>NC_092587.1:140697500-140997500 GCF_047663525.1 Anas platyrhynchos
GTAGGAAATAATAGGAACCAGCAGAAAAGTTTTTTCAGGAGCTTGCCTTTTGAATTATCCAAAAGCAGGCAGACGAAGGGGGAAAAAAAACACCCAAGGGGAACCAAATGTTGTTCTGTTTAAAAGAAAAAATCCCCATACTCAAATACCCCTATAATGGTGTGGCAGTAAAATGTATGATAATAAAGTGAAGTGCTGTGGCATTGGAGTTTATGACATTTTTGTCACAGTTTCTATAAATTGTCTTTTCTGCAGACACTAAAGTTGCTGTAGTTTCTACAGACGCCCTTGAGACTGCTTGAAACCCACCAGGCAAGCAGCAGCAATAGCAACTCTCTGACCAAACATCCTAATCCATCCCATGACAAAAGCTTCTCCTGCCTTCAAGATACATTTTTTTTTTGTGTGTGTGGATTTTAGGAGCTTTCCCTTTTCTCCCCATCTCAAGCCACAGCCCTGCGATTGCCTCTCCTGGGTGTTTCACATGAGGCTGTGAGCCAGAGGGCCTGACCCAGCACCAGCCGCAGCACAGGACCCAGCCAGGGCTCTCTGCCAGATGCTTCCTTCTCTTTTCCTCTTTTTTTTTTGGTGGTACTGGGTAAATATGTAAGCTAGCAGACCTACACTGAGCCACATTCCTGCCTCACTGCTTGTTCAAAGCCAGATCAGGTAGGCTGACAAGAGCTGAAGTCACAGCAGAATAGATACACTGTAAAGTACCTTCCCTTCTGTAGAGTAGATAATTCTGATTTTTTTTTTTATTTTATTTTTTTTAGATTACCTACAAAACTCATGGTATATCAAAGGTTCAAGTCCTATTTTTTCTATCTGCGGTGCTCCAGTAATGGCCATGGCACTGTGTATGAAACAAAATGTGATTCAGCATGAGTAGAGATCTAGAATTGTATCATTTCCCCCCCCTCCCTCATGTTTTTTTACCCCTGGTAATTAAGAATGATGTGTAGCAGTGTGCAACAACTCAGGCTTTTTGGGACACGCTCTTAGTGTGTCTGTATGAATATTTGACACAGATGACAAATAAAGTAGTACATCATCCTATCAATCTGACAGCAGATTTTCTTGCAAGTGGAAAGGGTAAATGTACATTCAGAATAGGAAGAAGAAAAAAAAATAAAGCACCCATTGTAGCCAAAACATGCTTTCCTACCATTTGGCACAGAAAAGATAGATTATTTTGCAATTCTAACTTTCACAGTACATGAGCATGAGGTGAATCAGCATATTGCTATTTCACTATGCTTTTCAGAGGGCCTTTATTCTTTCTTTTCAAAGTTAATATCTGGCAGAGGCATAATTTGATGCTTTGTTATGGGGCTTTTAATGACTTCTGTGTTCCTGAAACACAGTAGTTGAGTGAATATGCTAAAATTTAAATGCACTTTACACTCTCTGGACTATGTCCTGCATTTATCCTGTGTTCAAGAGGACATTAGGCTGAGACATTTTGAAACCTCGATTCCATTTTAGTCAATAGCGAGAGTTTAATATACAATATGAAGTAGGGAGATGCTTGAGTATGAATAAAAATATAAACAAAAGCAGTTATAGTTTGCTCTCATTCCCCCACTTCATCAATTTAAAGCTGTTTTTATGCTAAGCAGCACTGGGACACTGGAATGCAAAATCAAATCTTCCAAGATATTTCCATGTATAGGATCCACAGGAGGATGTCGCAGTTTCTGAAGCCAGATCCTTTTTGACTGATACTAAATAACCTGATTCAGGACCAGCTATGTATTTAAATTAAGTTTTTCGGGCTCTGCATGTATATTCAATATACAACTTGACCCATACACAACTTGAGTTGTGTATTCGAGTCTTGAGTGTTGTTCAGGACCCTCCTTTCCCAAATCGCACCCCTCAGAAGAGCTGCCTGGAAGGGGGCTATGCCCTGAGCACCCCGGGAGAGCAGCACTGGCTGCCTTGCGAGCTCCCCATGCAGCACTGCAATGCCACGTCACGCAAGGCAGAGCTGTTCCACCACAAAAATAGAACATCTATCAATTACGGTTGAGGAGACAAAACCTCCCGACGAAATTCAGACAAAATCCCCTGCCAGTGGTGAAGCCGGTAGCAGGAAAAGAGACGCAAGGTGCAGTAAGGTTTGATGAATTAGAAAATTTCCCATGCAGGAAGGCAATGTTGCCCAATAAAGCTGGACTTCCACTGATTATGCAGAGATTTTTGCTGGTTCTGTACAGGCTTCAGTCCTTTCTCTTCATTGTGTTGTTTGTGTTTGGTTAGAGGGGCTTTTTGTGATTGTTGTTGTTTGTCATGCTGACCCATAAGAGTTATCACTACCCCCCCACCCCCAAAATTAAAAAAGAACAGGAAATGTGATATGCTCAGTACAGAGAAGATTTGAATTTTTCATCTCTAACATTTTGTTTTTCAAATCACTGTATTCCCAGTAGCACAGCAAAAATCATTTGCTTTAATGCAATTGCTAATAACGATGATATCAACACAAACCTCTGTTTGTTCATATGTTGAGCTCATTGAATAAAGAAGCTTATCATTTATCTGTGTAGAAGCTTTTAATTAGTTTTCTGAATTTACTCCAGAGATTAATGGGCAGATAATATTTAATACATGCTTTATTGTTTTCATTTCTTTATTGAGATATCCGAATTTGCATGCTGTTCCACCTTTGATCTTTTACTCTGTGTCAGTAACTGTAAAATACTTGGCTGCAATCGGACATGAAAAAAATCCGCTAGTCCACTGCAACTGGGTGGTAGTGGGTGGTTTATAATGTAGGACACGGCAAATTCTCCTCTATCAGGGATTATAAACTGCACTCAGAAAAGGCCATTTATACTGGTGTCACTTGCTGGCACCTTGCAAGATTTCCAGCAGCTGGGTGGGTAGGTGCCTCTTCCAGCTCACGCACTGGATGAATGGTTTGTGGTCTTAGGCATTCCTATTTTATTGAGATTTCTTTTGACCCTTCCCCTCCAGCTGCCACCTTTTCCCCTGCTTCTGAGCATCAATTAAGACCCACAGCTTAATGAAAGAAGAGGAAATAGGTGTATCGGACTTCGGTATTAAATCATACCCCTGCCCTGCATCTGCCTCGCTGATGCTGGCCAATGCCAGATGTTTTCTTGGAAGAGGTGAAGCATTTAAGAGCATGCTGGTTGAAGAACTTGACCCAGGGCAGGCACTGGCAGGGCTCCACTGGCTCCTTGCAGCAGCACCACAGAAAGTGATGGGCAGTGGGATGGATGTGGGTGCTGGCAAGGTGCAGGTGGGCTCCCCATGGTATCTGAATTCCTCTGATTTTTCATTCAGAGGGCGGTGAGACACTGGAACAGGTTGCCCAGAGAAGCTGTGGGTGCTCCATCCGTGGAGGTTCACCTGCCCTCTCATTGCCAGGAAGAGAAACTGGGCCCAAGCTGCTGAGTTCATCTTTACTGCTCTCCTTTATTCCTTGTGTCCTGGGAGAAGGCGTGTGTTCAAAGTGCAGATAAAAGGGAATGGAAGCCCTACATAAACAGTGCATCATTTTTATTAAAAAGTGCCCTGTGTAAATATAGAGTTCAACATTATGGTTTTGTTGGCCCAGTAGGAGAAGGATTAAAAATGCTTATTAATGGGATTTAAAAGCAGGAGTTCGGTTATATTAGCTACAAAAATATAATTATCATAATTAAGATTGCAAAGCACTAATGAAGCTCTTTAATAATTATCCCTTTTCCTCAGAGATTCATTTTGTAAAACCTGATTTGAATTTTGCATCACGCTGGAGAAACTTTATTGGTGTAAAAACGGGAATTGCTGGTAGCAGGAGCAGGCTGAGAGCAGCGGCGCTTGGCACGTCGGTGGGGAGATGCTGGCACTGAGGCTGGAGCCTGGCTCAGCCCGTGGTAGGAGAGACTTAAGGTCACAAAGGCAGGTGACAGTGCAGAACATGGATGCAACATTGGTCTGATGCTGTGTCTGAACTCTCAGCTGGCTTACGGACTTGGGCATGAAACTCTGGGACTGCAACTGGAGTGTATCCAGCTACAGGGTCCATGCAACCAGACAGAGCATGTGTCTCTGGCCTCTTTGTATCTCTACGCTTAGCGGTGCCCAGCCAGACTGAGCCTGGTCTTGTCAGAGATGACCTTAAAACTCGTTAGATTACATGGATCATCTGCAAGGGAGACAGCAGGCGGTACAGGGCAATAGCCTGTATGGTCACAGGCTTACAAGGTCCCTCCTGAGAGAAGAGAGAGACAGCAAGTTTTCAAAATTAAATTACAACAAATCGTCCATTTAAAAATATCTCCCCAAAACAGCTTTTCATGATTCATCTCCCCAGATGATTAAATATTTAGTTCTGCTGACAGGAATATGATAGTTACTACAGAGCAGAAAATTTAGTGCAGTGTGTGAGTTATAAGCAGATATGTTATCAAGCTGTTAACACAAAAGTGATGGGATTATTGGTGTTGATATCTGTATTTATTTCTTTATATTGTGTAGGGATTTTTTTTCTCCTGTGCAGCAGCAGATTTAGGCCACAGCTTTGCATTGGCACAGGGCAGGGAAGCTGTTGCTTCCTGCATGCTCTCTGCAGTGGTGGTTTTGCCACATGCCTCCCACCTCCAGCCCCCGCAGCTGAGTCCCCGTGGGTGTCACCAGGCTGGGATGTCCATGAGGGTGAGGCCAAGGAGAACACTCACTGCCTGCCTTGAGCCCTAGTCTCCACCTCACGGAGATGGCTCCACTGGTTCTTGATGGTTTGGAAAGCAACCAAGGTGCTACCAAGGCAGGGAGAAGGCAAGGCACCAACAGAAGATAATCTTTCACCACAAGTCCTGCTCAATGGAGAGGGAGCTGCCACATGAGGTTAGACATCTAAGCCTATAAATAAATTGTATTTCATGTTTAGTTTCTTGTGTATTTTCCCCTTTCCTTCTGAAATCTCCACAGAAATCTGTGGCCTCATAGTTCAACATCTTATGTGCAGAGGGGTGTACATCGTAGCCAGTGTAAATTTTGACAACGCTGTCACAGGTTCAGAATTCCCTTCTAGAGTAAATTTATCCGCTGTTAGTTAGATTTCACCTAGACCCAGAGCCTTTAACAGAAGAGTAATTTGGGGTTCTTTGAGAGCCATCCCTAAATAGTTAACAAACAAACAAAAAAATGGGGGGGATAAGACCATCCTATTTCAGCGCCTGGATATTTTGCTTTACACTGTACTGCTACTGTAGCCTGTTTAATTGGATGGAAAAGATTAAAAAGATCTTGCCAAGGCTATTGCTGCTGGGAAAAAAATCTATATATATATATTTAAAAAAAAAAAAAAGAAAAGACTGCAACTTTGACAACAGTCCCATCGAAAAAGGCTGACTTTCTGCTTGTGTTAGTTTTTCTCAGATAGTTTGTGCCAAACAAAACAACAGTCTTTGAGATTTTGACAAATAAATCTTTAGAGTGTTATCCCCATATATTCTGCCAGTTTGGCTGCTTTGGCTGAGCATTTGACCATCAGAAGATCATAGGTCAAATGTTATATTATTCTACTTAAATATTTGCAGAAGCAAATAAACTTTAACAGATTTTTACAACTGAGAATATTTTATAACTGAGTCCATTTTCAAGGGAAGGTCTCAGGGATTTATTTCTTTATTTTTCTAGTTTTATTTATTGCAAAATAATCTGTGCAGATCTACCTCTACATTTAGGCCTGGGTTTTGCAAAGATACACATCCAAGAGGGACTTCTTATAGCAGTGTAGAGTTAAGTACATGCTGAAGTCTTTGTACATTTGGGACTTTTGATACTGTGAGGATTAAAGTTTTATAAATACCTAAAACAGATTAAGAACATGAGAAGTAGAGAGAGAGAAAAATAATTTTTTTTCAGTCAAGGGCTGTTCTCATGAGAGGCCTTTTTCTTCATATTTTTTTCTTTTGTAATTCTATTATAAAGTGAATATTCTTTTAAATCGATGTCTAAAAATGACATGACAGACACATGGCATACAGACATGCAATGTTAAGATGTGTATCTCACATTTTTTTTCTCCTAGATGCCAGGTTTATGAAGCAGGAGAGATGTCAGTCTAGGGGAGACAGTGCACAAGCTATTTGTAGCACAGAAGAGCAAAAACATATTAAAATAGATTTCTGAAACATATGTTTTATAGGAACTTATTCAGGGGGACTGATGTTCCAGATGGTAGCCAGCTCAGTAGATCCAGAACTGCAGGACAGTTCAGGTTGGAAGGGACCTCAGGTAGTGTCCAGTCCGACCTCCTGCTCAAAGCAGGGCAGCCCTGAGGTCAGGACAGATTGCACAGGGCTGTCCCATCGGGTCTTGACAACCTCCAAGGACTGGGACAGCACAGCCTCTCTGGGCAGCCTGCTCCACTGCTGGGTTGTCCTCATGAGGAGAAGTTTCTCTTCTCTTCTTTCAATTTATGTTCATTATTTCTTGCTCTCCCACCCTGTACTACCATGAAGAGCCTGGCTGTAGCTCCTCATTGACTCCTTGTAAGAACTAGGGGCCTGTTAGATGCCCCAAAGCCATCTCTTCTCCAGACTGAATCAGCCCAATTTCCCCATCCTCTCCTCATGGGGCAAGTGCTTCAGGGCCTACCATCCTGTGTCCCCCGACAGCATCCCTGCCTTTGAGCATGAAGGCAACATAAATGACATCAACTGCTCTCTCTCCATCTTCAGATCCTGTCAGTTATAGCAGGCAATCAAGTTGCTCAGGCTTGTTTTACTCTTGGTAAATCCATTAGTGTGTGTTTGTTTGTTTGAAGGATGGGCATATTTGCTTTTCTCCAGTCATCAGGGACCTCTGCCAGTCTCCACAGCCTCTCAAAGACAAGAGAAATCAGCCCAGTAAGGACACCACCAGCTCCCCCAGCACCAGTGGAGGGTGGCCACCAGGCCCCCTGACTTGTATGGGTCAAATTTCCTCAAGCTCCCTCGAGGTCCCTCATCACTTCTGGTCCTTCTGCTCCTCCATGGCCCTGCCTCCAACGCAGAGGCCTGGCTGACCTTGCTGGTGCAGGCAAGGACAAAGAAGGGATAGGTACCTCAGACATACCTGTTTGCTTTCACTAATCCACCCACCACTCCAGTTCTGTAGCTGTCTTTCCTTGTTCAACCTTTTACTACTGGTGTAGCAGAACAAGCTCTTCTTGTTGCCATTGATGTTCCCTGCAAGCGTCAAGGTGAGCTTTGGCTCTCCTGACACCATCCCTACACACCCAATAAAGTCAACATGGAAAGACAATACCTCCACTCGGTGATTTACCATCCTTTGCCACTTTGCCTGAGCACAATCTCTGACAAATATTTGGCTGTGCACCCCGGTTTTCTAAAAAATGTCCCATTTTTTCCTACACTTATGGTAGTAAAACACTGCCTGACTTTGCACAGTTCTGTAAGAAGAGGGAAATATGCATATGCCAAACTAATAATAATTTAGCCTTTAACTTCCCCGTGCCTTGGTTTCCTTGTTAAAACACACCCATCAAATCCAATGCACCGTCCATGTTTTGCAAAGCCCCCGTTTCTATAAATGTGTTGTCCTTCTGTACGGGTGCATTCCTCCTCCCCAAACAAGCTGTCCCTCCTGAGGACCGTGTGCCCTGTGATGAGCCCAGGTCCCACTCCTTGGGAGAGCAGGCTGTGAGCAGACCATTACGATCACGTCCTCCGCTCATCGCACGCAGCAATGTTACCAAACTGACCTACTTTTCCCATCCGCCCACGGAAGGCTAATCCTGTTTAGCATTGCTGGAAGGGGACAGGCACGCGGAGAAATGCTCGGAGTTATACAGATGGCAGTCTTTGCTGATTAATGTTAGTTTAATTTTGTTTGCCTTTCTGTTTGCAGCCGTGTGAGGGGAGAGCAGAGCAGGGTTGAACCCGGGGATTCACTTAGCCTGCTCAGTGAAGTCTGAGTGGCTTTTGCCATTCGGTAACGATCATAACAAGGAAGATAACGAGCATGCATGTACTGATCTCTGTCAGAGACGTCAGGCTCTGCACAAACTTTACGCCTTGCTCACAAGCTAGAGATAAAGGGCGCTTTGCGCTCACCCCAGCTGCCCTCCTTGCATCCCTTGCTGCTGGCATTGGCAGTGTTACTCCTGGCTCAAACAGATGTGAGTCATGCCATGGCCACAGGGATTCACGTGCTGCACACCCCAAAATCTAACCACCACCAGGGTAGTGGGGGGAAGCTCGCAGAAATAGGTGCAACGCTTCTGACATTCAGAAAGGAATACCTTTTCCCTCTAAATGGGAAAAATATAATAGATAAAAACAGAGTACATTATGAGCTTTTACTTCTCATTATAATCTTGTAACACTCAGCTGCATTACCTGTGAGCAGTCTCCTGCCAGCCCCAGCTCAGAAGAGCACAGCATTAATTTCTGTCAAATTACATCATTTTCATTGTCTACATTTGGACTATTTTTTTAATGTCTGTTTTGCTTTAAGCCAGGCACCAGCTAAAGCTACAGCGAAAATCTGTATGAAAAAATGGAGAAGCCCATGAGTTTCATTAAGTCCTATCTTTTCTCAAAAAGTTTTCTTCTTTTTTTCTTTTTGTCCTGTACCTTTTTGGGAAACTTATAAACAACCTCTTCTCTAGCGTAAACAAAATGTAGTAAACCACTGAAGGCATGAAGACTGAGCTGCACACTGTCAGACAAAAGCAATCATAGCTCTAAAGGTAGACACAATGCTACTGGATTTCTCCTTCGCTCATAAAAACAGCGATTCCCGTAACAATTGCAGCATAACATGACCTCTTGTAACTGCAGACTGCCTTTCTCTCACCCAAAAGGCACAGTTCTTTCTCAAATAACAATGTATATCACGAGGAGAGAGGGTTTTTTATTATTATTTTCTTAAGTTTTCTTAAGGCTACTCTGTTTACATTTTCATAAATTAGTTTGGATTGGCAGGGGTGGGATTGTGCTGTACTTAGCTATGGGCCCTAGCACGTTCTTGTAACAGTTCAGAGGTTTACATCTGAAAAATAAATTTGGAGGGGTGCAGATAAGTTCAATGTGCCTGTGAATGTCTCAATTTATTCTGATTTGATACAAATCCTTCCTGTGTATGTACCCACCATAACCCTCATGGTGGGATGTCTGAGGGCTTCATCCATGTCAAAGAAATGTAGAACAAGACATTTAAAATGATTATATTGTCTCTTCTTGCCTGTCTCTCTTTCCTTCCCACGTGCTAGGGGCTCTTTGCCCCCCCAGCACAGGTTGGAAGGGAAATACTCTACTTTTCAGTCTACTTTAGTGCTGTGTAGCCCCCATGGGACAACACTACCATGTGTCCACAGTCAGACCTTGAAGCCATCATCCCGGGCAGGGGACCCGGCAGTGGTGCCAGCACAGCAGTGTGGCTGTGCATGCCTGTGATTGCTCACCAGGCTTCCCCAGGCACATCCCAGGGCCTGTAAAGGAGATTTACGTCTCTGTCTTCGTCATCATCAACAGAGAGATTGCCTTCAGCTGAGTTAAACAAAGGTGATTGAAAATTCTTGTTAAATGTCAGGCTGATTTGCAGGAGCTGAGATTAGCTGGCCATGTGGCAACTTATTGGGAAATCAACAGCTGCTTACTTGCATTTGAGTGTCAGTCATTTTACAGTGTATTCTCTTGAGCAGTAGGACAGTAAGGAGGGAAAGCAACCTCCCCAGCACAGGACAGTGATGGTTTAACTCACTAAGAGCCATGTTTCCAGTGCAGCATGAGGTGATTGGGGCCAGAAGAATTTTACAGTGCAAGCTCTGTGTCCACTGGGAATAGGCTGTATCAAAACAAACACATGCAGCCTTTCTTCTGGGGAGTCCCCAAAGTGATCTGGCACCATGCTTGAATTAATCCTTCCCCAAGCAACTCTTCATAGTATGAATGGGGGGGGGGAAGATGTTTGTGCTGTAATTCCTCATCTGATAACTAAGCCAGGGGTACATGGTTTAGGAGTTTTAGCCATTCTTTTGTTTCCAGAATGCCGCATTTCTCCACTAGCTGAAGAAGCATTCATCTTGAAAAACAGAGAAAACCTATCCCAAAAAGGAAAACATACGAAATAAAGTATTTCTATACAAGTTTCTATACAGAAGGGGCCCAGCCATCAGCCCATCCAGATGTCCCAGGTGTGATGACGGCCTTTATTGCTTGCCTTGCTTCTTGTGCTGTACTTTCCCACTTCCTAAAATTAAGCACTTTTGAAGGTAGGAACTTGTCTGAGGAGCACTTCAGGCAACAGCTGAAAAACTTGCCATTGGTTTGGTTTGCTCTGCTTGTGGGTGTGTGTCTTTCTGCGTGTCTGTCTGAGTACCATCATGGTAGGAGCATGTGAGCTTTCTCCTCCTCGTTCCAGGTGTTTCCCATCTTCAGGAGTGATAGCTCCTTGATAATGATGGTACTGATGAAGCCCCAAACATAAATGCCACTGTTAAACACTCTGTTGGCAGGAATTAGATCGTGTAGTGCCGTTACCCGTAGGTTTTCCAATTCTCTGTTCGCATGAAAGGACTGTTTTATGAAATCCTGGTGCTACTTGTTTTTTATGTCATGCCTTTGCAGGGGAAGTGTGGCAGCGAGCCCTGGAATTCGCTGCCTCCTCCGTCACTGCAGGGAGCCTGCACTGCCTCTTCAGCCAGGCACTGACAGGGATGAAAGAGGAGATTCCCAGTTTGCCACTTGGGACCCTGCTGGCTCCAGGACCGGGAGGATAATGTGAAGCAAGCAGGCTGCCCTAAGCGCATTCCTGAGCCTCATGGCATGGGTTCCTCCTCCTGGTGTTAGCCAGCATCTTATCAGGCTCGGGAGAGGTGTGACAGCACTGGTTAGCAGCAGTTGTACATTCTGCCGGATCCATTTTATTGAGAGCAGTTTTAATTTCATATGGTACATATGTACTGGCAAACACTGCTAGCGATGCTTACAATGCTCTGGAGATTTTGCCGTGTGAGCAAACAGAAGCGAAATGACAATTAGATATTGTCTAACACTAGCAACAGCACAGCAGGTCCAGAACTTCATGTCAGTCAGAGAGAAACCTTGTTTACTGGAAGCCGGCCACGCATTGCTGTATAGATCTAGCCAAATCCCTGGCAGAACAGACCAGCTAGACCTGTTGCTCCCTGGTAAGAATAGAGGCTTCCCTGCAGTGCAATTCCTTGACAGTTTGTGGAGTGCAGCTGCAGGAAGCCTCTTCCCATAGGTCTGTAGTGCCTGCTGAAAACAGATGGGGCTGAGCAGCATCGCTCCCGAGTGCCCCATCTGCCCCCAACCCTACTCAGAGCCACCCAGAGCTCTGGTCCCCGTATTCCTGCTTTCTGCTGGGAATCTGCTGCAAATAGAAGAGCCTCAGAGGAAGATCTTCAGTGATTCACAGAAAGCGGCATCCTCTGCTGACGCCGCCCCACCTCACATGTTGTATCCTACATTCAACAGGAGTGCATGCTATGGGGAGTTTTGAGCTCTAGCAAAGAAAGATAACAAAATCCTAAATGCCACCCCTTGCCATAATAGTGATGCTTTCATTACTCTCAAATAACATAGCAGAACATTTCAGTTCCAATAAGTGGGCAAACAGCAATAAAAAACACTGAATTTTGTCATTACACTTTTTCCTGAATTATTTGAAAACTCACTTGTTGGGCTACCAGCCCAGTTCTTGGGCTGGGGGAATAATCACCTATAGTATTTGTAAAATGACGGTGGATTTTTATTACAAATTTAACTGTGTCTATACACATTCCTAGTCTAAAATATAGATTGCAATATGGCTGACTTGCCTGTTTTCAAATCAAAGTATCTGAATATATATATATATATGGTATTATTTTTTATTTTGTTCTGTATAACAGAATTCAGCAATTTAAATTTGCCAGTCCTTCAGCCTTCTTATTTTCTATTTATGCTCCTCCATCAACACGTTGAATCCTGTGAAGCACTAGCTTTACCCTCCAATCACTGACCTGTAGCTTTAATTTTTCATTCCTCTTATATTTGATAAAAAATTACAGGGTAGTTGCATGTTCTTAGCTAACTGTTGAGTAATAAGCAGGTGGAATATGACTGTAAAAGAGCCACTGACAGAAGGAGGGAATTTATCCACTGTTCTTAGCATTGATAACTTTTCACTCCTGTTTTTTAATAAAATGTTCCTTAAACAGGCAAATTCCTGTGTGACTCATATGCGGAAAATACCATGGACTTAAATAATGCACAGCAATTAACTTCCCTCCTCCCCCCTTCAATTTTCTTCATGTCCTACATTTTGAGGAAACATTAAATGAAAAGCTGGTTGTTGAAAACGAGCATTATCATGGCACGCTGCTACACCATCACTTTGGAGGTGACGCTTTGACCATACCCGGGGCTCACAGCAGCGTTGTGGTGCCCATTCGGAAAATATTTGTGTGGGATGTGGCAGGATTGCAGCTCCTGTGCTGTGGCAGAGGTGTGAGATGTGGTGAGGGGCTGGAGGAAGCATGCAACCTCCTCCTCCTCCTCCTCAGGGCACCAGGTCTGCTCGGTTTCCCCAGGCTCTGTACCAGTCCAGCCCATCTATTTTTGGGGAACGTGTGAGGGCTGAAAATGCCTCCTCAACTTGCTCACACCCTGGGGTTCATCTGACCTGCAAACTGGCAGAAAGTAACCTTGACACTGAAAATCCCCCAAGAAATGTCTGTTTTTGTACTGTGCTGGCTCACAGTGTTGTGCCTGGGAGCTTTCATCCCTGGCTGCAGCCCCTACAGCTAGCGTGATGCTGAGGAATAATGTTATCTGCGATGGATGTTCCTTAAAATCAAGGACTGTGGCACAGAGCACTGCTGACACATTTATCTGACCTGGATATCATCACTCTGTTATTAGAATGAAATAGCATGACTGAGATTAACCTGCAAGCAGAGCTACCAACATGACGATTCATAATGATTCTTGCATTCCTTCAACAGAAAAAACTGCTTAGACAATCTAATGGATGAAGATGAGAAAGACAGGGCAAAGAGGTGAGCACTTCTTCTTTTATAACTCTGCTTAACTCGCGGCGAGCTTAATAGTGTTTGTTGCTGCAGAAGCTGTTTTATCCGTAATCAATTAATCAAAAAGAGAGAGGAAAAGAAAGCCAAGCGCAACTTGAAAAACTGCCATATCACAGATTCCTATTCCTGGCTACCCTGTAAGAGGAAAATAACTTAGCAATGTTTCCTGCAGAAATTGTCAAAAAAGCAGAGGCATTGATCGTTTTTTTCACAGTACTGCAGACCACGAGGATTGAAGAACCAACAACATACTCCTGCTGCTATAGCACATCATCCTAGCTCCCAGAGTGTATGAAATGTGTGTTGGTTTTGGTTGTTTTTTATAAGAAACATCTTGCAAAAGACAAGTAACTTTAAAAATGTGTTTTGTTTTTTTTTATATATAATGTGTTGGTCACTTATTCAGCAATGCTTATCTAACAGTGATGGAAACACCCAGAAGTTACCTTCCTGACAGATAAAAACCTTTCAGAGTGCTGTGTCAGCCCAAAAGTGGCAGAAACATTTATTCACATCTCTTCTTCACTCCAGGATAAAGTCCCAGCTGATCCGTGGGCAGGAAATTGTTGTGAGCGCTTTGTGGGCAGGGGAAGGGTGTGCTTCAAGGCAGAAGAACCGTGGCAATCAAACGCTAATAACTGTCCAATCTGGCTGGCATCTGCAGTGTCACTAAAGCTGTTTGGAAGCATTTGTGGTTGTTGACTTTTTTTTTTAATTTTATTTTTTTTCTGGAAGCATTATCAATACTGCGGCCCACGGTTTAATTGCTTGAGAGGGAGCTGTCAGCTGCATGCATTTTTTCCCTTGGTTCCCCCTAATGAGAGTATTTCCAGTCCAGGCACAACAAGTTGATCCAGTTTCATCTCCTTTGATTCCTTCTCCGCTTCTTCCCTCCCTGCAGCTTTTTCTCACCAATATAGGTCAGCACACGCCACTACCAAGCTCAACCACTCTCCTTTGCTCCTACCTCTAATTTGTGCATGCTCCTGGGCCGGTTGTGGCCAATAGAGAGTGCATGGGGCCCCAAGGAGTGTATGATACTGGTGCAGGTACCTGGGGTCAAGGAGGTGGTGAGCAGGAGGCAGCCAACCCCTGCAATCACTGCTCGGCACGCTTAAGTCCTGCCCATTTTCAAGATATTAGCATTGTTGAGGAAAGAAAGTGCTAAATGAATACAGAGAGGACAAAAATAGGATAAGGCATATCCTCACGATCGGCAATTGTCATCACCATCTGGTGTGATTTTCATGCTGTTTGTTCGAGGACGGAATTTTTGTCATGCCCTGGGGCAGGTCTCCTCCAAGGTAGAATAAAAAAAAAATATAACTTTTAATATGTAAAAGGGAAATCACTTCTTTAGACTATAATTTAAGTACACTTTGGTATTTAGAAATAAATCTAAATTGGAAATTACACTTAAAATCATGAGAGGCTTCACCACAGTCTAAAGTTATTATAGTATACTAGAACCCCTAAGATTCATTTAAAAGCTACAATGTTTTCTTCCAAAGGTTTAAAGAAAGTCAAACATGGGAGAAGGCACTGGCTGAACATGCTGCTGTTGTGCTCTGAAAACTGAGAGCTCTCATTTCGTCTGCACTGTAGGAGAAACAGCATCTTTGTTCTATTCTATTCAGCATGAGGAACAGGTCCCTCTAAGCGGAAAAGATAAGAGGGGGCAAAAAAAGAAAAAAAGAAAAAAAAAAAAGGCAAGGAAAATTGCTCTCTTCTTCCATTTCTTGAGTAAAAAGTAGGTGAGACTGGAATTTCCTCGACATAACTCACTGAGGGTGGATCCAGGCCAGGAGCTGGGTGTCTCAAGTGAGGAGTGTGAGTAGCTCCCCCCATTTGCTATCAGCTTCAATTTCTTAGGCACATACAATCTGTACCATCCAGACATCCCGCCCATGCTGAGAAGAGTGGCCATCCTTCCCCGAGGACATGCATCTGTACTCTCACCTCTGGGCCAAGTGTTTCTTATTTGGCTGAGCTGCACTGCTCTTCCTTCAGGATACCGGTTATTTTGAGCTCTGCTCTGACTCCCTAAGGCACTACCTAACCTCATTCCAAACACTAAAATGTTGATACAGTGGCACCAAATTTGGCAGCATTGAGGACCTCTTCAAGATGTGTAGAACATCTATTCTTCTATTCTATTCTATTCTATTCTATTCTATTCTATTCTATTCTATTCTATTCTATTCTATTCTATTCTATTCTTATTATTTCTAATTATATAATGCACTGGACAGCAAAGAGGGATGTGAAATTTAATGTAAAGTCACATTTCATTGTAAATCAGCGCGGTGCAACAGCTACTGGTCAACAAGTATCAGCCTCTCTTTAAGACAATAAGCAGCAAATATACAAGAGTAAAAATGGCTATTGAGAACATGTTTTAAATTGGTGGTTTTGATCTTTCTGAATTCAAGCTGTCCTGCATTGCCTTTAGCTGTATTCACTAAAAATCCAGATTTTATTTATACCGTGTCTCCTTCTTCCCCTTGGATATGCCATACATTTTTTCGGAGTAGCGAGGAGGGAGGAGAACTGGGACAAACAGTATAGAATTAAGACACAAACTGTTTTGGCTTACTGTAAATGATATGCCCTAGCAGTGAAGTAAACAAGGCGAGGGAATAATCTTCCAAGGGAAGTGATGAAAACTGCATTATTTAAGACATTTACAACTGGACTGAACAAAAGCATTTACAACTGTTCAGGGATAGTTTAGATGACCTAATTGTGGGTTTTTTCTCTTTTTTAGATTTAACTGTGATCATCGATTCAGATCTTGGTAGAGTTATTTCCACTAGAGGAGGTTTTTTATTTCCTTTGTGAATAAAAAGTCAAGTGTTAAAAATAGATACTTTATATTTCTGTCAAGGCATCTTTATATTTTGGCAAAGCAACCCTTTCCCTATAGATGGTTGGTGCTTTATTTTATTTTCAGGAGGATCAAGACCCTTTGAGCTTAAAATGAACTGAGGATTGAATTATGAGGAAGCAAAATGTTGATGTTCTCTAAGTCCCCTTGAACTGTACAGAAATAGGATAAGGATGGAGCTTTTCACATCTTGTTCTGACAGCCTTTTGCGCTGTAATAAGAGCAGGCTGGAATCAGTCAGGCAGCATCCACCCAATCTCTTGTGTTCCATGCTGTAAAATAATCAAGCATTGGCTTCTATCCAGTGCATCTCCAAGTGTGTTCAGGGTTGAGAGCAAGACAAACAAAAATTACCCCTCTGTCAGTAGTAACATCCAGAAGCCTCTGCAGTGATTTCTCTGCTGAAAATGTTTATTGCCATACTGGTCCTCAGGGGGACGTAAATGCCGGGCTAAATTCTGCTCTGATTTTCACCAACATGTGTGCAGAGCTCCCTACAAGGTACAGCAGATTTAACTGGGACCGAGACACTCAGAAGGAGAACTGACCTCTTGGCTTTTCTTTCCTGCCTACATGTAACCAGATTTTTAGATCTTTATGTAACTAGCAAAGCAAATATTGTCTGCTTGAGGATCTTTCAGAAGAACAAACAAACCTTCTGGGTCATATTTATTTCTATTTTCTCATGGCTACAGAAGTCCAGGAGATACCTTCCACACAGAGGGATCGTTGTATTCATAGGGACCATTCAGAAACCTTCCCTTGTGTATAGCTTGATGTATATTTAAAAAGAAAAAAGAAAAAATAATTTAAAAGTGCACAAGCTGAAAAGATGACCAACAGCTTAATGATAATATCATGAAGGTGCCAAAACACCCCAGATGAAGTCAGGTCCTTTCTTTCTATGAGCTCTTGAAATACAGCAGCAGAAGTAGGCTTTCTCAGAGGAGTCAGCAACCAAAGCAGTCAGGACTGGCAGAGAAAGCTGCAGAGCCCCCATTTTACACCTGAGGAGTTGGGCCACCGTGACCGTAAGCAATTTGCCCAGTGCCATGCAGACATTATGGCCAAGGGGACCCCTGCTAGCACTTCAGAGCCCCCAGGTCTGGGAACGCATCCTTGCCCTCATGACCTTGGAGACTGAGCTAGGTGGCACATGAACCAGATGGCAGCTGCTAAGGTCCTTGATCTGAATGACTAGGAGGCAACAGCCCCATGGCTCTCCATAAGCCAACTTAGAGGTAACTAGAGGAGCTGTGCAAAGCAGGCAGGTCGTCCTAGGTAGACCCCATTCCAGTGCAGTGGCTGAGCTGCAGGACTAGGGTGTCTCTCTCTCCTCTTAAAACTCTCCTCTTAAAACATCTTAAAACAGATGGCTATGCCCCATAGTTTAATCAGTCCCCACTCTTCTTTATGAATGGTTTGCCCAACTGATAGTGTTGGAGAAGCCCCGTTTCCTCTTGCTTTGTGTGGACTTTCAAGATGCTGTGTGTGCCCAGGAGACAGACAGAGCTCCTTCACCCGCAGGCCTAACGCCGACCTGATAGGCTTGTCCAAACAGCACCCAGAAGAAGCACAGAAGGGCGAGCATCTCCCTGACGGGCTCTAAAAGGGGTATAGAGACAAGAGCAGGAGGTGAGAATCGTTGCCTCCTACTTGTCTCTACAGCTTTGCTAAAGGCCAGCACAGATCTTCACATGGTGAGGCACGCAGCAAGCTAATTTCCATGTGTATACATTGCAAAAAGGACATGCATGAGGATTTTTCTTCTCTCTCTGCTCATTTTTTTTATTTTTTATTTTTTTTCCCTGTCTACAGGGCTTCGCGTAACAAGTCTGAGAAGAAGAGGCGTGATCAGTTCAATGTTCTCATCAAAGAGCTCAGCTCCATGCTTCCAGGCAACACCCGCAAAATGGACAAAACTACTGTGCTGGAAAAAGTCATTGGCTTTCTGCAGAAACACAATGGTAAGAGTTACTGCAGCTCGTCACGCGCTTGCCAAACGGCATTACAATATTGTTTCCTTCAGTGATTATCAAAATGGCTCAAGGGGCCTAAAAGTGCCAATGTAAGGTATATTTTTTTCTATCTCATAGCTTCTAAAAAGATAATTTGCAGGCACAGTGCTGCCCAAATCCATCTCTTCAACTGCTCGTTAGTTGAGAATGGCTCTCAACCTGCTAGGGGAGGGGACAAACATCAGGAACTGAGGCAGCATATGTGAAGAAGAGAGATGCTTTGAGCAAGAGGGATCTGGGGCCAGAGGGGAGATTCCCTTCCTTGAAAATGGCCATATTGAACAAAACAAAGCATTCACCCCAACGTCTCTAGAGAAAAGTGCCAGGAAGCAATCTGACCAGCCTCCTGCTCCTCAGTGGGCTGTTTGTGACTCAATTTCCACAGAGAGCAGAAGATTCAGGCCACAAAAGCCCCATTTTTTTGAAGTTGGTGTTGGCACATTGCATCCATAGGTAGCTGACATGCTTTACCTGGCTTGCCCAAGCAGAAAGTTATGACACATTTGCTCAGTGTGCAGTTGCAATGGTCAAGTTTGACCTTGGAAAACCAGGAGCTTATTTTAAAATGCACACAGCGGTGACAGTGAAGTGTCTTAGAAAGTGCCCCCACCGCAAAGGACATTTCCAGCCCTGCTGCTCTAGTCCCTTTGTTTTAGTTTCCAGTCGGTGTGAGGAGCACACGCAGCAGGTTTCCTGATGCATGGACATCCTCCAGTAGCAAAAAATAAATAAATAAATAAATAAATATAATAACAAAAAAAAAAAAAAAAACAGCTGAAGTGCTTCTTCCCTATAAATCAGAGCACTGATTTAAAATGGGGCCCTCTTGCTCTGCTCCCTTGAGGAAGAGGATGAAGCTTCAACCAGTGGCTATGGGGAACGTTCCTGGCCCCTCAAAGAAGAGAAGGTTCTCGTCAGCATCAGCTGGCTTGCCTTTGCTCATCAGCCTCTCCCACCCTGGAGATGCTCTGGAGGAAATGGAAAAGAACATAAAAACTCGTGTATCATGACTCCCAACATAATGGAGTCGCAAATGTCAAACTTACTGAGGAAATAATTATAGTGATTCTGTTGTTAGAGCAAAGTTTCTCTCTAAATGATTTTATTTTTGCCATAGACTAGGTGATTTTATAGGGGAGGGCATGACTAGGACATCTCAAAGTTTGATAATTGTATATACCTATTAAAAAGTGACAGTAATAACATATCTTTTTTTTTTTTTTTTAGCTGCCCAGGGCAGAGTAAAGGAAAATGTGAATATGTTCAATTATAAGAGCCAGGCAAAGAACAATCTCACAGGGCTTGAAACATTGTAGACAAGTGCAGCTGATAGCCCAAATAATTTACGCCAAAAGGCACTTCATTTCTAGAACAACTAGGTAAAAGAAATCTAACAGTCACAAATCCTTCCACAGCAACTGGGTCAAACTACGACTGGTTTTGTGCACTTGCTAAAAACAGTAAATGTTGTCTATTTTTATACTAGATTAGTAGTCACACAATATAATACAAAGCATCACAGTTTAAAGTTGATTATCTGCAGCATAGTTTGGATCTGGTTTATTCAATCATATTTCCCTTTCACTTAGTAGGCTTAACCAAGATTTTAGTTATAACAGAGGAATGGGTCAATTTTTAGATTTTTTTGTTTCGTAAACAGTCTCTTTCTTCATAATCCACAGAATCTCCCAAATCTCCAGTAATTCTTCCAGCAGTTGATGTTTTGTGTGTATCGGCTTTTCCGAGCTATGGCCCTGCCGAAAGCAGCCTCTATTTTGAGACTACATAATAAAAATCTGACTGGGGCTGATGGCTCTTTTTCCTTCGCCTGGTTTTGAAATCTCCCTGTAAAACCATCCCAGCAGTGCCGAGCTGCTGTGCTACCCGTGACAGCCCCCAGCAGTGCAGAAAGCGAGCTGAACAAGCTGTGTCTCCACTCAGAAAGCTCAGACGAAGGTTTTCGTTTATTTCTAGGAGATGACATGCACAGGCACTGTTATAAATTTACCGTCTTTAATATCATTGAGCCACTTTCGTTTCTCCGGCCAGTTTGCCTGTGTGCTCAGAATAGGGAGCATTGGGTATTACACGCTCTGTAAGTGTTAATCAATAGGATTAATTAGCAGGCGGCACTGAAAGGAGAAGACAGGCTGCTCTCAGCATCCCTTCCCTACAGTGCTGAATGAGGAAGCACTTTCAGAGAAGCAGAGTGAGCAGTGAATAAAACCCGTGCCAGCCTCCCTGAATTATAAGATCTGCCCCCATAACATCGTCTGACAAGTCTGATAATGCCTTGCTCGGGTAAAGCTAATGCAAGTCACTGTGTTTTGGAGGAAACAGCTTGCCACAGTGCACCCAGCTCTCCCTGGTATGGTGCCAGGTTTCACTGCAAACATGATGTGTCACGCCGGCGTGCCCACACTCCTCCGTGGAAAGCTCTCAGGCTCCAGGTGTCCACTGGCTGCTGCTGGCCAGGCTTGGCCAACAGCTGGGTCATCCTCGTGCGCATCCTCTGTGAGCTCTTGGAGGACACGGAGGATGCCCATGAGGGCATGAGTACAGGAGACCCCCATCAGGCAGGACTTGGGATGAGACACTGCTGCCCCATCCCTTCTCCACACACCATGCAAGGCTGGCACCAACATCCAGGTATCGCTTGTGTTTTGGAGAATGGAGAAATTCATTTGCTGTATGGGGTTATGAAGCTCTGGGGTTTCTCTGAAAGAAGTTACCTGCTGCTTCTCATTTGGTACAGTAGCTGCAGGCTGAACTCTAGCTCTCTGGCATCCTAATCTGGAAAAATCAAATTGTAAATACCAATTTGGCATATGACGATCCTTGTCTTAATTTTCATTTTCTGCAAACAGTTTTGATCTTTCCTGCAAACTGTTTTTTGATCTTTTGATCAATCCCTAAATAATGCTGATAGAGGCCAATGGCTAGGTGAATACAAGCTCCCACAGAAGTCAGTTCAAGCTGAGTTGAATAAAAACAGAGGAAAAAGCTCCAGATTTGGGCCCAGCTTAGACAGTCATTATTCTATCACTCTGTATGCAAAACCCATGCTCGAAAACTACAATTTTTGAATATAGAGGAGATTTCTATCTTTTCAGCAATTTACATATAGTCTTGCAAGATACAATTTTCTTTGATTTTTATTTTTTTTTTAAATGAAGTGCTTTATTTGTCTAGAAGTCTCGGCACAGACGGAGATTTCTGAAATTCAGCAGGACTGGAAGCCTTCATTCCTCAGCAATGAAGAATTCACCCAGCTGATGTTGGAGGTGAGCGTGCGTGTAGCTTCACTAATTTTGTCAAGCCATTGTGGAACAAAGCGTGGTTGGCAGTTCCAAGAGGGCAAGCTTCAGTTATCAGTGTTTGACCATCAGGCAAAGCCAGGGGTTGGAGTTGGTGTTTGATGTTGCTTTTCACCCTGGTACCAGCGGTGCCATTGCACCGTGCTGCCGCAGCCTGCAGAGGTGCAGACGGGGCTTCAAGAAATGCAATCCAGAAGAGGGATTCAAAGCACACTTTACATTTTGTTCTTTACAACTAGAGGTGAGGGAAAGGGCAGGCGGCAGTTTTTCCCCTGTTCTCGTAATGCATTATTATTGCCTAATATTTATGCAAGAGTAGCACCTAAAAAGCAGCGGTGTCACGTCCCTTTAGTGCTAGGTGCTGTACAACCAGATAAAAACTGACAGCTCCTGCTGGCTTGATGCGGTTAATACTACCACTGTAATGAATTTCCAGGCCCTTATCAAACACTTTTTATTCTAATAGGGAGCAGGGTTATTTTGCAATGATAGGTTTTAAATTATCTTTAAATTACACCATAGGTGCTTTTAACACTAGCTGTGATTTGAAGGGAGGTGACTCAATGGCGTTTATGCACGTTCGAGATGAAATGCAAATGAGCTGCTAAAATGTGTTTTTCACTCCTGGTAACAGCCAGAACCTTCTTCAACAATGATCATCTCCCATCCAAACCAGGCAGAGGTTGCCGAGCCCCCTCCCTCAGCCATTGCATTTGGTGGTGATGGGACCCCCAGGTTCAGGGTTGAGGGATTGCTCACACTGCACCCACAAGCACTGACTCCCATTTGCTCCCACAGGAACCTGATATACATCACTCCTTCAGTTTGCATTAAAACATCTCCCCCAGAAAGCAAGACACTAGCAGATGTCTTGACTCTTGATTCCATTTGTATCAGCCACACAGTTTTAGAGTAAACCTCTTGCTTTTGGTTTTCTAGCTCATAAGCCACCTTACGACTGTGATTTTCCATGCCCTTCATGATAACATTGGGTATTGGGATGTCCTGTTGAGCCAGCTGCTCATTATTTGCTTCTTCTTTATGCCTTTCCTCTAATCTTATTTTATTAGCGTTTGGACAAGACTGCTTGAAGTTTTTCCTGTTCTGTTATTAAAAATGGGAAGGATTTTTTCAAGCGTTAATTCAAAAGAATCAAAGCATATATAACCACAGTAATAATACAGCAGCTTTCCTGAAAACAGTGTTTAATTCCTTCATGAAAAGGCTGTCATCAGGTCATATAGGAGTGGGTACTAGGATCTGTTTGTCCATCTACAACTGTTGCAGTAGTGAAATCTCTGACGAGAGATCTGACGTCTTGGTGTTGGAAGGACTAGTTGCAAGTAAATAAAAATAAAATCATGTACGCATACATTAACTTGATTTTACCACAAAATTCTGATGTGAGTCACTTTGTATAATTTGCATTGGATATGAAATAAAGACTTGATTTAAGAAAAAAAAAAAAAAAAAAGGAAAAAAAAAAGGAAAAGAAAGAAAGAAAAACCTTCACCATAGTAACATGCACAATCCAGCTGCCTTGTGAAACCACTGCTCTCTTCTATGGGTTAACAGCTATCATGCTTTTCAGAAAACAGCTTGAATATACTATACTAAAGGAAAAAAAAAAAAAAAAAAACATATCCTGTGCACTTAGATTAACAAAATAAAACTAACTATAGCAGCTGGAGGGTTTTCAGAGATGCTAAACACACACTCTTCTGCTGGGGTATAAGTTATTGACCTGCTTTTCAAAGGATTGTAGCACCAGCAGATTCCCATTGACTTAAATAGTTGTGGGTGCTCAGCATTCTCTGGGAAAAGGAACATATGTTTGTGTCTTTATTCAAGGCTTTGTGCTTTCCTTTTTTTATGAAACAATTAGCATTTCTAGTGTTCTCCGAATTCCTTCCCTTATTGAAGTCAGCGGGGGGGCAAGATGCTCTATGGCTCTGCTAGAAGGATCAACTTGGAGCCCTGCTTGGAGGGATGCCTGGATTCACAGGCAGGTTTTGTAACTCCATGCCACCCCAGCCGGGCCATACACCTGTCTTAGGAACAGGTATTTCCTCTGGAGCATACCCAAACCCTCTTCTGCTTCAATCATGCTTGTGGTGCTTGTACTACTCAGCTGTGGCAGTCAACACCAACCCCAGGGCCACCAGAAAGGACACGGGCCTGCTCCACCTGAAGGCATAAGGATCTTCACCTGTGATTCCTTAAGTGCAATGGAAGGTTTTGGTATCATCTCTGAGCACCTAATATTGCCTTTGATTTTTTTTTGGTTTTTTTTTGGGGGGGGTGGGAGAGTGTGATTCTGCTCAGAGTAGGTGAGGTGTAGCTCAAGATCTGGAAATCTACCTAGACTTAACTTTGAACAAGGTTTAGCTCAAATCCTTGTGGCTCAGAATAAAGAAGAAACTAATTTTGAAGTGAAAGCACTGCCGTGCAGAGCGCTGTCACTCACTGCAGTCCTGGGCGTGAGAGCGCTTACCGCAAGGTGGGACCTAAGCAAGGAAGAAGCTCTACAGAAGGGGGAATTTCTCTTTGAATGAGTAATCCAATACCATGACCTTTAAAATAAATCACTCAATTAAAAGGCAGGCTAAGGATTATTTGATCATTTGCATTGCTTTTACTTACATGAAAGCCCGGCCATACACAACGTTACATTAATACAAACTGAGATTTATGGGTTTTGCAGAGAACTACCATTTTGAGATAGGGCTGCATCCTTTCATCGTCCTTTGATATTTACACAGAGCTCAAATGTTCATTTTAATAACTTCCAAGGGATCCAGTCTTAGTCATTTTGCATTATTAAAATGTGTGATTAATTTAAAAACTGAGACATGAAATGTTCCTGTGAGCCCTTTGTTGCTTCAATAGTAGGTTTTACTAGACTACAAAGAACGTTGTAAAAGTTAAATCAGACTGTAAAATCAGAGAATTACTGTTCTGCAACTTGAGATAACATTCCTACAACTCAATAACCACACGGCGCTGAAGTAAAACAGGTTTGATCAACATGCGGCGAGACACGCTGTTTACACCCCTCTTTCCTCCTAAAGCACTCTCCGCTTGTACGTTTTCCTTAGGCATTAGATGGCTTCATCATCGCAGTAACCACAGGTGGGAGCATCATCTACGTGTCTGACAGCATTACTCCTCTTCTAGGGCACTTGCCGGTGAGTAACTACAGCATAAGCTTTCCTACTAAAAACCATGGGATCGGGCCCTGCAGTTTTTAGAAACGGACACGAAAAAAAAAAAAAGTGGGGGCTGGGATGGGAAGGATGTTTTCCTGCAAATCAAGAGAGGGGTTTTTTGTCCCTGCGTTATGCCGGTCGCCGCTGTTGATCAGCTCTGCTCCCTTTCAGTATGATTCATGCACTTCAGGTTTTTGTTGCTATGAGGCACTTGGGTCTGAATGGAAAAAGCTCTGCGGGAATACTCTGGCCAGGGGAGGGACGGGGTGACCTGGCTGATCTTTTTCCATCTCTGATTTCTAAGCTAGTGAGAACGGCACCAGTGCCTCTGGCAGCCTGGCGAGGAGCGTGGTAAGGGCTTTATTCTGCTCCAGGGAGGCAGAGGACAAAACCCCGCTGAATTCAGAGGGGTGGGAGTTAGCTGGTGGCTGCTGCTCATTGAGGCTGCTCCCCCAACTACCTTGGGTTTCCCCAGGTGAGCACACCCTGCTCCCAGGTGATGCTTTGTGCTGGGGTCAGGCACACACAACTGCTTTATCTGTGGGTCTTGCTCTTGGATACGCTCCTGTGTCTGCTGGGCTGGGCTGCAGGAGCAGCACAGAGGGACTGCTCTGGACCCTGCTCCTGTTGCTAAGGCTGCTCTAGGAGAAATGGCACAGTAATTAAGGATTAATGCAAACGCTCATTTTTTAGTAGCTTGGTCTCAAATAAATGCATGCCCAGGAGAAAAAAATAGCTGCCAAATCATTATTGCACCACCCCCATCCCATGTTCTTAGGAAAATTACAATTATTTTTCTCTCGTTTACTTTTTCACCAAATACGTGCTATGTTTTCCACCCAGCCAAATGTATTTCACACACGCTACCTTGCTGTAATACGAACAAAAATTATTTTCTTCTGAGGCGAAAGGAACTTGATGAAAGGCGGCAGCTCCCGGTAAATGCAAGAATATTGCTATGCAACAACAGATTGAACTGAATCTATCTATTTCAGTTTTCTTTAATCCTCAACAGTTGAGAAGCCCAGTGGTTGACTATTTTCTGACATTTGTCTTCACTTCAAAGACAGAGAGAGCCCTGTCCTGCATGCGAATTGCTGTGTTTTCATGTGCTTTCTGATTTCCATGGAGTTTCTTTGGTTTGGCTTGTGTTTTTTTTCATGGTTTGGGTGTTTCATGCTTCCTTCCAAATATCGATCTTAGTGGACATGGTAGATCTGCTCAGGAAATGACTGCTCTTCAGGAGGGTCACTTATTTCAGACCCTGTCCCTAAAACTGCAAGGTTACCTCTGTAACTGCTTCCATCACCTGGCTAAACATGGATGGATTCAGGTCCATAATTCCTGAGTTGAACCATCAAAAACTAGATTGGTTTTCCCTCCCAGAGCCATGCCTCGTGTGGTAATCTTGCCCAGTACCCAGCCCAAAATGATGACAAGGATGAGCAGGATTATCTAGTCATGCTGAAGAAGAACACAGGGACCAGCCTGCAGGCAGAGGCAGGAGTCCCCACAGACCTGCTCAGAGCTGATGGAGCAATAATGGCCAAGCACTGCCCCACCAACTTGTGGAGCACATTGTGCATCCCAGAGACAGCAACTGAGCAAGCAATGATGGCTTCTGCCTGCCCAAGGTGTGCAAATTGCTATGCCCATGGGCAGAGGCCCAACTGAGCGTGCAGTGAGGTGCTCACCAGGCATTTTAATCCTGCGCTGTCCTTTCTATGTGTCTTCTTAAGTTTTAAAACTGATCAGAGTGCTATCTGGAAAATTTTTATCACTTATTTTGTGTACCTCCAGGATCTATTTGGAAGCTAAATTCAGTCACTGCTTGAGAGACAAAATACCAATTCTTTCTCCTCTGTGGCTGCAGGGGAAAAAAAAAAAAAAAAAAAAAAAAAAGAAAGAAAGAAAAAAAAAAAGATACTCTGCAAATCTGCTGCTTTGAGCCCTGAAAGGAAAGCATAACTGGGCAGAGCATGGAGCAGGGCTCTCTGAGGGCCCCTATCAAGAAATCTGATGTATTTTCTTTCATTAAAATCATGAAAGACTCTGGTGCTGAGAACAAATATATCCAATTCTCTTTAATACAGCTTCCCTAAGTTCCATGGAGCATTTTCAAATACCAGCTGCCTCTGTGGTAATTCTAAATAGTCTGTTATTACAAGATTTGGAGGCTACTCCTAGGGTCGGTTGATGTAAAGAGAGGTTTATCTCATGTGGTAAGACTGACTTTAGCTAAAGTAAATGAACTTCTGTAAATCCAGTCACAACTCATAGCATTTAGCAGTCAGATGACATGTTATACCCCCAAAAACAGGCAGATCTCTGGAGGGAGGTCCTCCCTCTTCCCTCTTGCCTGCCTGGCTCAGTGAAACAATTAAACACAGGTGTCAGAGTGGCAACTTCCAACATACAGGAGGAGACAGCTTTCCCATGGGCATTGCCTGTCCATGGACTCAGCCAGAAGGTACTGCATCTGCTCATGGACCAGGACAATGGTGTCCATCTCAC
The DNA here is from genome assembly GCF_047663525.1 of Anas platyrhynchos. Classification (NCBI taxonomy): domain Eukaryota; kingdom Metazoa; phylum Chordata; class Aves; order Anseriformes; family Anatidae; genus Anas; species Anas platyrhynchos. Next base: position 140,724,512 of record NC_092587.1, read on the forward strand.
CCAGCTTTAGTCCCATAGCTGAGGGACCCCTAATGTTGATCAAGAAGGTGATAGTGCCAAGGCAGGAGTCCTGGCAGGGCTGAACTCCTACCGAGGGCTCTTTCTCCCCGTTGGCTCCCAGGTGAATTTTAGGCAGCTGCTCTGCTATGGTGGGTGCTTTAGTTAATTGTCAAGAGTATCTTATAGTGTACAAGAGTTTTGTACACTGTGCTGCTGTTACATAGGGTAGCAATGGGCATCATTGCAAGATATACAGATTGATATAGCAATACAAGAGGTTAAATCCCAGCACACAAGAGAAGAACTATCTTGATTTTTTGGTTGCTGGGAAAGAATCCTGTCCCATTTGCAGTCTTCCCTGTCCTGTTGTGACCCTGTTACACAGTTACCCTGTGTGTTTTTTTCCTGCAGCAAAATTATTCATCATATTTCCTCCTTGTCCACCTCCAAAAAAAACAGTGGATATCTGATGAAAGAGCCCCATTTTGGAGTATGGCTATTTTGTTCAAAGTACGCAGACATTTAAGCTGTGCATCAAATGATTATAGAGCTTGGGGCAGATTTATTGTGTATTCTTTTTGGAGCTGACCAGCATCCATTTACACAAAGGTGGTGTTTCTTTTCTGCCATAGCTTTCAGGAATAAATTCTCAGAAGTTTCTGTTAGCAGGATCCACAGATTTGAAGGTACAGTGAGGATTCAAAGCTTAGCAGCATAAATATGCATTAATGTAGTTCGTGTAACCACTTTACCCACAGTCACTGTAATTTATCATTTACCTGCTTTGCCTGTCTCACTCGGCAATGCTTTGTGCCTATGTCTGCTGGCGGGGCAAGAGCTGCCCATAGCAGAGGAATTAGATAAAGTTACAAATTTTACCCCTCCAACTGATGCATTTCTGTCCATGGTGATCCAATGTTGTCCACCTCTCCTGTCACCTGTTTGCCATGACACCAGATGGCTGCACTTTGGGTTTGGTGCAGCATTAACTCTGATTAGCTTGCCTGATATTTCCTACAGCCCCAGTGAGACTGTAGAATATTTACTTCCTTCTTTATGTTTGGTGTGTCAATATATTATTGATTGGTATATTGATCCAAGAATATTGTTGTATTCCTGAGCTGTATGAGCCCCAGAAATTGTTTTGTGCACGGCTCTACAGGAGTGCCTAACCTCTGCAGGGATAGAGTTGTGAAAGACATGAAGTAGATCCCACTTTCCTACCCACAAATAATAAGAAGAATAATAATGAGATAAAAAAGTTGGCATTTTCCAACAGAAAAGATGCCAAAAAAAAAAAAATAAATTTTGGACATAGCACATGATGGAGGCAAATAGTATAAATGCCAGGACTTGCAAATTAGTGAAATCGATGAATAGACGGTGCTCCTGGCAGCAGATTGCTCTGATGGGTGGGCGGAATGAAAGCCTCCTGCAACTCCTACTGCACACAGAGTCGCAGGCCCCTATGGATATGATCTTAAACAGAAGAGACACTGCAAAACTTGGTCACAATATGGAGACAAAAGGCAGTGCAGAATCACAGCACCACAGAGGGGCTGAAGCTGTCAGGGCCCTCTGGAGGCCACCAGGCCCCAGCCCTGCCCCAGCAGGGCCACCCAGCGCAGGCTGCCCAGGCCCATCTCCAGGCGGCTTTTGGAGATCCCCAAGGAGGAGACCCCACAGCCTCTCTGGGCAGCCTGTGCCAGGGCTCCTCACCCGCACAGCACAGAAGTGCTCCTGGGGCTCAGGGGGAGCCTCCTGGGGGCCTGGTTGTGCCCAGTGACCCCTGTCCTAGCGCTGGGTACCTCTGAAAGTACAACCTCAGGTGACTGCCAAAGTGATGGTGAACGTGAGGAGCGGTCACAGCTCACACAGGGTGCAGAGGAGGCCCTGCATACAGCCGCGAGCAGGTCCTTCCAGTCCTCCTGCAGCTACTGCTGAGTGGATGGGAGATTAATTAACCCTCATGACACTTGTGTGAAGCTGGTGGATAAGCATCATTATCTCACATTTACAGGTAGAAAAGGATTGGGAAGGAAAAATTACTTTTCTGATACTGTGCCATAAGCCTTGAACTGCACTCAGCACAGCAGTTTCCCTTCAGGTGCTCTTTCTTCATATGTCCACAATTACATGGACAATGTAAAATATTTTGTATGAATATAATGTTGATACATACACGTAAAACTGAGTCACACACAAAGTATCAATTGGATGCAAATTAAGATACGTACAAAAGAAATTAAAATTATTTTCAAGCATTCTTCACAAAGGGGATATTCAAGTAATGAGCATATGTAATAAATCCTTACAGTTGAATAAATTAATATATTATTGCATCAAGGTCAGGGTACAAACTGTCACACTCTGATTTTCCAAGTATACTCACCACATCTCCCCAATCTAAATAGGAAATCCACACAGAACAGCAGGCTTGAGTGGAAAGCAGAGGGAAACCGAAGTGTAATCTTAAGTAAATACATAAATAAATGATGATGATTAATAACTTGCCAGTCTCATACAGAGCTAACACATTTTCAGCATGAACATACAGTCTGAAAGCAGCTGCTCTGATGACACACGAAGCTGTGTCAGTATGCCAGCTCAGCCCGAGGTAGTCTCCAGTGAGATGAATGTGAGTTAATGCCATTAGAGGGTTACTTTATCTCAAAACTTCCTTTCAGATATGCTTTTCTAGCATTAGGTTTGTCACTGTGCTGAATACAGGAAGACTTTTTTCTTGGTAACCCGGTGACAGACTCGTCTTCTCCATCATGGGCTGGTCATGGCCTTTTGCACAGATTGTTCTCCTCCTTCTGTTCCCAAATCTCAGTACCAGCAGCATAGCTCCCTCCTAGATGTTGGAAGCATTTCAGGTTCCTACCGGGTGGCTGTGAGGCAGGAGGCACCTGGGCATTCAGCCCACAGCTGGCCAGAGGCCTCGTACTGATGGCACCATGAACTCCCCATACCAGGCGAATGCCACTGCTAAAAACAATGTCTGGTGCAGGACATCACCTTCTCCCTGCTCCCAACTGGCTGCCCTGCCTCCTAGGATGCAGAAAGGGGAGAGAAAGGGCTGCTGCCCCAGGCTGCAACCAAAGCATCCTGCACCCAAGGGCATCCTGCATCTCCAAGGACATCGTGCTGGCAGGCAGGGTGGAGAGCCAGGCACCCATTTCCCAGCTCACTCCCAAGACCTGACATTGAATTGTACGGACATACCTCATGCACCTGATGGTCTGAGAAACCTTACAGGAGTGCCATGCTAAGAATTAAGTAGGGAACCAGGCCAAGGAAAAGTGGTTCCCTACAGTGGTTCCCTAGACACAGCAGTTCCCTTGTTCTAGACTTTGTCAGGTGGCCCTAATCAGTGGACCTAATTTCATCAACCCTTGTTGGCCAACACAGGCTGTGTATCTGCTCTGCTTCATGCTGCTGGGGCCACACGTAATCTCCCACAAAACCAGTGTCAGCCAAGGGAGGAAGGAGTTGATACGCGATGTGAATGCCGCTGCGCTCTCTGTCATGACATTTCTGTTTTTTCCTCAAGGTCTTTTTTTCTTTGCAGTGTGATGTCTTGGATCAAAATTTGTTAAACTTCCTCCCGGAACAAGAACATTCAGAAATTTATAAGATGTTATCTTCCTGTATGCTTATGACAGATTCTGCCTCATCGGATTACCTAAAAAGTAAGTTTTATTTTATCTTTCCCAGTAAATCAAAAAGCATGGGCAGGATACAACATTCCTCATAGGAGTTTTTTTTTATGTGACATTCAGTACAAAACTTACGTTTGTAGCATTTCAAAAAGATCTTGCCACCTGAAATGACCCTTTGGTACTATTTTTAAATGAAACTCGTTGCATTTATTTTACTAGGCTAAGTCTACTTGCAGTTACGTTAATTATTAAATATTGTATCTTTTGAGACAGCAAAGGAAAATAGGTTATCCAATGGTAACTGGGAATTTGCCTGAGACAAATCACATCTTAATTGATATTTCAGCCCATTAAAGTAAGATGCTGTTCAGAGATATGCTAATGTTGCATACCTTTGTTTTGCACTACAGTTGAAAAGTAGCTGTAAAATTGTTGTGATTCTTTTTCAAATTGAATTTTATTTTTCTTACAAATCCTTTTATTTGCCTCGTCCTTATTCACTCTGGGAGGTAAGATGTAGGAAACCAGAGAACACACAAATATAAGATGTACAGCTGCTTAATCTACTGTATATATAAAACCTGCAGCTGATAGCTAATATGCCAAAGTTAATTTAATAGATATTTTGAGGTAATTAGGCATAGTTTTCCAACATGAGTTGTAGAACAGCTGTGAGTCATGAAAAGCCTAAACAGGGAAAAAAAAAAAAAGCAGTAACTGAAGGATCCAGTTCTCTGCTTCAATACTCCAATGTTATGTCAGCATAACTCCTATGATGAAGACAGTGTAAGAGAACAAACCCATGTAAATTAGCTGTGTGCAGACCTGTGCATAGCCCTGAACAGCCCAGATCCATGCCGGGCACTCTTGCAGAGGTGCTGACCCTGCCATTTAATGTACCTTGGTGCACAGGGCTCTGACTCTGCTTCCAGTTGCATGCCTGGGGTTGGAAGGCACTGTTCATTGTGTTTAGCTTAAATAGTATATTTCTTCTTCTTCTTTTAACAATCCAGCTGACAATGAACTGGAGTTTTATTGTCATCTTCTGAGAGGAAGTTTGAACCCAAAGGAATTTCCAACATATGAATACATAAAATTTGTAGGAAACTTTCGGTCTTACAGCAATGGTAAGCTTTAATGTTGTAAAAATGTTATTTTAGCTATGTAAAATAAACTGTAAGTGTTGTTCCACTGAACGAGACAGGCTTGTAACCTGAAGGGCTATTTCTAATGTTAAGGGGTAAGTTTCACTTCCCATGGATCTAACAGCTGATTTGCAAAAGCTGGACGAGTAGCGGTGAAGGCTGAAATTGTGTTAGCTCCTACTGTCCATGCCCTTTGCTTGCCATCAGATGCCCCAGATGCTGGGTAAGTTCTCAAACACCACCAGGAGGCTTGGACTGTGCTCACTAACACCATGTGTTAAGATGGTACCTATTAGCTAAATAAGAATAGTGCCACCCTATCTACTGGTTTATGACTTCCAGCCTGTGCCAGCGCCGATAATCTACCGGGCCACCACAGCCCCACGCAGCCATTTCACATTCCTCTCCAGCACCACAGTGCCCAATACCCACAACAAAAGGAAAGAAATACACTCAGCACAGCCCTTAATGCAGCACAGTCGTTCTTAGGAAAGCATCTTTCAAGGGACGAGAAGCAGATTTTTACCTCGTGTGTTCCCTAACAAACAGATTGCTCCATGGCTATTAGTGTCAGAGATGAAATATTCTTTTATTGCTTTCCCTTCTCCTGCCTGCCCAAGTTTGCTTTAGTTACTTGCCTGATTGAACTCCGGAGTGGCATTTCAAAAGTTGCTGGTATTGCTCCAAATAGGTCATCCTCAGCAAAAATTCCCCACCGTGCTTTCCAGAAACCGCACACCACACTGTGAAGAAATGTCCCTGTCCCCATTTAACTTTCTGGTCTTGATCCACGCGACTAGAATAGAAACCTACGTGCAGTATGGAGGCATGTATTTCTCGCTTGGTGCCATACGGTTTGAGGCTTTATTTGTATAAAAATGCAACCGCCTGTATGCTTTCTAGTTTGAATGAAGTGAAATGCGGCCGTGTGGCAGACGCACACACCAAGCTGTTCTGTTTTCTAGAGCAGAAACCGGATTTCAGGTGCTGACTCATAAGGATACATTTCTACCAGGGGAATTTCTGATCCATTTTCTTCAAGGATTTTCAGCCTTTTATTTTTGCGTGACCTTAAAATTGCCCTCTTCCCCGTTAGGATTTCACATCCCAGCATTTGAATCAGTGGCTATTTCTCAGAAGAATGATAAAACTTACATTTTCGCTCTGTTGCTCCTGATATCTCCCCTAGTTTAATGCATACAAACTAAGTGGGAACATTGATTTTAGAAGACACCAAATCATTTTCCAAGGACCCCAGCTTATAGCTTTCAAATAAGACGTGTGCTTTCTGCTTCAATTTTTTGCTTTTTCTTCCGTGTGCCACTTTCCTCTAAACCTTCCATTTTGTGTGATCTCTTTCAATTTCTTCCCGGCTTGCTGCAGCCAGACCCTTCGGTCAGTACCTTTGTGCATCCATTGCTCTATTTTTACATTTATATGACATAAATGCCAGTCCCCCAGCCAGCCCCCTGCTGGATGTGAGGCCAGAGCTCCTGAGCCAGGCGGGTGAGAAAGGCAGCAGTGGGAAGGGTGGCAGGGAAGAGATGCATCACTCAGGGCAGTGCTCTTCCTACAGGTTGGCCCCTGCTTCTGCTTTTCAGAGGTGTTTGTGGAGGAAAGAGGCTAAGCCCAAGAGAAGAAAAGAGTTAGCAGATCACACCATGGAGGGAGAAAGACAGAAATTGCAAATTAAGCTTAATTAGCAGGAGATGTTCATTATGGATGTATTCAGGAATGCTTTTCCCTGTAGCTTTTCACAGCAGTGGAAGTGTGAGCATGTTTTTACGCATGGGAGACGAATACAGGATGTTCCTCTCCAAATACAAATCTCTGCCGTTCCCTTTTAGCCACCCGATGCCAAATTCTACCTTTGTTTTCCACGATTTGCTGAGCATTTCCTGAGCTTGCTATCCCTGCGTGTCCCTGCTATGCCAGCGCAGGGTCCCCCACATTAGGCTGTGCCCCCCCGAACACTGACCTATCCCATTCCCATTAACCAAGTGTCGTGGCAGTGACAGTCCTAACGGCAGCCCAAACCTTTCCTTCTCAACCTTCATCAAACATTTTGAAGTCCTGGTAGGTCTGTTTTCGGCCTCTTTTAACAGAAATGTCACTAGCTTCATTCTCCTTCCACGTAACCTTTTACACAACCTCCCCTGAGTTCTCTCTTTCTCCAGCTTGTTTTATTCTTGTTCGCTGCTGGTACAGAAGCAGTGCTTAGGGGAAGAGAGTGATGTGTGCTGGGGTCCCGGTGTCCTTTTCCCTTCCCTCCTACCTCCTCTGTTAATCGCATTGTGACTTATGGCTGAGAGCATCATATAGGGATGGGTTTGAATGGATTAATTTGAAGGACTGGGACTTAGAAAGTCTTAGGGGCTTAGCTGCTCTCCCTAACTTCAGCGGGAGCTGTGGGGCTAATTCCCCCTTCAGCTTTAAAGGCCATTTTGCTGTAACACTGAGAAGCCAATGAGAAATTATTTATTTATTTAATTATTCATTTAACTAAAGCAGGACAAATACCTGATATCTACGATGGTGACTTGTCACCAGGATTGCTGTCAGGGATCTCACGTGGCCTACACTGAGCCTGTGCTGCTCCCCCAGTGGAGCAGTCGCTGGCAGCCTTCCCCCATCTCAGAAGGGAGATGGTCCAGGGCAGGGAGATGCATGTGCAACCCCCAGAAATTGCCAGAAAAGCTCGCATTGCTCACAGCATGTGTTCAGTCTTTCAGAAGATCACTGTCCCTAGAGCTCCTGGGCTCAGCTATAGCTGGAGGCGAGAGGAGCTGCACCGGCCCCGAACCTGGGTTAGCAGCAGCATCCGTGCCGGGGCTGGTCCTGAGGATGGTGCAGTGCTCTGTGACTCCTGCTGCAAGTAATTTCTGCAGCTGTATCTCCACCAGGGATGTGACACGAGCTGCCTGCACACGAGTGAACCACCCTCGAATTATCTGTGCCCAGGCAAGAGGGGCCGACCAGCGAAGCAGCAGTGCAAGCTGTGCGGAGTGACTGCATGAGTCACTGGCTGTGCTAAATCAAATACAAGAGATTTGATTTTCCATTTGGGAGGATTATATAATCATCATTAATTAAGCTTCAATGAGAAAAGCAGGACTGTAACCTGACAAGAAGACTCGGTAGTCCCGGGAGAGGAAGGGAGATGGTCTCCAGGCCACTCAGAAGGAGGGTACAGTTCCCTCTCTGTTTTGATGAGAAATGCCTAGTTGCTCACCAAGCAAAAGATTGTTTTATTATTATTATTATTTGTTTGTTTCAAATAAGAACACCTTTCGATATTTTTATATATTTCAGGATCTAAGTGCCTTAATAACAGAATTACAGAATTGTTGATGTTGGAGGGGACCCTCTGGAGGTCATCTTTCCAACCCCTTGCTCAAACAGGGCCACCTTCAGCTGGTTGCTCAGCACCATGTCCATTCCAGTACCATCTCCATTCAATTAATTGAAGCCTTTTCTGTAGTCCCAAATTTAACAAGGGAGCTGAATGCATTCAAATACCTGAAGGAACCAAGTGCCACCACTGCACCTGTTGACCAGTGGTGTGGGATGTGGGGCAGACGCATGTCAGCATCACCAGTGAATACCAGAGTGGTTCCCAGCCAGTTTCAGCTGAGGGAGGAGGAACACAGTAAATGTAATCCTCCAAATACTTGAAGGAAATGTTTATCTCCCAGGATGAAATGCCAAATTAAGTGAGAATAAATTATTTTACAAAGCTGCTTAATAGCTCACTCTGATAAGAAAAGATAAGATGGGCTGGATTTATCCTTCCTGTAAAAATTGTTCGCACACTTGTAAACAGATCTCTCGCATTATATAACCAAATATAGGCTTTGGTATCATACTCCTGAGGTGATATACTTGTTTAAACACTCCTGAAAGGGACTAAGTCCTGCCTTTCAAAGTGTTCACCAAAAGAGAAAAGGAACAGCAGCATCTTTAAAGGGGCAGATTTGTCCTTTTATCCAAAATGCCTGAGGTTTTCCTCTTAAGGGAGGAGATAACTGTTATGTGAAAAGAGTTCACGATCAAGTAATATAAATATAATTAAATATTATAGTGGAATTTAAAACTGTGTGTCTTTGTTCCCAATTATGTGGAAACTTGGGAAGTATCTAGTTACTGGATGCTAATAATAGCAGATAAATCTACTGTTAGCTGATGTGTCTCTTAAGATAAGAATAACCATCAAGGAAATTATTACACTGAGGAGAAAAAAAATATTCACTCCCAGAACAATTAACTTAGTCTGAATTCTCTTTTAAAGGAAATAAACAGATTTATGCAGAAGATCCATTGATCTTGAATCTCTGCAAGCATATGCAGAAACATCTGATAACAAGAATATCTCAATCTGAAATGAGTGTTTTGATCAGAACTGACAGCCATGTATTATTATTTACTATTAACAATATAGCAGAATCTGCTGCTAGCAACCTACACCACTTATGCCAGGCTCTCTATGGGCCACCACAGCACCAAGCCAAAAGGCACCACTCCTGTCCTGAAGGGTCTGCATGGGGTTCATATCCATGTAGGACGGCAGGAGGAGCAGGAGGAGGAAAGAGGAGAGAGCACTTCCAGATCGGCAAGTGATGTACGGACACCATCCGTGTTACTCATCCACAGCTATTGAGTGCAGTCTTGCTTGCCATTAGCACTTTAGAGCTTTCCATTACATATATTAATCACTGAATCTTCTGTTTTTCTGTGGTCTGAGTTTATTTATATGAAACAGTCTTGGTTTTATTCTGGTCTGTTTTGAAATAGCAATTCAGTTTGTTTGTCAGTCACTAAGGCTAGTTCTTTAAACATTAACATTTACTGGCAAAAGAGGAAGGAGGGACTTCTTCTCTCAAATCGCATAAAGGAGAGGCTTGCTTTTACAGGAGGACTATGTTTTAAACTTCCTAAGTTAAAATAAGATGACCAAACAACTGACTACTGTACTATTATTAACTGAATACTGTCGTCTGTTTTTTGTTGTATTTTTTTATTTGTTTGTTTTTAAACACATTTTCATTCATTTCATGTGGTACGATTTGTATCCCTAAGGACAAAAATCCTTTTGTATAAGGTGTCTAAGAGCTTGGTTCTCTATATATTACTTATTTTTAACGTCTTGTCCTTAATATACCTGGTCCTTTTATTTTTAAACCCCGCTGTATAGGCAAATCAGTTTCTTCTATCTTGTTACATTTTTGCAGGTAATTTAATATCTCCTCTGCAAAAGAATCATGTTGTAACTCTAGGAGCAACAGATCTGATAAGTAACCATGAACACTATTAAAACTCATGCTGAGGAGCATGATCAGCTAACTGATATATATGAGACAACCATTTCACCTTTGACTCTGTATTTAGCTTTCTCAGACAACCTTATAGTTCCCTACTCAGGATGTGTTATCTAGATCATTTAATTGTGAAACACACATGGCCTCCTTCACCTGACCCCACTGGTTATAGCTAGCTCAACATTTTCATCAGACACCTTCTGACAAAAGCACTCCAAGACCTATATTTGACTTACAAAGGTAAATATCATCATAGCCTTAGACTTCATCCTATATTTTGCATTTGACTGTTTTTCTGTTGTGCTCTCAGAAAATTCACTGCTGATCTTTTAACTTAAAGATGTTGTGTGTATTTTTTCTTTCAAAGGGACTTCAAGAATCATATAGCATGATTTTTCAGAAGGCACATTTAAAGGATTATGCCAGGATACATATATTTAATTCATGTGCTGATCTCTTTTTTTAACTGCACTTTAAAGGTATCAACAAAAAAATTTGGAATTTGTTGACCAACTGCAAGAAAAGAGCAAAACAGGCTGTGAAGATAGACCTGTGGAAAGAACAGATACAAACAAAATAAGTCAGGCAGCAAAAGTAATTCAGAAACAAATCACATGCTTTTGTTTCTTTCTGTTATTGTAGTTGTTATTTTCAGATCGAGATATGTATTTCAGGGTAGTGGTTTCCTGCCTGCATTATGAATGCTTTTAATCCTTTAGACTTTGTCAAAGGCAATCAGATATGGAGATGGCACAGTATCAGTTAGAAGACTGGATGACTTTCAGCCAGGCCAGCTCTATCTTGTCTCTGCAGGCTTCTTCTCTCACTGCCTCTGAGTTTGACACTCTCAGAGATGAAATCCCAAATACCTTACACATCTATACTATATGACAATTATTACCCTTTAAATATTGCATTTACCTCTTGGAAATATAATCCTATTTTCTAAACACCGTGTTCAGTGATGTATTTGGGAATACACTGTCTCATAATCATGTCCATTTACATCAGACAGCTCACATCAAAAAAGCCATCTGCTCTCTTTGGTGCAATTCACTCTCCATTCAGCATTTCTTCTGGAACTAGTGTCATTTGCAAGCCCATGGGTTCACTAAGTAGGTTAACTTGTCATACCTGTACTTTGGAGGCTGAATGTGCTTACCTTATTTCTATTTCTCATGTTATGGAGTGCATTAAACACAGCACAGCCAGCTGGTCAAAAGTGGTGAGCAGTTCTGGGCTCCACAATATAAAAGGATGCTAAGGTACTTGAAAGTGGAGAGCAGCAAAGCGGGTAAAAGATCTACAAGGCACGTACTGTGAGGAGAGGCTGAGGACACCTGGGTTGTCCAGCCTGGAGAAGAGGAGGCCGAGAGGTGACCTCAGTGCTCTCTGCAGCAGATGTCCTTAATGTGGGTTTATAGTCACACCATTACTTTTTAAACAGGTCTGACTGTAGAAATTAACAGACTTGCAGGAAGTAATCGTATCAGAGCAAAAATAATAACCCTTTACTCAGACTTCTCCCGTTTCCTGTAGCTTCTTTCTTCTTTTTTTCCACCTCTGGTATTAATAATCCCATAGAAGCCCTTTTATGTGCACATAACCCCAGGATCAGAACCGGAATACATATTCCTAGGAAGTCCCCAGAGCAAGTGAGCTTTGCTGGTGAAAGGAGTTGAATTTTGCCCATATTTTTTATCTTAATATCCAGTCAGCCATGCCCTCAAGACTCAACTGCAAGAGAGGGCTATAATCTCTGTGGATGTTCATGCCTGTGCTGCCTTCTCAGATGAGAAATCTTTCTGCCCCTTCTTGGCGCAAAGTATTGTGCATACAGTGGTCTGAGCCAGTTAATCACGGTCGTGAATTCTCCTCAGAGCGTTTCCTTTTCTGTCTCATACCCTGTTATCCTTGGTATCAGCTAGGTATTGTTATGCCAAGGTTTTCAATAGGTTTCTGGCTTCCAAAAGCACATGGGAATAGGTAAGTTGAGACTTCTTCAATCTCTACAATTTATGCCAGTGAACTAAAGCCCAGTGCAGAAGCACCCCGGAATAAAATTTGCGAGCAAATCTTCCCCAGACAGATACAAAACTTTTCATTTTCACAAGAACTGATATGCTGATCCTTGCTTTGCTCTATGGAGGAGAAACAAATTGTAGAAAACTTCACAAAATTGATTATAGGGGCCTAATGGTAAGGAAAGATATTTCCATGGTAGCATTAATCACCATTAGTATTAGAAGATCTACTACTAGTGACCTCTGGTTACTGGAGGGGACCCTCTCTGCCTCCAAGGGAGACAGCCAGCTGGGCAAGTCCAGTTCCTACTGCAGCTTAACACAGTTTTCTTTCAGTCCTGTGTGAGTGGGATTATCATCTCTAAACAGCTCAGGTTTGGATGAATAATTTGCATTATGTCATTTGAACGTGGGATTATGGACAAGCTCAAGGCAACACGTTCCTTTGGCAACACATCTTTATGGCAGGACGTGCTAGCAGGCCCTCAAAGGGACACGAGAGCCAAGCGATTACAAAAGATGGATAAAAACCATACGTAAAACTGCAGCCACGCTGCACCCAGTCTTTCCTTCTGGCTAGCATTTCAGGAGCCAGCAGGCCATGTGCAGACCCATGAGAGATGGCAGCTAGTGCCATACACTGGATGCTCTTTGCTCTTCTTCAGCAGAAGCAGAAATCAGGCACACTGGGGACGCTTCTTAAACATAGACCAGGAGCACACGCTTCGGCAGCTACAAATCTCAGGCAGGCTCTGCTAGCTCGATGAAGCCTTGCTGGCTTTGGTCCTCAGTGTTTTGCCACTGATGGCTTGAAGAACTGCCTCCAGCCTCTTCCCTTGCCAATCTTTTTTCACTGCCTCACGGGAGGAACACGCTAGGCATGCCGCAGCATATATTTGTATTGTGAGTGGTGAAAAAGAGCAAGTGGATGCGTGGGGTTTCTTTCCAGAAAGCTGGTTTATGCTCTGTAATAAGGTTTGGCCTTATTTTTATCAGGATTAACCTCTAAGATTTGTACATGGAGTTAAGCTCCGATGCCTTTCTGCCTAACATGACTGACTTGGATTTAAATATATGCATATCAGCTTTAAAAGCTTCTAGAGCACTTTATGTGAATAAAATTAGTATTAGGACGTTTCAAGTGTGCAAAAGATGCAGGGAGAGCAAATCTCATATGAGGCATGACTCCGGGTCCTGCTTTTTCCCTGCCTTAGTGCCTAACTCCACCTGCAATGGCTTCGATGATGCTGTCCCGAGGGCTTACCGAACATCACCAGGAAAGCAGATCTGCTTTGTCGCTACCGTTCGTTTGGCAACGCCTCAGTTTTTAAAGGTAAGAGCATGTCCCAGGTCCCGTTCATTCCAGAAGTTCTCGAAACACTTTCAGAGTGGGTGACGCTCAAAAATCTTAATTTAGCTAATTGAATGGATTACAGATATCACATTTCATGCACAGAAATCCAGTGAAGAGGATTAGCAGGGTGAGTCGGGATCTGCACAAGTGGTGTCACTCCTGCTCCCCTTGCACGGGAAACCCAAACCCTGGTTGCATGAGGAACAGCGCTGTCACTTTGCAGATAGGCTGTGCATCTTCTGCTCCTGGGATGGGACAGGGCACAGATGGCTACCCATGCTTTCATTTGTGCCCTGCTTCTAGTTTTCCTTCTCCCACACCTGTTAGTAAAATAGTTGCTTCTGGGAAAAAAAAAAAAAAGAAAGAAAAAAAAAAAAAAAAAAAAGGATAGACGACGTAACCTTGTGCCTGACACTGTGGTTCCCTAATGAACAAATGCGAGCTACTGCATCAGGTGTCCCATCCCCAGGGGTGAAGAGATTAAAAAAGCACAGCTGAGACACAGGCTGGATGAAATCACTGCCCTTTGGCCTGGCTCCATTACTGCACGGGGCCCTTGTGGGGCACTTCTGACTGATTCATGGCCCCAACAGGCAAGCAGGTCCCTTCTGAGGTGTGTGAGGACACCTCCATTAATCTTAACCATAGTAGTCACGCTAGAAGCAGAGGCTGGAGTTACGGTTCTCTGGGAACACGGGAAGCAAATTCCCCCACATGGGTAACTAGCATCTCAAAGCAAACACAACAAGCGAGCCACTGCGAGGGAGACAGCAGCTGCTGAACCACCAGGGGAAGGTTTTAGCTGCCAGGAAATCCTAAACACAGATCTCTCCAGTTCACCTGGATGAGTCACGTAATGCCTGGTCTCGGCTTTGTCCTCTCAAATGAAGGCAGAAATATGTATCTGACTGGCTGAGCATGGCAGAATCAGCATTTTGGTTTCACATAACAATGCTTGCACATTGCACCCGAGCAACTACTGACTTGTAGAGTATATTTTTGGCATCAGCATGGATTTAGGTGTAAACTAGAGAAGGAGAAAGAGGAATTTAAGGTACGCATGAAGGGACCAGTGACACGGGAACAGATGCAATAGATTGCTCTTTGTAATTAGCAGGAAATGTATTAATCCTCCCTTTTATCTCCTTATCTACTGTGTATTTATAACAAATGCAAGCTAGTTGAAGCAGAGAGGTGAAGCTACACCTCTCAGTAAGTTGGTTTTCTTCACCATACAGGAGATGTGCATCGTGGAAGAACCTTTAGAGGAATTCACGTCAAGACACAGTCTGGAATGGAAATTTTTATTCCTGGATCACAGGTCGGTGACAAGAAAAGCACTCTTGATTGTGTTTTGTGCTTGTTTACTGCTATTTTCATAAGTGCAATTCTCTCAAATGGTGTTATGTTTCACATCTAAATCACATGAACAGGAGAACTACCACTAAAATTTCTACAAAAGCTGATGTTTACTATTCTACCTTGCATTTATTTTTATCTGTCTTCTAAAAGAAAGCTATCCTGCTTCTCAGGCAGAATTTGTGATTACCTTGTTCTTGTTTGTTTTAAAAAATATCAATGGACTGAAGCCTGTCCCACAGCAAAAACATCTCATTATTATACAGCTGTGAAAATTGTTCTTTCAAAATCCAGCCCATGACTACGCGTGCAGTTCCCACTGAGTTACAACTCCTTTGCCGCAGGTTTTCACGTGAAGGCCCCTTAGAAACAGAGCTGCTTTCCACCAGCACCTTTTCCTTGAAAAGAAAGGCTTATCACAGGTTTTGTGGTGGGAGGAAGGTGTCTGCAGGCACTGCTGTGCTGGTATGGGTCCCAGATGCAAGACAAACCCCTGCTGGGCATCCCAGGCACTATGGGGCAAAGTCAGGATCCCATCCCCTGGCAGCTGGGACTACATGCCTATGAGTGAGAGTAGATTTGGGCTTTTAGCATATCCATGTCAACACACAGAGATGCTGTTTGTTTCCTGGTTGTATGAATTCCCTTATCTTGTGCCTAAATGCAGAGCACCGCCGATTATAGGATACTTGCCTTTTGAAGTGCTGGGTACTTCTGGCTATGACTATTACCATATAGATGACCTAGAGCTGCTCGCAAGGTGCCACGAACACTGTAAGTATTGCAGAACCCACATTTCCTTTAATTAACCAAGATACCTCCTTTCAGTAAAATGTAGTTTCTGTTAAAATAGGTGTAAACTCAGAAGGTGAGGTTCCAACCCTTGCCTCACAGCCATATGCCTCAGTGTAATTATAACAGATCGGGTGCATCGTAGCTGCTCAGCGTCTGGGCCATATTCCTCTAGCTCTGAAATGAGCACTTTCACCTCCCCTATTCCCAGAAGTAGCCAGTGAGACTCATTGAATGGGTAAAATATGCCAGATTTGACCCCTGCTCTATTAGTGAAGAATATACAGGAACAGATCAAGCAATTTCTGAGGAGATTGTGTTTTGTAAAATTCTTGCAGATTATTTACTGTAATGTTGCTCACCAAGTATTTGGCATTGACATTACCTGTGATTATTTAAAGATAGACTATTAAGATTTAATTGGAAAGCTCTCTCACTAAGTAAAGAAAATGAGGCAATCCTTTTTAAATATTTACTTATAGACTTGACTGGAACGTCTCAGTCTTACTGCCTCTGGGTGGCCTGAAAATATCTGGCCAAAATTAGTTTTTTATATGTTGACATTAAAATATAGAAAGGCTAAATACGTGCATCTTTGAGATCCCCTTGAAATTGCTGGAACAAAAAGCAGACATTAGCTTTGTCCTTGAATTTTTGAAACTTATACCACAGTTTACTGTACTTCAGGTTCCTGTCAGTCTGGGAATTTTCTTTCAGTTTCAAACGATTTTTGTGTTTGCACAATGTTATCTCGTATACTCACTTCATTCTGCAGTCACTAAAATCCATCCATACAGAATACTCATCTTTTCAAGTATTTTTATCCTGTACTTTTCTGCTATAGATCTTCAGATGATCACTCTTAGAAATTAATCCCAGATGCCTCATTAAGCAGTATGTGAGCAGCACATAAACCAAGGAAAGATTTATGTTTAAGTTGTAGCAGACATTAATGCAATTGTGTCTAGCGTTAAAGTTAATTGTACTGTTAAAGAATGTACTGTTCGAGCTGTCAGAGGAAGGCACGTACGGATCGTTATGATCATCTCTATCCACAGGCCCACACACTCAAAGGGTACTTGGGCTCTGATCTCCCTTGGGAACCAGTGGGGCCGTGGACACCTTTGTAACACTGTTCATATTTCATGTCCTCCTCACGCTGATAACCGTGTGACCAGCTGTGTGTACTCTGTCCTGACAGTGATGCAGTTTGGCAAGGGGAAGTCGTGTTGCTATCGGTTTCTGACCAAAGGACAGCAGTGGATCTGGCTCCAGACCCATTACTACATCACGTACCACCAGTGGAACTCCAAGCCAGAGTTCATTGTGTGCACACACATGGTGGTAAGGTATGGAAACTGCCGCCAGCCAGCAGGGATGTGAAGGACAGTAAGACAAAGGCATCCTCACGACTGCAAACGTTTCCTCTTAGAAACATGATGTGTCTTTTATGCTACAAAAATGAAGCCTGAGCTCTTTGAAGGAAATCTGTGCATTGTAGAAAAACACTCGGACTAAACCTTGCTCTATGCTATGCTTCATTTATTGACCACGAGTTTAGGGGCAGAGTAACTATTGCATTTTTTCCATCTTGTGCAAAAATAGGGAATAGACAGCTGCCTCTACTATTCTGCTCCTTAAATCCTTGTTTTTTGTTTTTGGTGTGTTTAGTTTTGTTTCAGTGAAGTTGCAGAGTAGTTTTAGGATGTGAACTTGACATCTACTCTTTAATACAGTTCTTGATTTCAAAACGATAGGTAGAGAAAGGAATGAAAATTAAAACGTAGTCTCTCAAATGTTGTGCAGTTGCATCTGACGTGATTTTTTTAAGCTGCTCATTTAACCTGTAAAATTTCACAATAATTTGTTCCTCTATTTGCTTGAAGCACATTTTGTGATGGATGTATAACACCACCATGCTGATACATAGAATTATATTTTACATTCAGTTACGCAGATGTTCGGGTAGAGCGGAGACAGGAGATGGGCTTGGAAGAAGTGTCCTCAGAGGTCGTGTCCTCAGCACTAAAGGTACGATGAAACCAAGTCTTTTTTTCCTCATAAATACATGTAGTTATTGCAACTATTTCCTATGTTAACATCACTGAAAATTTCAGCTGTCTTTCTGAGTGGGTTTCCTAACAAGTTCAGAATTCATTGCTCACTTGAATAATTTTGAAGTAAATTGGATAAGTTCATGAAAGGATAAACCTGGAGATCACAGACAGCCACAAATTAAGTGGAGCATGGGCAGGGGCAATGAGAGATATGTTCATGTTTCCTTGGCAAAGAACTACAGTTCTGAGATCCATCTGGACATGTTCTGACAATCCTTCTTGGCTACATCGAGGAGATCTGCTGAGGGAAGAAAGAGAAGCTCCACACAGCTGAGTGTCTCACAGAGGGTGCAGTTGCTGTCAAGTCCAACTCTATGCAAAACACACATTCAGAAAAACATCTGACTGTGCAAAAGGACTATGGCAGTAGCTTCCTATTTATTTCCACCTCAGTGAAAGTTCACTGGAAAGAGGATTAATTAGATGCTGTTTGGAAGGGACATCAACACTTGTGCCCAAGTCTTGTGCTGGCCTACCTGGGATTAGTTCTGCTCAAGTAATTTTAGGCCAGCCAAAGGACTGGGTCTGCAAGTATTACTAGATGCATTTCAAAATGTTTTTACCCTGACAGATGCAATAGCTATTCTCTTTTTGGTTTGTTTTAGGACAGTGGCTCCAGCTTGGATCCTGAACAGCACTTTAATGCACTCGATATTGGTGCCTCAATCCTCAGTGCTAGCCGGACACCCTCGGTGTCATCCAGGAGCTCACCAAAATCTTCCCACACACCCAAGTCAGACCCAGCGTGTGAGTGGCATTTCTGGGTTACTGTGTTATTTGGCATTTTGCCAAGTTACAGAATGTGTGTCTATATACCACAGCTGCAAATTAACATGAGGTACTGATATGTGTTTGTCAGTGACAATGAAGTGCATCATCTGCAATGGTAACGTACGAGATGCAAGG
Organism: Anas platyrhynchos; assembly: GCF_047663525.1. Taxonomy (NCBI): domain Eukaryota; kingdom Metazoa; phylum Chordata; class Aves; order Anseriformes; family Anatidae; genus Anas; species Anas platyrhynchos. The sequence goes on from NC_092587.1 coordinate 140,743,189, forward strand.
TTCTAGTTCGACCATCCATACACTGGAAAATGGGTAGCAGAACTAGCCATGAGACCTGCTACTTAGATCTGTTATAAAAATAAAGACTTTTATATTCAGATGTGAGGGTGTCAGTATGAGCAATGAGAGGCTCCTCCTGACTAACCTGAATAAAATAGCAGCCTAAGGGTGGTAACTCTTCTGGCCAAGATTAAAGATGCTTCAGCCATGACTTGGGCACACCTTATGCACTCTTTCTGCTCCCTGATCTGGAAGAAAAGCCAATGAGCTAACCAAAATTTACAGTTATTTGCTCCATAAAAGGGAGTTCCAGCTGCTCTAGAACAGCTCTTGGGTCCTTTTGCTCTGCTCATTGGAATCATGATCTATCACTTTGACTTTTATCTTTGCCCAGACCCTCCTTATGAGTTTAATTTTACTCCCATTGAAGCCAAGAAGAACAGCCTCGACTCCAGCTGGAATTCAGCCAGGCCGTAATCATTTCTAGCCAGGTCTCACTGCAATCCTGACTTCCAAAGGTGATGATTTGCAGTTTGTGAGAACTCACCCACACTTTTTTTGCAGCTACGCCAACAAAGCTGACTGCAGAGGCTAGCACCCCCTTGCAAAGGACACCCAGCACGCAGCAGGACTTATCTGCACACAGACTCAGCCAACCTACTGCCCTGCAGGTAACTCCCGAGAGCCACAGGAATAGGCAGAAGGTATAAGGCATATGCCACGTAAGCAATTTGGCAAATCAAAGTGACTTGCACAAAAGCCATGGCATTAGAAGAAACCTAGATTTTAAAGGAGCCAAACTTACAAATAAAGTTTTGTTTTGTTTTCTATTTGTTTTTAACCTAGGCTTCTTTGCCTTCTCAGCCTTCATGTGAGCTTCTTCCACAGCAGTTGCTGCCTCAAGCAACTTTGCCAAGTCAGCCTGCACCACTGGCACAGGTTAGTTGGGGCTCCAGAAGTGGAACAGATCACTTGCCTCTCTCCTGGTGTTTTCTCCCTTCATCTAGTAAATTAATTAATTATGAAAGGCCAGGTCTTTGGGGGCTTTTAGGTTATTTCTTTAGTAGATATAATCCCCAAATCCACCAGCTCTCAAACCCTTTAAATGTTCTAGGAAAGTAGTCTGAATTGTACACTTGTTTGCTTAAATATTTTTCTGCATACAGACATTCACAGCAGAAGCCCAGGTGCGAGTAGGTTCCAAGTGCACACACACATCTACTTCACAGGAGGACAGAAAACAGAGATGGAAAATCAGTTTTCAACTCTGCTTCTAAAGAATCAGGTCCCTTCAAAATCAAGGCTACAATGAGAATTGAAAGCAAAAACTAACAAAGACACTCCTAAAACACCCGTTTGGCTTTGCTGAAGCAAAACTAGCCAGCAGTAAAAGGCACACAAGTTCCACAACACCTATTTTGTGGGTGTGCTAGCAACAGCGAGGATGTCGCTGGAGACAAAATCCTCCACTGAAATCTGTGAACCCACATTTCAAGTGTGGGTGATGGCCCAAAAAGCCAGTTTCATTTGCAGTGGATTTTGAAGGAGTAAATTTGAGTACTGTGTTCTCATCTCATTGTTTCTGCCCTGTGGTCATGTTGTGATGAATATCTATCTCATCATCCTCTGATTTTAGAAATGACAGAGTCCTGGACCTAAGCTGCTTCTATCTCTTGTACACTGTACTCCCTCGCAAGATCTCAGAGTTTCTTCCCGTAGCATAGAAAACTTAAAAGTCCTGAGGATCTCTGCTTTTAAATAACAAATTCTCATTTATCTTTTGTGTTTAATATTCTTTTCACGACTCCACGCTGGCATGCAGTGAAGAAACAGCATATCAATTATCTGCTCTGAGCAGTCATTTTCTTTTACAGATATTCCTCTCCTTTATTCATTAATGCATTTCCAAACATCAATTAGTTTATTTATTATAAACCTGGGCATGTTCTGCTTGACTCTCTCCTACATCCCTCCCTTCTCTATCAAAGCTCTTTCTGGAAAGATGCTTTCCAGTTGTTTACCAAAAACCCCGCCGCCTCACCCCTTCCCAATAAAACACTCTTGCTGATGCTCCAGCTCCGTTTCTTCCCCGTGCTGTTCAGTTGCATGGCCAACCCCCCAGCAACCCTCTTCTTGACCAACAGCAAAGCTCAGTCACTCAGCAGTGACCTGAAGAAGCCCAAGCTGTAGATCCCCTTCTTGTGAAGCAGGAAAACAGCACCACAAACCCACATCCCACAGCCCCGTGGGAATGCCACACAGGCACAAGAGGAGCCACAGAAGCTGCTGCCCGGTGGCTTTTTGCTCCTCACCCTCAGGTGAAGGTCTCACCAGACACACGGATGCCAGAGCCTGTGGACATTTAGGGCCCCTGATAGCACACTGATGAGAGTCCCTGTGGCAAACATCCCACCCTGAGGGAGCAGCATCTGCAGTGAGCAGCCAGCACTCACCTGCGGCTCCATCTTCTTGAACTTTGGTTTTGTTTCAAGCAAACGCTGCACAGGCTTTGTCTCCGCCAAAGTACAGCTTTAGACCCCGACCCGTCTATCTGAACAAACCCTAAAGCACAGTCCTAGGTGCTGCCTGAATGTAAATGGTTTACTTTAAACCGAGTGCTCCCCATTAGAATATTTGTTTGTTTGTCTGCCTCGTTGTACTAAATTAAAATCCCCTACAACACAGCGGATGTTGATGACTGAATAATAAGCAGCACTAATAATTCTGTTTGGGATTGCGCAGGTGTTATTCGGAAGACAACAGCCACGAACAAGTTGTTCAGTGAGCTGCAAAACTAATGCAACCTGGTTTCCCAGGGGCTGGCGTGGCAGGAGGGGAACAAGCGGGTCCCTCTCACCGCTGCTCAGCTAGAGCTTTCGTGGCATTGCAGCAACCTGGTGCTCTTGAGGCTATCACAACTCTCTTGCATGTCTCTAGCACCAACCAGAAGGATCAGAAGCTGGAAGGTAGAAGGAAATGAAAGGTTCATTCACTTAGGAAACTGAGCTAAAATATAAACAGGGTCTCTCTCCTTTACCCAGCTACCTATTTTCATGAAACTTGTAGGAACAGAATGTCTTCAAGGTGCCCAACTCTCCTGTTCATCACATCTGTGATGGGGACCGTGCTGAGTGCTCACACCCAACATGTGCCAATCCCACTCCCTGGGCTGCATGAAAAACTATTTTGTTATTATTATTTTCCCTGAACTAACAAACCTTGATTAAACTGGTGATCCTCTGCAATTATAGATATCTCACCAATTGCTTCTTTCCAGTTTGTACCTGGAAAGCTGGGACAACTATAACATGCACACTTCTAAGGATCCCACAGAAGTTTGTGAACACCTAAGTGAGACAAATATCAACCTCATCTGATGTTAAAGGCAGAGTTAAAGCTGCACAGTGTTTTCTGTGTAACACTTTGAGTCAAGCTCTTATAATGCATGACACAATTACAGATTTCTTCCCTAATTGGTAAAACAGTTAAAGATCTTGAGATAAATACTCTCTTGTGCAGGTCAGTTGCTGTTACTGTCTCATTGTACAAAAACAATAGAAGCTTTGTAATCACAGGGGTCACTGCTAGAGTTATCAACAAACTTTGGTTTTAGAGAGGAAAAGGGAAAAAAGTAAAAGAGAGTTCCTTGTCTTCTTCCTTAGCAGCTCTTATTCCACAAGACCAGCTAATTGTTGTTGCTGTCAAGTGTATTATGACAAGAGGAACACAAAACAGAAAACAAAAAGACAATGCTAGATTATATACTGAATATTCAGTATGCATATTCAATATGAATATGCTCAATAGAAGGTGCTGAAAAAAATCATGGAATAACGATCTAAAATCAACATCAATACATTTTTGTGTGCAACATTGCAAAGCAAATTCCTATTTAAAATTAAGGCCTGGACATGGAAATTCTTTCTTATTGAAGTATAAAATTATTATAAAATTATCTCCTATAAAATTCCTTGCATTCATTAATTGAAGAAAACCAGGTTCCTTTCCCAAAGTGTCTTCAAGGAGTTCACATGTTAATGAGAAGTTTGCCATCAGCAAGCCAGGCAGTCAAAATGAAGCTTTTGGCTGAAACTGTTTTTAATTCCTTTCTGAAAAAGACTCTTTTAACAACTTCAGAGTAGACCTCAGTAAGAGTTCATACAGAGAGAATTAGGTTCCAAGACCTGGCTTTCTAAAAAGTCCTTCTGCACAGACCCACATTAAAGCAGGAACTGGCTGCATTTAACCTAGCCAAGCCATTGCTACATCGCATTATTCCACTCCTAAGACCAGGGTGCCCAGGTCTCTTCTGAAACATGGAGCAAGGGCTCGAGCCAGCAGAGCAGGCAGCCCCTTGGAGTCACTCACCTCCCTTCCCAAACATCAGAGGTTTCCACTCATCCATTACTCGGGTTAATGCTTTCTGCATGGAATAGAGAAAGAGCAAGAACCAGCCCTGAGCTCTCCCCTTTAACACCAGTTAGAAGTAACACCAAGTTCCCATCAGGGGGCTTTGACGCTGCTCTGGGAGAGGATGGGGCTGCAGGTGACAGCGCTGCTGACAACAGCGCCAGAGGCAACGTGCTCACATTATCTCCTTGGGTAGATCATGCAAGCTGCGAGAACTCACAGATGTCTTTCCCATCAGTGGGCTCTGGGGGCCTCCAGAGCATCTGCATGTGACGCCTTGGTAGCCCTCCTCTCCCCTAACCGGGGCTGGCAACCAGCCTCCCCTCAAAGTGGCCACATGAGGAAACTCTTTGGAGGGTGGCCTCCTGAGCTGGGCTGGAAAGGCGCCCTCCAGATGTGTACATATAAATAAACCCAATGAAGTTCTCTTCCCTTCTCACCTAAAGGACATTTTCATGAAGATTTCAGCTGTTTGCTGGAGGGAACGTGGAGGTACTTTCATGTATTTAGCTGTTGCAAAGCGGGCGGTGAGCTGATACAAATCTGACCTGTCATATTTAGACCTCTCGAAGTACCCAGAAATTTCATTCATCTGTGCAGTGTTGCTAGCACCAGAGTGCTCCTTATTTCCCTCCTTGTTACCATTTTTGTTTTCCTATTAAAAAAGCAAAAGCCAGCAATGGTGTAAGCAAGTGCAACTCCATTAAGCAGGAAGGCTCCAGCAGCTTGCATCATTTCACCCCCCAGAACAGAGCCACGAAAGTAACCACGGGAACAATGCGCCATCTTCAAGTCATGCAAGTCAAAGCAAAACATTTTCTTTTATTTTTCTTTTGCCTGAATGCTCCCAGCACTGCATGTTTTCAGAGGCCCTTGAATGCCCTGATTAGAGAAATGCTTACAGATTTTTTTTGAAGTATTACACCATGCTTTTTTCTCAGCTTTTTTTTTTTTTTTTTTTACTTTTGGAATATGAGATCATGCAAAGCAGTGATTCCAAAGCCAATTAAAGCAATAATTAGCATTGGTTGACTTTGAATCGTGCCTGTAAATACCAAATAAAGCTAGGAATTTGTTGCCGTGCTAGTCCCCCCCATGCTTATGGGGTGATTCTGCTTCGTGCGAGGCATTGCTGCTACTGGCAGCTGCACTTTCTTCTTGACCCTGATTAGCGATCTCCATTTTGTATTATTATTTAGAATAGCCTTTCTCGCACTGAGCTTGGCTATTTATTTTATGTCATGTATAAAAATAGCGTAACGAGTATTTCTTGTACCCTGGCCACTATTCAGTTGCAGAAATGTAGAAAATATTTACTGTGGTCAGCTGTTGCGTGATCACGTAGTAAGTAATCGGCAGAATAAACCATCGCAGCACTGCTATTTCTGTGAGGAGCAAGGAAAGTGTTGGAAAAACACACTTGGAATATGCAGCTCTGCAATGCTAAGGGCTCCAAACTACACGCTAATAATAATAATGCTCTCATTTGCCACCCAGTTAAGATGCTCTTGATATTTTAAAGCAGCATACTCTCAAGAATAGGCATTCTGGTAATTCTCTAACTGAACAGGGTCAGTTGTAAGGAGATCACTATAACTGAGGCAATTTAATATATGTGCGTAAAATTGGAAATAGAAAAGATTTATCTCTGCCTAGACATTACTATATTACAAACACGTACTTTATTCCTTTCACTGTGCTTTACAATCAAGAAACCAATAACTTCTTTCAAAATAATGTCATACCGAGGCCTGCTTCTATTATAAAGACTGATTTATCCCCTTTTTCTTTCAGTTCTCGGCACAGTTTAGCATGTTCCAGACCATCAAGGACCAGCTAGAGCAGCGAACGCGGATCCTGCAGGCCAACATCCGCTGGCAGCAGGAGGAGCTGCAGAAGATACAGGAGCAGCTCTGCCTGGTCCAGGACTCCAGCGTGCAGGTGGGTTACTGCTGGGAGGGGCAGAGCATCCTTTCACCAGGCACTTGATAGGGCTGGCATCTTAATATTAGCTCCAGGGTCCAGGAGACGAGAAATCTGGCTCATCTGAATGGGGATGCTGTCCTCTGGAAGCCTCTTGAGTAGCCTACATCAAGATTAAGAGCATTTTGGAATAAGAGAAGGAAGAAATATCTCAGCCTTGTGGGGGTGAGAAGAATTTGGGTCATTTACAGCAGTATTTTAATGCTTTGTCTACCAAGTCTTCAGATTGAGCAGCTGCAATGGAACGGTCTTCACATTTGGACTCTGCACTGATTATGACTCTCCAGTTAATTAGCTTCCATCCGTTCGCTGCGTGCTTGGTGGTGGCATCACTGATGCTCAGTATCACGTCTGTCCAGCTCTCCCTTAGCCAACAGCCCTCCTTCAGGCACTCCCCAAGTGCTCATCCCTTTTAGATCATTCGCTCCCTGTTTTCCAGGCCTAGACACTCAGCACAGGAGATGAATTCCCTTGTCATGTTTAAAAAAAGAAGAAAAAAAAAAAAGGCAACAAACCTCTGCTCAAACCATTGTTCATCTGTTTACACCTGGGAGGCGCCTGAATTTGCTCTTCACAGGACCAGCTCAAGCCTTTAGGGTGAAGCAGCCTGAGGCTCCTGTTCTTGTGTCTTTGGTACCTTCTGCACCGTGCTTTGTACTGCCCCTGATGTCTACTGCACCCCATGAGTAACAGTGAGTGCAATTTAGCACATCTCAGGTTTCATTTAATGACAAATGGAGAAATGATCCAGCTTTATGGAAGTTTTCTAAAAGCTGGGTGATTACTGCTCTGTTCCTCATAATGTAACTATAAATACCAGGTTAAATGACCCTTGCCAGAAATGTTGCATTGGGGACCCACTGTGAGCATTGTACTAACAAGATTTTGTAGAAGACAAGCTCTGTCACATAAATGAGTATCTCAAAGAACATTTTAAGCACAGGATGAAAACCTGGGGCCTGCTGAGGCCAGTGGGAATTTTGTTCCCGACTTCCACAGAAACAGAATCTCACCCATCATCGACGTCGGCGAACACGCAGTTCACATATTAAAACAAATTTGGATTGTACTCTTAGGCAATTAAGGGATCAGTGAAGCCAAATTTGAAACTTTTCCACCCAAGTTGCTGCGTACGCACTGCTATAAGACAGCACAGCAGTGGTGGGTCCCAAAGCCAGGACTCCCTGCTCCTGGTACCATATAAACCTATAGGTAGACCTGGTTTAATTTCGGTGTATTTCTTCTATTGGTTCTGCACTGGCTCTGAATAACGGGAAGGGAAAGTCTGCAATTAACTGCCCTTCAGTTCAGAATCATGGTATGTGTCTGAAAGCTATTATTGTTATTATGAATACCAAGAGACGTGATATTCTCACTTCTTCTCCTTTTAATTGGGCAAAAGCCATTGCTCTCTCCTGGTGAAGTCTTCAGCATTCAGATACACTGATCCACCCAACCCCCCCCCCCCCTTTTTTTTTTAAATACTTCAGGCAAAAATAGAAAGTCCCAGCACATTCCTATATGTGGGAAAGGGATTTTATATTTATATAGTCATCTTCCATATGCATTTAGTAACCCAAAGACCATGGGACAGATCCTCAGCCGTGCTCATGGGGAGCCCAAGCAGAGACAAGAGGCCCAGTGGGTAAATGGTGGGCGCTGCACTGCCTACCCCCTGCTGCTTTGTAGCTCTGGGATTTGGATCATTTGGATCATTATTTGGGTGATCTGCTCCCCGACAAGGACTGTGCCAGGTTGGACCAAGGAGAATATATTTTCAGGGCACCGCAAGATCTCTTGATGTCGGTACTGACCATTTCCCTGCAAATGCAGGGGGGCCGGAGGGCAGCTCGGAAAGGTGGGGGCTGCTTATCAGCCTGAGGGGGCAAAGCTGGATGGGGAGGATCACTGTCTGTCGTCCAAGTGCCTTTCAGCCCCCCCAGAACAACCACATGAGGCAGTGAGCTGTAAGCAGTCATGCTGACTTGGAGCGGGGCCTTTTCCTTCTCCCGCTTTCTCTAGATTAAGAAAATAAAAAATAAAAAAAAATAAAGAAAAGAAAACCAGAAATTACAGTGCCATTACAGAGAAGGAGTGAGACCAGGAATTAGCTTTGTCTTACTTGGCTAGAGGCAATTTGAAATAAAGCCTCACATTTTCACATGTAGCACTTTTGTGACTCACAAGAGGTTAGGAGTAAACTGTTAAATCAGAAATCTAACCGCATGCTTTGCTGAGCAGATTTCATCATTCAAGGAGCTGGGTGTCTGCAGACATCGATCTGCGTCTATTATCAAGGCTACAAAGCAGAGTGGCAAACAGAAGAGCCTTACTATTGAGCAATTTTTTGTTCCCTTTAATATTCCGCGTAGAGAATGGGGCTGTGCGGGTTGTAAGCACGGGGGAGTGCCGTGTGCTGGCTGCAAAGGGGGAAGCATTCTCTCCTTTTCCCTCGTTAGCTCATTTATTAGCATATCTTCCCCCCTCCCCGGCTCCCTCCCTTCCACACAGAAGTGTACAGGTAGCTCTGTGGAGAGTTGAGCCCCATTTCCATTTCCTTCAGAGGTCTTCAAAACTGTAGTGCACCAAGAAACGCTTTCCCAACCGGACGGGTGTTGAGCACAGTCGTCTGCATTTGTCACTGTTTCCAAGAGCCTTGCGTGATGAAAGACCGAGCTAGCAGGAGGGCTGGGGGCCCTGAAGAAGAGTGTTCAAAACCCCATTAAATCTCTGGTACTGCTTTCCCTGACAAACGAAAGCATTAAGGGCGGCAGCAGCAAGAGTAACCTCAGAAGTCTGAAGGATGCCGTGCCTGTGCCAGATTTGAGCAGTCTAGCTAATGAATTGCGGATGGAGAGGAAAGCAGAAAGAAGAGCTGAGCCTGACCAGCTTGCGAGAACTGCAAATGAGACCGTCTGCAGCCACCCATGATTCACAAACCAGTCTCCCTTCAAAGTCCATGAACCTCAGGTTCCCAGTGCTGGTATTTTACAGACGGGGTCTTCCCTTCTCTAACGATGAGCCTGAAGGTTATCACCGCCTGATTGCCCAAGGAGCAGGAAGAGTCAAAGAGCTGTCTCCCCCACCATGTCTTGCCAATGCGATTCACCCATTAGCTGCAGGGACCGTCTATCTCGGGATGAGGGGGCAGCCATGTCAGAGGGTCCCTTCCCTCCCTCACAGCTTTGCTGTGGATCTTAACAATCTGGCCAATTAAAAAAATATTTATAAGATGCCTTGCTGGCCTTGCCGTCCACAAAATCAGCCGTGAGACATGCTGTTACCGGCAGTGAAGTTAGGGGACTGCTAATTTATCTGCTTGGATTTGCTCAGACTGAGAAAGATATTTTTTTTTTCTTTATTATGGGGTTTCTGTTGCTATTTAAAGCTGCAGCATTTTAGTGCTTCGGAGGAATTCAGGCAGGACTGTCACGAAAGAGACACATAATGAAAAAACACTGTTTTGTACAAATGAAGTACGTTCTTGCTTTCGGGGGTACTTGCAGGTAGCAACTCCTCACTTCGATCCTGTCTTAGGTTAACTCTTTTCTTGATTAGGCATCTTGAGTCTTCCAGTTCTGCGGGGACACGGGTTAAATGGCACCACTGCTTCCTGCCCTGAGCTTGTTTTTCCCCCACATTTGTGTTCTGACAGTAATAATGCTGCTTTGGCCATTACAACGCCATGGAGAGCGTCCCTAGATATGAAAGGCACGTAGGTCTCTCAGGGTACGAATACATGAATAAAAGAAATTGGTTTACCATGATAAACTTGGTTGTAAATTTATAGTGTGCTAGCTGCCAACCATTAGCCGTGCTCTTTCCTACCCAGTGGCACACGCTGGTAATTGCAAAGTAGGTTGCTCTGCTTTCTTTCAAGAATAATCTACTTGGCCTTTGCCTCAAAGTAAGGCACGCACGCAGGCAGCTCCCTGCAGAGCAAGTCATTTGCTGCAGGTTCCCACCCTGCCCAACATTTGCACTGATGGATGTTGGGTTTGCATTGGACGAACTTGGTATTTCACCAGCACTGTGTGCCTTGTACAGGGAGGATGCTTAAGATATTGCTCCTTCAGGTCTTACTTTGTGCTGATCTTCCAGAAACGGTGGGCTCACATCCCACGTGACATTTCTGAAGCACACCACTTGCTTTACCTATTCTGAATTTTGCATTAAACATTTCATATCAATGGAGACCAATTTCATTGCTAGAGCTAATCAGGTTCATTTACCGAACATGTTCAAAACTTAGCTTCTATATACAGAAAATAAACAAGAAAATGAATTTTCATAACTTCTGCCTTTGATTTATTCATAATAAGACCTATTTACTTGGCAGAAGTTGCAAGACCATCTGTCTTTCTGAAATGTAATGGCTCCAAACTCTGTGAGCACTGTTTTTAAAGAAAACACTCAGAGCTAGTTTCAGACCTACTGCAAGCAGGCACAGCTCTGTTACTTGACCCATTTATTTCTATCAGACATCTTTGAGGTGTAGTTAGCCTACAGCACCTGAAACAAGACCTTGCTTTAGGTCCATTAACATTTTCATTAATTGCCCACCTCTCTCAGCTGATTAATGTAACTGATTAACGTGAGCTTTGTCTGTAACTCAATTCTGAGTCAAATCTTGGCACACAGAGATTCACTGCAAATTTATCATATTAAATTAAAAACTGTGTTTTAATAGCTAGATATATAAGCACAAACATGATGGATCAGCCCATACTTATGCAGAGAAAAGCAATGCCTTGTGCCGGTTCTTTAGAGAAAGATATGGAGCTTTCTTCCAAGAGAAATTACAGGGGACATGATAGTTTAGGGAATTGCTAATACAGCAATAAGTTGCGGAAAGGTGTACTAATTACTGGGTGTACCTCAGCTGTACTGCTAGGCATGAGACTGATGGATGAGTAATGAAGAGAATAATTGTGATTCTGATTTCATTTAAGCCTTGAGTAGCTCCACTTGAAATAATGGAGTTCCACGCTTGTAGAAGTGGTGTGGAATCAGAACCAGAGCCAAAAATGCCTTCAACTACCTGGGAAGTGTCACTTTGTACGGTCCTTGGTGGCAAGAGGATAGGTTTGAAATACTGCAAAGATAGCTTGTAGCATTAATAATTAATAGTTTTAAAGGATGCCTTTTTTCTTTTGTGTGGCTCTATTAAAAGAAATAGCCTCTAGAAAAGCAAAAATATTCCAAAGCCCTGCAACTTTTAAAGAAGAAAGACTCTTCTTGCGATGCAAGAATGGAGAGCGTATCATTTACAGAACCACTAACAGAGGGGCTGCTGGCTCTTTTGCACAAGTCAAACGCGCGGCCTGATTAGGAAGAACACCAGGTGACAGCTACCTGACAGGAAATCAGATAAGTGACAGTGACGGTCTGTTTACACATCTTCTCAGTGATAAGGACACAGCCATTCAACACGGTCAACTCTGGCCTGGCTGTGGCCTCATTAAATACGCTCAGTGACCCAACTGTACAGAAGGTGTTGAATTTTCCGAGACAAATTCAAAAGCAGCCTTGCCTGAAAGGCAGGCTGGTTTGTTGAAAAGAGAAATGAAAGGATTGAAAAGACGCGGAGTTACTCCCAGCTCTCTGGTGGGGATGCCCCAGAACACGGTGAATGTACAGCCAACTGCTCTCACGAGGGCTCCGCCTGCCCCATGGAGAGCGGGCTTTTACCTTTAGGACACATTTCACGAGTAATGAGTGCATTTTCAGAAGAAGAAAGAAAGAAACCAGAGACAGCAGAACTGTTAATGTAGGAAAGAAATGTGATTTCCAATTAACAGTAAATGTGTGGTGAATTCCGAGCTGTGATGATTTTATTTTAGAACATATCTTTGGATTTAACTGTAACCTTCATTATCCATGACAGGTGGGCTATGTCAATAAAATGTCCACCCCTTCTTTTCCAGATGTTCCTACAGCAGCCAACGGTGTCCCTGAGCTTTAGCAATATCCAGCAGCCAGAGCCACAGCAGCTACAGCAGAGGCCAGGGGTCATTTCTCAGCAGCAGCTTGTCCCCAGTCCTCAGCTCCCCGGGCAAATTGCATCTCCACAAACACCAAATCAGCAAGTACTGAGAGAAGCAAGTGTGATATCGAGCCAGGTAATCACTTCTTTGACTAGAGGAGCATTTAATATGGAAAGAAGACACTGAGCTGTTACTAAACAAGCTAGTGAAGTCATGTTGGTACTGCACCTTTCCCTTTCCTTCCCTATTCTCCTATGTAAAGGCAGGCTATATAAAGGGTGTCCTTACAGCATTTACTTTACCTTAAATCCCTTTTTTAAGACCTCAGCTAGAGGGTTACCTGAGCAACTGTTCCAGCTCTAAAACAGAACAGGGCAGGTATGCAAAAGGTGTGGATGGTTCATGTTGATCACAAAAGAAACCTGACAGCACGGTGGAAACCAGCAATAGCAGTGCCAGCAGTGCAACCTCACAAAATGAGCTTCACCCCTGCTCACTCTGCAAATCCAACCAGATGCCACAAAACCTGCTGCCTGCTGCAGTGGCATACTGTTGGGGTTTGTGGAAATTTGTGAGAGATGCCCAGGTTGGGGGTGATACAGACTCCTGTAAAGGGAAATAAAAAAGTTTGGGTTCACATATTTGTAACTGAGACCTGTGAAATCAGGTAGGCTTGGCAGAGGATTTTGATCTTACTGCAGGCTTCTTGGCATTTCCCGTCTTTGCTCCTCCACCCACCTGTTGTGCCTCCCTTCTCAGAAAACCCAGCTCTTATTTCTGAATGTAGCGGTGCCATTAGCTTCAGACCCTCAGCGTAGCATTTAACCTCCCACACACCCGCATTAGCATGACTATTAAAACAGAGAGTGGATAAATAGGAAAAAAAAAAAGCCCCCAGCTTTTCCTTTAGTAGGGTTCATTGCCATCACAGGGCTTTCACAGCAGGGCTAAAAAGCCTCACCCCGAGCCTCCTCTCCCCGCTCTCTTGCAGGGCCCAAAGGCGGTGAGGAGCACGGAGCTGGCACCGGGTGGTGGCCGTCCTCTCCGTGCCTCGGCCCCAACGTTTGGCCCCGCCACGGCCCCTGCAGCCCCACCACCCCGCCGTGGCCCCGGCCCTGGCCCTGGCCCACCCGCCGCCGGCTGCAGCCATGACCAGCAGCTCAGGTAGGGCGGGACATGGAGGGCGCCTGGGTGGCCGCCATTTTGGGCTGCCACCATCTTGGGCTGCCCTCAGTGGGTGGGTGAGGGAGGGAGTGAGAAGGACGGTGGCATCTGCACCAGCATCAGAAATGGTGTGGCCAGCAGGACGAGGGAAGCAATTGTCACTCTGTTCTTGGCAGTAGTGACACCGCACCTCGGGTGTCGTGTTCAGTTTTGGGCCCCTCACTACCAGAAGGACGTGGAGGTGATGGAATGCACTGAGAGAAGAGCAACTGAAGGGACATATAAGGAATGGCTGAGGGAGCTGCGGTTATGTAGTCTGGAGAAAAGGAGGGGAGTCCTCATCGCTCTGTACAGCCACCTGAAGAGGTTGCAGCGAGGAGGGTGCCAGTCTCTTTTCTCAGGAGACAAGTGATAGGACTCGGGGTAGCAGCACCAAGTTGCTCCAGGGGAGGTTGAGATTGGATATCAGGAAGAATTTCTTCATGGAGAGGGTGGTCAAGCTTTGGAGCAGGCTGTCCACGGAGGTGGTGGAGTCACCATTCCTGGAGGCAGTTGAGAGATGTGTGGACATGGCACTGGGAGACATGGTGTAGCAATGAACTTGGTAGTTAGGCAGGTGGTTGGACCTTGAAGGTCTTTTCCAACCTAGATGATTCTTTGAACCAAAAAGATGATCCTTTCTCAGTTTTCAGAACATGGCATGTGTATGGTCCTTCTCTCACAACAGTATCACTTTTTCTTTCTTCCATGTGCAAGACTGTTGCTCAGCCAACCCATTCAGCCAATGATGCCCGGGTCCTGTAATGCAAGACACCCTTCAGACCTCAGCATGGCTGGATCCCAGGCTAAGTATGTGATGTCCGAAACACCAAAGTTGCTTTTGAGGGGAAATGGCCTTTTTTAGCAAGATGATTTTAGCAAGTAGTTACAAATAACAGGAGCACATTACTGGGCCGAGCCTGCCTTCTAGTGTCAGGGTCAGCCTCATCTTTTTTTTTTAATCTTTTTTTTTTCTGTCACTGTCCTTAATTGTGAAATGCCAAAATGATAATGTCTGAACATCGTTAAACTGATCCTGTATGTTACCTCAGGAATGTAGGTATTCAGTACTTTTCAAGCATCACTGTTGCTGCTTAAGATTACCTTGAGCTAAAACCTCCAACTTAAAACATACCGATCTGCAGCTGAGATCTCCATTTAAGCTGCTAAATAAAAGAGGCCCAAATTTCAAAGATACATCTCCCGTTCACGTATTCTGCCTGACTCACAGGACACTTTTTGGAGCTCACGTGCTTGTATAAGTACCCAAATCTTAGCATTTCTGACCAACCCCTAATTTTGAACAGCTGTTTAACAAACACACACCACACTATGATCTCATCACCCTTTACAGGATAAACAGAATTAGGCTGGGTTGGCAGTAGCTTCCTTGTGGTTTTACCCACAGCCTTCCACAAAACAACAAATATTTGGGTTTGGCTGTGCGAAAGCAGGCTAGCAACCGGAGCTGAGTATTTTGTTTCTGGCTCACTCCTCAGTCCAGAGGACTTCTAGAGACTTCTTCTGGTCCTATAATGTGGGTCACAGCTATGGGAACTGCTGACCGTACTTGGCAACGTCTACGAGCAGCTTAAAAAGTAATCAACCCTAGCCATCCTGCAGGAGATTACCAGCCCCACAGGCAGTCGTATAGAAGCACAGGCAGCAGAACGGGGAGTGTGTCTGCTTCTCAGCTGCTGCAGTTCAGAACTCAGCTTATTAATATAAAATCAAAGGCCGTGTGCTTTAATGAGCCTGGGATGTGAATCGGTGACTGAGGAGAAGACATGCATAAACCAGAATCTCTAATGAATCTAAAATGTGGTCTGGGTTTTGAGGTGAGATGTATTCTGTCCTCCCAGTCCAGCTCATGTATGGTGTTAAGCCAATGCTGCTCGTTTTCATGCGTGCAGGTCCGATGCCCTGGAAGCCTTTGCTTAGAATTATTTATGAAGTTGATGCCCACCCCATATCCTAGGAGAAGACCTTTGTTTCTACACGTTTTTTCTTGATTGTTTTACTTCTTTCTTCCCCAGATACTCTCAAAACCAACAAATGTTTCAAAGTTTGGAAGTGCAGACTTCCAGCAGCGGCTCTCCAATCGTTCTGATGGGACAAGCAGTGTTAAACCAAGGGTTTGCCACGACACCTCCTTCCCAGCCACCCTCTCTGCCACCTATGCAACTCCAGCACCAACAGCATCAGCAACAACGCTACCTGCAGGTAGGGAAGGACAAAGAGGACGATGTATAAAACATGCTCACAGAATAATAAGGCGAACGGGCTGTGCAAACGGGGCCTGCGAGCCTTGACGAGCTGTAAGTTTCAGCGGGAGCCTGATCACGGCAGAGATGGCCATTTCAGAGATAACTGAAATGTGCAAGACACTGATACGGTGTCGTGTACCCTTCCCGTGTAGCAAGGGAGCAGTGCGAACAGTCAGAATATTTCAAAGGAAATTACTAATCCTGTACATTGGAAACATAATCAGATTATCCTGGATGTATTTAAAGTATATTTCTAGATGGAGAAAATTGCTGCCTTAGGATTTATTCTGTACTCTTTATTAAGTACAAAATTTGCTTAGTTTACAAGTCAAAAGATGATTTTTAATTACCAGCACCAACATAAAATAAGATTGGGATCAGATATCCATATCCCTTCCATAAATTAACATACTTCCTCAACTCCACAAGGCAAAGAAGATGAATTGGAGCAGATCACCTGGAAGCACCAGGTGATTTGAAGATATAAAAATACTGATTTTTTTTTTTACCTAATTCAGCACACGTAAAGCTAAGGGGAAGGGGGGAAAAGAGGTGTCTATTAACTCAGAAGGAGCTGAACTGAGTCTATAAAACCTGATCACATCTCCACTGGAATCACTGAAAGAGTATCATCGACCTCAAATGATCACACTGAAAAACGAAATCCTTATCATAGCTGAGAATTAACGAAAAACACGGCAGACACCATTCCCAGATGAGCATCTGCAAAATTCACATCGACTTCAACACTGCAATGTCGCACCCTACTGTAAACTCACAAAAAGGAAGGGCTAGAAGGGGCCTTGTGAGGTCCACTAGGATCCCCTGTGTTATTTCTGCTTCGTTTCTGTCACCTAGCCTTGTCATTTCTGCCACATTTGCTCAGCCTGTTCTTAAACAGGCTTTTCAGAATAACCCGCAAATCCTAGGCAGTGCATTCCTACTAGAAAACCTTTCTCAATGCCTAATTGTAATCTTCTTTGCTGCAATTTAAATCTGTTCCTTCTAGCATAGGTAGGCTAACCCCATGCCAAGCACACAGCCCCAGAGATAAAAGCCTGCAGAAGGAGTAATACCTTTAAGCACGCTGTACCTTGAGGACAACGAGCGCTAGCGTGAAAGAATGAAACAACACGATGACTTTTATTTTATCTGTAGGTGCAAACACCAAGTCCTTTGCACAATGAGCAAACCGATTCTTTGCTCCTGCCATCTTACTCACCACAGCAAGGGAACATGGGGTATCATCAGGCACAGCAGCAGCAGCAGCAGCAGCAGCGACCAAGAAGAAGCAATAGCTTATCAGAATCATCAAATTTACCACAGCCACTGCGATAAGAGTCCCACCAGCACAATCAATGCACGATTAGCTTTAACCAATGGGCACCTGGGGCAGGAGAGAATGACTCTCTACTTACCGTTTCGGCTTTTGCACAAGCCTTTCTTGCAGAGCCCTGTGACAGAAGGATGCCACAGGGCGCGGACTGCCGCACACAGCGCACGCTCTGCGCAGAGCAGAGCACAGAGGAGCACCGTCCTGTGCAAGCTCCTCCATCAGCGGGTGCACGGGAGGAGGAGTTGGAGCTCGGCGTGCTGCTCCGAAAGCTGTCTGGCAATTCCAAAAGACTGTTGACAGACACTTGAGGTACTTGGCCTTCACTGTTTCAGTTCTTCTTTTGTGTATGAAAAAAGCACTGCGTCAAAGGTCTATTGAGGAGAGAACAAGAGATTATTTTTATTATGATTATTGTTATTATTTTGCACAACTGCACAGAGGACAAAACCTAGGCACTTTCTGTAAAGAGAAGTTTGTTTCCTTATTCTTGTGGCCAAATTAGCACATCCAATGGAGAAGAAAGCCTGGTCATTGGTGAAGATAGTCTACAGCTCATAACCCTTGATTTAGAATCTGAAAAGTATTATGCAGCTTATCCTAACTGTTCTTCACGACTAAAAAACAAAACAAAAAAAAAATCAAAAAAACACTGGACTGTTTTATACATATGAATTGTGATTGCAAAGAAGAACTCGACTTGTAAGCACAATCATGCAACTCTCCCATAATACACGATGGATCCTTCTTCAAGCTAAATAACTCACTCACTGCAAGTCTCTGAGAAATATGCACTGTGTTTTGGCCCACTGACTCGGGATGCTGCAGACTATTACATATCTCTTTCATTATAACATTTAGGATTGAATTTTCCTTTGGGGGGAAAAAAATAAAAAAAGAAATGCACTTTTCGCTTTTTTTGTATGTTTTCTGTTGATATGTTTCTAAGAAAGATTTTATGTAATTATTAAATAAAAAGTAGTGTATTGTACAGCTGTTGTAATAATGACCTATTTCTATATAAAATAAAATTATATGGAATTATGTGGAAATTATTTTGTATATGAAATATCAACTCATTTCACAAGTATAAAGATTGTGCTTGTGCTTTTTTGTGAGTGGATATTTTGTAATAAACTAATGAATTAGAAATGTCTCTGTGAAGGGTACTACTGTTTCATGCTATATACGACTCAAACTATTATTTTTTTTCCATATAATGATGGACGGTGTCTTTATTTGTAGAATAAAATAAAATAGCCAAAAGGCTTTATTGCAGGACTTGCACACATTTTCCTGTGGCTGTTCAACTATGTGATTCACCTTAGATTTTATAGCATGAGCTACAGCTTTGCAAGGTGTTTGGCAACCAATTAACCAGCAACAAATATTACCCTATGGGATCTGTGACATGGCATAGGCGATGAGAATGATAGCTTAGGAAATTAAATAAGCTGCTAACCCAGACATCTTATTTTTCATTCTCTTAAAACTCTGATGGTTTTAGGCAGCTCTGTACTTCCAACCAGCCAGTTTGGGACTGGGATGAACATAGGGCATGACAGACAGTTTAGAGTGGTTTGACCCAACGTATACCAGGGCTTTGACCCATGTTCACGAAGCAGCAGCTTCACAATTTAAAGACATCGCTGTCCTGAGTTTTCTGATACACCTCTGCTGGATTTGCTCACGTGCCCCCACCACACAGAGACAAGTTCCCACCTTGGCATCTTTGTGCAGGCACTTTTTCATGTTAAATTCAAATTGACTGCAACTAAATGGAGCAGCCAAGGTACAAGTCTGCTTTCCCTCTGCTGACTCTCTGGCAGAAGCAGCAACATCCAACAGAGCACAAGGTGGATAACCGGGTAACGTGTTCATCCGTCACAGCAGGATTGAAGGGATGGCTTCCAGAAGCCCCTCAGGGCATCCTGCAGCTGCCTGAGACAGCCTAACCTTGAGGAGAGTGCAAACCGTGCTGTCCTCCTCACGCTTCTGTACCAAGGATCATGTCACAGCACTGGTTTCCATGTCGTAGAGGAACAATGGAGATAATTGGTCTGGGAGCTGGAAATGATGAAAGTAAACTTTCAGAAAAAAAAAAAAAATATATATATATATATATATATATATAAATAAATAAATAAAAAGGTTCACTTCAGAAAACGAAGTACTGAAAAACTTGAAAAAAAAATAAAAATCTCCCACATAAAACCTGCTGGAAAAATGACCCTGCTGCTTCCACAGTAAGACTGACTGGTAACACTGATTGGTACACGGGTATTTCAGTCCATACAGTCCTTTTACTTTATTTTATTGAAGGAAGATGAGGGGATCAAGTATTTGGTCTCTAAGAAAGTGTTTCTGCCACTAGCTGTAGGCAACTGTCTTAGTTAGATACCTGAGCTAGCAGGCTCGTCTTTAAGTTCTTACATTCGGTGAAGCAAGAGTGACCCCTCCAGATGAAGATTAAAGAACTAAATCCTAAAGTGCTCTCACTTGATGTCTGAAGGAAATTCTCTCTTCCATTAACTATAGACAAACCTTAGCACAGACACATCAGCTTAGTAGAGACTAATTTCACAAATGCTGTACAGACTTCTGTACAGACTTAGTTTAGGGAAGGGGAAGGGAAATCTGTCCATTTGTTCATGCAGGCAAGAGATGACGAAGGCACCTGAGCACCTCAGAGGGAAATACCCATGGCATTAGCACTTTGTGGGTCTACATTAATATGATCATGGAACCATTAGGGTTGGAAACGCCCTCCAAGATCACCTGGTCCAACCACCCCCCTGCCACCACTGTCACCCACTAACCCATGTCCCCAAGCACCAGGCCCAACCTCTCCTTGCACACCCCCAGGGACGGTGACCCCACCACCTCCCTGGGCAACCCGTCCCAGTGCCTGACTGCTCCTTCTGAGCAGAAATGACAGAGGAAACAGGAAGAAAAAAAGAAAAACTTTGAGGAATCATTTTATTCGCGGGGATGCTTGTGATACACCTCCTGATTTCCAGTGGCTATATCCAAAACACCTCTTTAAAATCAGCTAAAAACCAGCCCCGACCCCTGCCTGAGGCTCCCTCAGGGGGCAGGCGGGGGGCGCCCTCCCTGAGGCGCCTCACGGGGCGCCAACGGCCGCCCCCCCCCCCCCTTTCCCGCCCTCCCTTTGGCGCCTGCGCAGTGCGCGCCTGCCGCCACCCGGAAGTGCCCGCGCCTCCCAGCCTGCCCTGCGCCATCCTTTCCGGCCCGCGCCCGGGCAGGGTGAGAGGCGCCGAGGGGCCGCCCGCCGCCATCCGCCGCCATCCGCTGCCATCGGCCGCCATCGGGGGCAGCCGCGGGGCCGGGATGGTGGCGGGGGCGGCTGTGGGCGTGCGGAGGGCCGGGGGGCACGGATGGGAGGCGGGGGTCGCCCGCATCGGGCCCGCGGGGAGATGGGGGGGGGGGTGCGGCCTAGCCGGGGGGGTGCAGGCCTGTCAGGGAGACAGGGGACGGGCTGTGGGGTGCTGCTTAAATGCTAAGGGCCCGATCCGGGGTAATTTACCGGGTGTGGGAGCTGCGTGACAGCAAGGAGCCGGGGAAAGTCGTGACGGGTGTGTGCCTGGCTGCTTTTCAGCGTCGCTGAAATGGCTCCTGCGAAGAAAGGGGGCGAGAAGAAGAAGGGGCGGTCTGCCATCAACGAGGTGGTCACCAGGGAGTACACCATCAACATCCACAAGCGGATCCATGGCGTGTAAGCGCTGGGGTTTTGTCGGTGAGGTGGGCTGTGTGTAAAGCGGCGTTTGGAGGTGGGCTCAGTGCGTTTTAAGCTGCAGAGGATGAGGTTTCCTGGCCTTAATCTGCACGTAGAGCTGTTTACCTCTGTGCCTGAGTTGTCATTCTTACTCAGCTGAAGTCTAAAATGTAGCCCGTTATAGTAAGTTTTAGAAATTAAATACTGTTGTAATCAATGATTGGATTTGTGCTTAGATGGTTGTGTGAGTTGTAAATTGGGGTGTGAGTTGAGGTGAACAGTGCTGGCTGGGTTTTGGGTGCTGTTGTGGAGAGGAGAGTAACTTTGCCCCTGACAACACACTGAGTCTTGTATGACCACGTAGCAGCAGCACAGCGCTGGAGAGGGGTTGTGAGAAACTGCCTTGCCCTTTGATTCTCTCCATGTGTGTATGGTAAAGTCACATGGAAGAAAACCATATCCAAGTCAAACCAGTTTGAAATTGCTGAAATTAATGTAAAGCAGGAGAGAAGTGAGACAGTGGACTGCTGGAGAACTGTGGGTGAGGATGGGAGGCGCTGATACTCAGACTGCCCCTCATGCTAACCCTAATGCTGATGTTCCTGTTCTCAGGCCCTCCTGCATAGGGGAGGCATGAGGCAGTAAGGGTGAAATACTTTTTGTGTAGTCCCTGTCTCATGTGGAAGCACCCAGCCCTGATTTCTAGCAGTAAATATCAAGAGTTCTTTCTAAGTTATGCTGAGTATAACCCACTGTGGGGCCTGAAGCCTTTTTAACCCTCATCGTGTGTCCCAGGGTGGGTGTATATAGCAGAACAGTCGCAGCGCAGCTGTAACCATCCCTGTCACTGGCAGTCTCACAGAATCTGGCAGTAACGTGCACAAGATGAGCCATGTTTGCAAAACAGGTGTGCTGGGGCTTCTGGTGCAGTCCTTACATGGAGAAAATAAACATCAAATCCCATTTAACAGAAGCTGTTCCTGAGAATAGTATCAGTTTTATTTTTGTGCTGCTTATTTCTGTGCTGATAAAACTTACTTCAAGTTTGTATGACCATTGTCATCCTGCTTTTTTTCTAGACCTTTTAGTTACAGTCTCTGTGAAAGCTCTGATCTCTTCAGTAGTAGTGCCAGAAGGGATAGTGTCAGTGTGCTAGAAATAAGAGTTAAGATCTGGGAGTTCTTGCAGCTGCAAAATTTCACCGAGTTCATTCTGCGTAGATGTGTGTGGTTTCTGTTAGGTGTGGACCTGGAGGTGAGCAGCTACCTCCACGTCTGGTCAAAATACGATGCAGCCAGGGTTGCTGAACAAAATGATTTGAATTGTATGCTCAGAGAATATCAGCGTTTGACTGCTGCAACGAATGTCCAGTGCTGGCAGATCCCTGAGGTTCAATAAATGGCTATCTTGTCTGTCCTAGGGGTTTCAAGAAGCGAGCACCGCGTGCTCTCAAGGAAATCCGCAAATTTGCAATGAAAGAAATGGGAACTCCTGACGTCCGCATCGACACCAGGTTGAATAAGGCAGTCTGGGCGAAAGGAATAAGGTACGTCTCAGCGGCTCTTGGGGTTGGAGGGAGAACTTTAATGGGTAGACGAATCTGCAGCCTTCTTGCTGTGTGTGCATTTTCTTTGCAAATGCTTCCTTTCATACAGGGTGTGTGCACAGCAGTTGTTGTGAGGTATTAAGGTGACCCAAAGGGGTTTAGGAAAAGACTGTGAGGAGTGGGACCTCTTACACCATAATACAAAGTTAATCTGGCAGAGATTTATGCTGTTAGTGGTGAACTGAGCACCCACAGGCCCTTATTTTAAACCACATCTTGTAGGAAACAGATGCCTAGGTCTAGCCTGTGCCATGCTCACAGTCCTTACCTGGAGCTGTGCACTGTGGCCAACCCTTCCTTCAAAAACAGCAGGAGATGGGCCCAGATGGAGTTGCTGTTCCCTGTCCTCCCTGCTAAGCTGTTCTGGTTCATACACAGAAGTCGCAGCTGAGCCAGGTGGCGACATAACCAGAGCTCAGCATTGAGGCAGTGAACTGGGGCTTCTTTGTACGTTCTGTGGAGCGGGGAGCTGTCACACCTGTCTTCCCACTGAGTTGAACTGCAATTTTCACTCAGCCAGAATTGCTGATGTATGCAGAGCAGAGCATCTTGCTCTGGGAGGGTCAGGAGAGGCCAAAATCACAGCATCAGCCAGCGTGGTGGTCAGGGATCCAAGCGGAGTTGTGAGAAATGCTTTAGATTTAAGAAGGGGGTGAATTGGAGCAAGTTCCTGAGTCTTAATATATGGATAAAAACACGCTGTGCTAGATCTGATTTAGTAAGTGTGCTCCGAGAAGGAGCAGCAAGGAGGAATTTCCTCAGGTTCTGTGAGGTACTCGGAGCAAGACTAGTCCCAAGCCTGGAGTCCGTCTGAGGTAGGAGGTTACTCTAGAAACAGTGCAGGCAAATTACTTGGTGCCTGCCCTCAGCATCACGTTTTGTGCTGTGTTAGGGGAGGACGTGAGGCTGTGACTTGGTGTCACAAAACCATCTCAGCGATTCAGTTGTGGTTTCATAGACATTGTGAGGAAGAAATGATGATCAATTGTAAATAAATAAGATCTTGGTTCAGCTGTCATGTTTACTAAAATTGCACCCCAACTTCTGGCATACAGGACGGGCAGGCTTTTGGGATAGTTGCGGGGTTATTTTTCCCCCTCCCTATTTTCTGTTCAGGAAAGAATGCCGGGCACAGGCACAGACAGGAGCTGAGTGGCTGGGGAGCAGCTCCTCAGAGAGGGCCCTGGGGGTGCTGCTGGCAGCGTGCCCTGGGCCAGGGGGCAAACCCCATTTTGGGGTGCAATAAACTGCAAATTCCTCTACCATGAGGGTGGTCAAACCCTGGGACAGGCTTCCTGGAGGCGTGGTTGATGCCCTGTGCCTGTCAGTGTTCAGCTGACTCTGGTCTTTGAAGGTCCCTTCCGACTGAGCAGCTCTGTTCAGCTGACACAGGCTTGGTAGCAGCAGCTGCTTGCTGATCACGCTCCTGCTGTGCTCCCTGATCAGTTCCCGGATCAGCAGTAGACTGACGGTGCGCTCCTGACTCCATGCACCCACTAATTCGTGGATTCATCTTACTCAAGGCTCGGTTAGCTCTTAACCTGCTCACAATTATTTAAGAAATTCTTTAAGAATTTCTTTAAGTACTAAAGAAAGTACTTCCTTTACTGAAAATTAATGTCATCTTCATTTTAGGAACGTTCCTTACCGCATCCGTGTGCGTTTGTCCAGAAAACGCAATGAGGATGAGGATTCCCCAAACAAGCTGTACACACTGGTTACCTACGTACCAGTCACAACATTCAAAGGTAAGGTTGTGTGCTGTCTCTTTCTCCACACCACGTTGTAGCGAGCAGCTGGTGGAGTGGGACAGCTCCTCCTGCAGTATAAAACTGGGAGGAAGAGCATGCAGAAGAGGCCAAACAGCTGGCCTAACCTCACTGCAGAGAACAGGATTGCTAGCTAGCCCGATCAGCATTAAAACCCAAATTGAGAATTCAGTCAAATAATTTTGAGAGAATAACAAAGACTGACCGTAGTTGTTAGAGTGGCTTAAGGTTTGTGTTCACCTACGTGAAGCACACCTGATGTTGAAAGCTCAAGCTGGTTGAGCCTTCTGCTTGTCAGCTGAAAAGTATCTTGTTTGCAAAATAATTAAGGATGAAACTTTCATTTGTGCCTGTGTAGTTTGTTTTTCCAGAAGTAATCACCAAACTAGCTTTGAAACTGTTGGGGGACTTCTCTTGGGAAGACTTGCATAGGCATAAACGGAACTGTCTTGGGAATAGATACTGATACCATTTCTTGTTCTGCAGGCC
This sequence comes from Anas platyrhynchos, assembly GCF_047663525.1. Taxonomy (NCBI): domain Eukaryota; kingdom Metazoa; phylum Chordata; class Aves; order Anseriformes; family Anatidae; genus Anas; species Anas platyrhynchos. The sequence goes on from NC_092587.1 coordinate 140,767,972, forward strand.
TACAGACAGTCAACGTGGATGAAAACTAAACTCATTTTAATTAAAATAAAACGATAAAAAGAAAGTTTAAGTCTTTTTTTTGTGTGTGTTGCCTGGTCTCTTCAAGCTCTCGTCGATAAAGCATTGAATTGAACAGGTGTCAAGCTCTTCAAACGCCTCACTTGGCTGGGGCTTGTACCTAATGGTGCAATTTTATTTTTTTGATAACACTAGGCTTCTGCGTGTGAATGTGTTATGGAAGATAAACGTGTGGGGGGCAGTCCTAGTGCTTTGTTCCTGGGGGAATAGAGAGCCATCACACCCGTATTTTAACAGCACTTTGTGTATGTAATCTCTTGGGATAGAGTCTGTGGCTGGTCCCCTGCTGGTGTTGGGAGGCTTCTCCCAAACACATCTGCACTGTGCTGCACCGCGGGGTTCTGACCAGTCCACTAAAGGCAAACACAACTTCAGGGACTTTGTTTAATGAAGAGGGACTACAGGCACTCACCTGCCACAAACCAAGACGTGCTGCCACTGCAAGTCTAGTACAAAAAGGGTTTATTGAAAAGTGCATGTTTTCACAGACCAACATCAGAAGCACAGTCCATGTACACTTAACGTCTCGGCAAGACATACAAATTGGAATAGACTCAAATATATTAAAATAGTTTCAATTACCAGCATTGAAACGGTTTTCAGTATTAGTGCAAAAAAGGCAACCCAAACAAACTGCAGACGGTAGCTGAGAATTTTTTCCTGTTTTTTTCTTTTTTTTAAAAAAAAGGGATGATGAGACAGCCTCTGCTGTGCTCCCAGTACGGAAGAGGACTTCAGTGTCTTCACGCTGTAGGCAGATGTTTCCTTTTACATTCAAAACAAGAACGTAATAAATCAATGGCACAAAACAACTTGTACGCTCTTTAGCTTTTAAAGCTATTAAACTGAAAACCACAGACCAACAAATTGTTTATCAAAAGTCCACTGCTAACTGAAAGCCTTTTACAGTATGTGCTTTGGCATTGCGTCAGTGCATTTGGGTTTCTGACAGGTTTGCTGCTACTGGGTGCTTAGTTTTGTCTGTTCGCCCCGCGACTGGCAGCTCATTCCGTTCGTTTTGAGGCTGTACTGATTCAGTTTGGCGCTCTCAAGTTTTGGTTTCAGTTCTAAGGGCTTTTCAAAGAAATTCACTAGCGACTGTTCGGTCAGGAGGGATGCTAAAATATGTTCAAAGGAGACGGTCCAGTCCCCTTCGGTTACCGGTGACGACTGAGAGTCTTTGTGAGGGGTCTTCACAGTGTCAGTAAAAACAGCGTCCTGGTCTGAGGCGGCGGCCTCGGGCTGCAAGTCCTCGGTGAACTCATCCGATCCGCTCTCCAGGCTGATGCTTCTTTGTCCGACCTCACCGATCTGCAGTAACAGCGTGGTCACGGTGGCTATGGCTTGATACAAGTCGTTCTCCTCCGGATCTTCGTGGAACATGCTGTACAAGGTCTTGCAGAACTGAATGAATTCCCTCTGCAAAGGATGAGACACCAGAATCAGAACCGCGGAGCAGCCACGCTGCGGGGGACTGCAGGAGGCAGGAGAGGGCACAGTAGTGCAAAGGAAGCTGGAATACTCTGTGCAGACTTGCTTTTTAACTTCTGCTTGCTTTAAAAAAATTGGTAGTAAATGGATTTTGATTTCCACTGATGAAACATCGGTACTGAAAATCAAAAGCGGGATCAGAATAGAAAAGTATTGTGCTCCCTTGATCAGAACAGGCAGTAAGGACATCACAAATGATCAAAGGCAAACGAGGGGATGCAAACGGGTGGAAAAACGGTGGTTGTTGCACAGGATCACAACCAAGGTAGCCACCTGTAGGCCTGCAAGCAACTTCCTTTCTGTTTCTCTCCATCTCTGCCCAGTTCTTCTTTTTTTCCTAATAATAAAATGCAGGCTCCTTCCCCTGCTCGCACACCACAGATGCTTATCAGGCCACCAGCTGATATTTTAATATCCCGTTGGTAGGGAGGAGGTGAGGAAAACGGAACAGCAATTTGCATTCTCAGGAATTCTTTGGGATTGAGGAGGGCTTTTTTCCAGCCTGCTACGCTGCAGGTGAGGGTGAGTGAAACTTCTATTCACCAGGCAGTGTGAGGAGAGGAAGCTGCTAGAAAGGTGGTTGAGTTTTTAAATGTGATGCCTTTTCCCTGGATCAGAGTAACCAGATCCTAGCTATCTAAAGGACTGAATCTAAGCTTGGACTTAAATTAGACTTTATCACAAAGAGCTCAACTGCTGTATTTAGTCAGTTAATTTATGAATGCTCTCCACTTCTTTAAAAGCAGCCCACAGCCTCTAATATACATACCTGGCTCATTTTGGGCAATTCTTTTTCAGTTTTAGTATCCTTTTCTTTGGCGAGATCCTTCAGCATCTGTTTCAACTGCTTTTGGTAATCTACTGCATCACCTTGTACAGAGTAGACAGAAAAAGGAGAACTAGTTTTCAAGTCACTGTAATAAATCAACATTAAAAATAAAAACCAGAGAGCAAAGATAATGGAGCAGGGTTACCAAATGGAGGGTTGGTTATCTCATTATGCACAGGGGTTAGAGAACCATTTCCGACATACCATTTGCTTTTCCAATGACTAGTGGTCTCGAAGTTGACAGCAAAGGATTCTTCAGTGGTGACTGGCTGTCTCTTTCATTTTCTGTGAGAGCTGGCCAAAAATTGAGAAGTGCAATGATTAGTCCTTCAAATGCTGCGTGACGTCTATTTATGCTTTTAAAATTTACATGAAGAAAGCTAAATAATAGGGCAAGTATGTTTTTCAGCAGTTACTTCATTAAATCACAATGTAAAATTACCTTAATGTAAGTAAGGCTGGTGCTGCAGGGAGAGAGCAGGATGTTTGCCAAGAATGGCAGATTTAATTTAAAACTTTGCACAGAGGAAGTACCACAAAGTTTTGTCACTTCATCAAAAGTGGATCAAGATATGATAAGGACATTTTTTGTGTAAATCAAGTATAACCGTGCAAAAATGTTTTATCCCAGTTCATATTTGGCCTAGAAGTAACCTTGGAATTGGCTACAGAATATCTCAGGATGCAGCAGATGTGAGCCTTAACATCATGCATCTATAAATTCCACCCAAAAAGGTTTTAACTGAAGTCATTTTTGAAATGCAGCAAGCATAATTACAAATGCAAATCCTATATATACTCCCAGCTGAAGGAAGCAAGACAGAGTTCTTCATTAAGCACCCTTTTCCCAAAAGCTTTAAGCAAGAGTTTTTTGAGGAAACTGAGGTATTCGTTCCCTTTCAAGTTTCTTACCAGGCGGGATATGGAGCTTGTAGAGTAACTTTATCTTCTCATTCATTTCTCCATTATACATGACATCTGCAAGAAAAAAAAAAACAATAAGGAAGTGGACTAGAGCATTTATTTTCACAGCTTAAAATAAATCAGCCATCTCTGTGCACAAAAGATAATTGTTTGCACGGACAATGTACGAAAACATATGGCCAGTGTATTACTTTGAAATATTTTAAGTTGTGCCCGTTAATGAGGAACAGCAGGTGACAGCCATCTGTTTTGTTCTTTGTTCTTGTAAGATGGACTGGGAGTACCAAACCCTGTGGAACTTCATCATCGTTTAAAAATATCAAGGAGAACGGCAGGGAAGCTAACAAAGACTGTTTGTTGCCACAGATAAACAGGAACATGAAAGGGGAGAGACAGAAAACTCGTTTCCTTGGGGGCCATCAGATTCTCAGTGTTTCTCCCCTTCAGCCCTTACTGCTGATCCATATAGAATAAGCCCCAGAGAGGTAACTGCTTCACATAGAATATAGCTAATATTTCCACTGACCAGGAGAAATGAGATTCTAAGCTTTCAAAGGGACTGAAAAACTCTGATTTTTATTTTTTTTTAATTGAAAGAATGTAAGAACTGAAATCACATAAAACAATATAGGTTGATTTTGTTAACATCAAAAAAAAGTTAAAAAGTTTAAGTGGCAAGAATATGGATTTACTTAATTTATTGAAGCTTCTGAGTATTTAATCATTTATTTTTCAATTGGGATCAGGCAACGGTTGAGTTGCAGCACTGTTCTTCAGCCAGATTTTGGGATGGAAAGCCTCATGTCGTTAGCACAGCTGGTGGCCTTAAGCACCACACTCAGTCCTTGCTGGTCAGATTTTTTTTTTTGTTCTGCTTATTGTCAACATGAGGCAAGCAGCAGTCTTATATAATCTTATATAAGAATAAAGTCAGTCATGAGGAAGCAATTACAGAGAGTATATTGCAATTTAAGAGTTATACCGAATGTTCTGTGACATCTGTGTCTCACCCTGTGCCACCCAACCCTCGCCCAACTTCCACCCTGTGTGAGAGTGGTACCTAAGCAGCTGGCGAGCCCCTTGAACTCGATCAGACGGTCCATGTTCTCATCCAGGAGCCGGAAGGTCCTCTCGGCGAGGACATCGGTGTGTTCCCCACACGTCCAGGGCGAGACGAGCTTGTACAGGTTGGTGAACTGCTGGGCATCGATTCGGTACTGCTCAGCGTACGGCCTGCTGGGGTCGTGCCGCTCGATAACAGGGCTCGTCGTGTCCCAGTAGCATCTGATGAGGTGTTCCCGCTAGGAGAAATCAAAGGCCAGAGAGGAATTGCAGTCTGCGGTATCAACAGAGCACGACTGGCAGCAAAAGGCGTTCACATCAAAGTAGGCTGGAAATACTCAAAATTCTCTTTGTGTGTGGTGTTACGATGATACTGAGACTGTTCCCGTGAGGAAAAGCGAAGTATGAATCTTTAATTAGGGTATCCAAGTGCTCTCATCATTTCCAATGGATAATTAATAAACTTGAAGAGAAACTGGACAGATTCTTGGAAGAAATTTACTGCTGCTGACACTCATTTGGTCCACGATGTATCTAACCATCCAAAGGTATAGGGGACCATAGAAAAATTAGGGTAAGCGTCACTTATGCCTGACCTGCTCATTTATTCTCTCCCAGACCTCTCTGCTTGGATACTGTTCCTATTAGTCTTCCCCTAGAGACGCGCTGATGCAAAACGAAGGGTCCTAACAAAACGAGCTGCCCCGGGGGAACAAAAGAGATAACAAAAAAAGCAACCACAAAGAAACCAAGTAAGGAAAGGGAAGGAGTGCAAGCAAGTTAAAGATCAAAAACGGCAGCAAGGAACAGGAGGGAAGCACCACAGAGCAAGCTCCAGCAGCATCCTCTCGCAACCACTAATGGATCAAGGATACAGCTGCTCTTAGCCACAAAGCTACACAGCACTAAGCACATACCACAATAATATGCTCAGTGCCCAGTATTTATGAACAATACACCTAAGAAATGTCCATTAGAGGTCATAATTGCATACTTGGAGCTCTAAATCAAGTATATCTGCATAATCTTAGTTGTCCCTGTCTCCAAATAACTTTTACAACAGCTCCTTCGAATACCATCCTGACATAGAGGAACTGAAACAAAGACTGCTTTTGATGTAAAAAAATAAAACTATTAGAAAACTGGCAACAGACAGCAAAGACGTAAGTTTCTGTTTTGTTATTGTTTGTTTGTTTGTTTTCCCATGGAAAACAGAGAGTCTTACCTTTAAAGAGCATTAAGAGAGCAGGACTTAAAAGTACTACAGAGCTCTCACTGAGAATATCTACAGATTAAGTCTAGTCTGCATGTGGAATTTACCAGAACCTAATTTCTCATGGACCATTACCTAGCAGCAAGTTAGAAAAGAAATTCTGAAGTCGTTCTCCTTTGAATGATCAGGACGTTAGTACATCTCTTTAACAACTGGACAACCACAGAAAAGACAAAATGACAAGGTCCAGCTTCAGATCTCATCCAAATAATATACCTAGGCAGACAGAAGACCTCTCCCAGAAGTCCCAGACACAGCATCTGAGATGGCTCCACTAAGTGAAGGCTGCAGGTTATACCCAGAAGCCTCACTTCATCCCCTACTTTTCAGGTACACCAACCTTGAACAAGTCATACAATTCCTCTAGATCTTCGGGAAGAATTGAAACATCTGGGATGACAACTCGGAGCTTGAAAAGAAAGAAAAAAATGCATTAGTCATCACACTTGCTACTGTCATCACCGACATGGACGAGCACATGAACCCTCCCAGTGACTGTCCTTATGTGGTACAGCTGAAAACTGGAGTATTGAAAGATGTTTGCGATTTTTCCTCCTTCTTTAGGTTCACTGGTTGGACAAATCCGTGAAAAGAGAAATCCCTCAAGGGCTATTAGAAACAAAGACAGGAAGTCCCTAAGCTGCAGGTCACAGGAGGCCGGGGAAGCATCACATCAGGATCACTCTGTTCTTGCTCTCTTCCCTGGGCATCTGCCTACGGCCACTGGCATTGGGATAAACTATCCTGCAGTTGTTTTTATGTTATAGCCATCCCTGAAAATAACACACATGGCTGCAGAAGAAAAACACCAGCAACCCAGAAAAGAGCTTCCTTCAGAGTCAGTAATAAGCCTTCCATTTTTCATGATTTGACACCTTTAAAAAAATGAAAGCTGTCTGCCATATGGCAACAAGGGTGAGGGGAGATGTTACACTACCTCAGCCTAAACAATATTTTACTCACCACATTTTGCTTGGTTGTATCTTCGTGGCTTTGCAGAACACGGATTCTGTGTTTGTAGCGCATGTGCTCGATCTGTTCCACAGAGTGGTCTCCAAATTTCTAGAACAGAGGAACAGAAGTTTATATTTCACAGTATTTTACTATCTTTGCATTTCCAGTAAGTTTTATTTCCATTAGATTGGCAATGCAACTTTTAAAGTGTCATGATTCCCTAAAGATCCCATGGATTAAAGCATATTCATTCTCTGAGTTGTCCATTTTGGTAGTTATACTACACTCAGCACTGTGCATTTAAGCACTTACTCAAGGAAAAAGTAAGATATGTATTAACTGTCAAAACATCCATGTTGAATTTAAACCTTTTTCTTTTTTAAAATTATGGCTCAACTGACCAGTAGACAGCAAGCTGTGTTTTACCTCGTAGAAATCATGAATGAGGTTTGCAATTTCAGTCACTGGAGTGGCTTCCTGATCATCGCTGAAAAATGCATGGTGATTACCAATAGGTGGCAGAGGGCTCTCCTCATTTTTAACATGTTCTAAAAACCTGAAGGGAACAAATACAAGCAACGCGGATTACTCTGCACTATACTTTTCTCAGTATAAGTAAATTAGTCCTATGGGTCAGCCTTAAAAATACATTTGTTTTTAGGCTGCTACACTTTTCAGAAATGCCTTCAATATTACTCATCCTAGGAACTGCAAATCTACCAAATGAATAAATGCTGCCCGAGGAAGAAAACTGTCTCCTTGAAGTCTGGAGCAGGAAGCTCGTCACTCTAAGGAAGACACTAAGAGCAACAGTATATATCGCACGCTGACGCAGTCCACGCATGTCTCAGCACCGCCAGGAAATTTCACAGGACACGGATTTGTCAAATTTACAAAGCCCATTGTTTCAGGCAGACACCACGAAAGCAGCAGGAGCAAGTTAACACAGAGGGGACTGCCTGTGCCTCCAGTTGTTATGACAACGGCACCTAAACGCCTTTGTTTCACAGCAGGATGATCTGCGAGGGAAGCGAAGCTCCTGCAGCCAGATGCGTGACAGTACCTGCTCAGAATCATCAGGGCCTGCCCGTCATCCTTGCTGTTACACAGGTCCACCGCGTTGGCTTCGAGTATGGCCAAGCCGAGCTGGAAGATGGCTTTGATCCCATCGTAGAAAAAGCAGTCAACGACATTCACAGCACTTTCCAGAGGCATGATGCTCAGAAAAAGGGTAAGGAACCACGAGAGAGAAATGGAAGCTAATGGAGTCAGGTCCTTCATATGTTCAGCCAGTTCTGGAAGCTGCTCTTTTATAAGCTCTTCGAACACCGACTGGTCTACCTGAGCACCTGCAAGTCATAAAAAACAGTATTAACCAGGCCCACTGCAGGCAAAATTATTCTTTAAAGTTAATGATCGCTGTCAACTATCGACTGCAAGGCTTCTTTGAAATTTAAACTGACAAGATATGCACACACCTACAATGAAAAATCCCATTATCTTCCTGCTGTGATCTCAGCCCCAACCCTTAAGTCTGTAATCCTTACTAAACAACTTTCTGCAAGAAGACCACATTGGTTCTGCTAAGTGCCTTTGGGGTGCAATAAAATAGTAATAGCAGCAGCTGTTGTTTTTGGCTAAAAGAGCACATAACAGTTAAGTGATAGCAAAAGCAATCTTAAAGCATTTTACTGTTCAACTTGGGATCTATGCAATGATAATAAAGCAGCACACATTCCTCTCCGGTGTATGTACTCAAGCAAGCAGGCAGCAGAGCCCTCATTCCAGGTAACAAAATATAAAAGATGGCTACATACACTAAGCAAAAAGAAAAGTATTTACACACACATATATATATGTGTGTATATATATATATTTATATACAAAAATATACACTAATATTTACACATATGTAAGTGTAAATGTACTTTTTTTTTAAGACAAGATTCCAGCAATGCCCAGATAAAATCTTTCCTAACCATCCCAACCACTGTTTCCAAAGGGAGCAGATTAGGGCCCTGTTCCTTCAGTTTCAGCTAGTAGATCAGGTGCAGTCTCACAGGTGCCAAGGACAGAGGGACAATCATGTCCCTCGTCCTGCTGGCCATGCCATTTCTGATGCTGGCCCAGATGCCACTGGCCTTCTTGGCCACATGAGCACAGTGCTGGCTCATGTTCAGCCCGTTGTTGACAGCACCCCCAGGTCCTTCTCTGCCAAACAACTTCCCAGGCACTCTTCCCCAAGCCTATCCACCTGCATGGGGTTGTTGTGACCCAGGTGCAGGAGCCAGCATTTAACCTTGCTGAATGCCATAGAGCTGGATGTAGCCCATCAATCCAGCCTATTCATATCCCTCGGCAGAGCCTTCCTACTTTCCAGCAGATGCAGGAAGACAGAGTTTCATATCATTCATGTAGCCTGTCTCTACAAACCAGACCTGACACATCAGGAATCACGGAAAATACTGAGTTGGAAGGGACTCACAAGGATCCAACTCCTGGCTCCACACACAACCACCCAAAAAACAGACCCTCTGTCTGAGCATTGGCCAAATGCTCCCTGAACTCCAGCAGCTCGGTGCCGTGACCACTGCCCTGGGCAGCCTGTCCCAGTGCCCGACCCCCCTCTGGGTGCAGACCCTTTCCCTAAACCCCAGCCTGCCCCTCCCCTGTCCCAGCTCCATGCCATTCCCTCGGGTCCTGTCGCTGTCCCCAGAGAGCAGAGCTCAGCGCCTGCCCCTCCGCTCCCCTCGTGAGGGAGCTGCAGGCCGCCATGAGGCCTCCCCTCAGCCTGCTCTGCTCGGGGCTGAGCAAACCAAGGGATCTCACTGCTCCTCATATGTCTTCCCCTCCAGACCCTTCACCATCTTCATAGCCCTCCTTCGGACACTCTCTAACAGTTTTATGTCCTGATATTGTGACACCCAAATCTGCACACAGTCCTCGAGGTGAGATCTCACCAGCCGAGCAGAGCAGGACAACCACTTCCCTCGGCCAGCTAGCAGTGCTGTGCCTGACACACCCCAGGTTACACACCCCAGGAGCTTTAACCAAAGATACTACAAGTTAATGATGTTCCTCAGTACAAAATTTCAATTATTCTATCTTTCCTTTCAAGTTATTTTAGGTAGTTGCTCTTTCTCATAGTCCATATTCTGTGGACTACGCTAATACTGGGAGTCAACTTCAACTGCCTTGGTCCTGATACGTATATACCCCTAGCAATAAAAACTCCTGCTGTCCAAAGGCAGAACAGATCCTGGACAAGCTGTGGCAGAGAGCTAGCATCTTTTGGTTTTGCATCCAAATCATAAAAAAAAAACAGGTATGATAGTTCTCTGCCTTAGAACTTCTCACATTAAGCCACAAAAAGCTTCTGCCAGTCAGAACAAACATTTCAATACCACAAATCGAAAATAAGTACCCAGGGACATGCAAAGGGCTTTTACGAAACATGCTTTGAAGGGACAGCCTTCTCATGTCAGATGATCGTGAATAAGAAGGATAAAGAAAACAGAAGAGAAAACAGACTGCGGTTACTCAACAGAGAGCATTTGTTTTGTTTTAACAAGCTTTTTTTTTATTTTATTTTTAACAATTTAATAGCCATAGCTAACAGTTGAAACAAAGCTACAGCAGGTTTTAGCAGTATTTGAAGGAATCTAGAGAGATAGGCAGATACAAAGAAAGATCATTCCAGCCTCAGCATGAGAGAGGCTGACAAAAGCAGACATTTAAAGGGAATAGGCAATGCTAACCAGATCTTTTGCAGAATATCACCTTATAATTAAATGTTGACATTGTACATGAAAGTCAGGTGTATTCGAAGTTACTTTTATGCCCACTTTTTCATTAGGCTCCCAGAAACCATGGTATCTGAGCAACTGAATCTCTAGTGTATTAAATCATGAAACCATGGTGAGGTAGGAAAATACCCGGGTATCCGTTCAAAAAATGATGACCCAAGTGCCAACTAAATTACTTCTCCAAGACTGAAAAGGCAAATCAGAGAAATGAAGTGAGGTTTTCACTGTTTTAAAAATCATAAAAGCAACATGATGACAATCTGACAGATAAAGGGGAGTAACAGATAAAGTGGAGTAAATAAGCCTGCTGGTTCATGGAAAGGATGGAAAAGTCTTGGTAACAGGTATGTATGACTCTTGCCTCAAGTAAAACTTGATTCTTTCTTGCAGCTATCATCTGCTTATAATTTCCTCTAGGCACTGCAGAAGGGATAAGGACTGAGAGGATTCCTTAAGTATGAGATGATGGGTACCAATGCTGCCTGTTTGCAAGCAGTGAAATGATGAAAATGCTTGTTAAAAGGTAACAGTCACAGCTGGCAAAACCCAAGGAGGGAGATGGTCACATGATAAAAAGGTTGGGTAGGACTGAATTGCCTAAGTTTTAAAAGCAAACATCTATAAAAAAAATACAATGATATTGGATGTCATAAAGAGAGGGTCCCAGAAAAGTTTGAGCTACAGAGGCCTGGAATAACCAAGGTCATTAATTCAGTAGCTGTTCTGCCTGTACAAATGACTGACTCACTCTAGAAGAGGAAAAGCACAGTGACGGGTACCAAGGTCAGAGATTACCGAAGTTATAGAGAGATCAAAATCTGGACAACATTTTTGGCAGCACGGATAAAAAGGAAAAGTTGGGTCTTGGAAGTGTTATGCAGGAAAAAAACAAGACAAAGTTTAGACAGAAGCTGGTTGGAAATCAAAAAAAAAAGAAAGTTAAATGAAATGTGAAGCCAAAAATACTAACTCAAGCAACAGGAACCAGAGGAGGCAGGGTGGGGAAGATCAGTAAGCGCTGATTTGGCCACGCTAAGGTCTAGGGTAAATTAAAGGTGCAGAAATAACTACTCAGCAAAGCAACCATGCTGCAAAACTGTACAGCTGCTGTTCTACTAGGGGAAGAATAGGAAGTTCTGAGCTGCCCCCCTGGTCCTTTGCTCAGCAGTATTTCTTTTAGGGTATGGCACTACTTGTCCTTTTGTGTGGGTGCAGAGGACAGGAAAACAGAGAGGCTGTACAACCAAGACTATCAGCCCTCACACTGTGTAGTCTGTGGCCATAGGGAGTAATGGGTAAGAGAAAAACCCAAAGCACAGTACAACTCAGGGTAGCAGTATGGTCATCCATGTGGGACCATTCAAGTTTATTTGGGTACAGAGAATTCTACTTTCCAGGCAAATGCCCAGCAAGCACTGAAGGTATCAGGAAGTCAAGACAGGCCCTAGGCTGATGATGTCTAGGAATGCAGAAGGACAGATAAAGCTGTGTGTTTTTTTTTTCCAATCAAGAAAGAAGATGCACGAACATGAGAGTAAGTCATCAAGATGGCAGTTCAAAAACATGCTTGGAGGCAAGAACTGAAGTTCTGACAACTGGGAGAGCTACAGTACCCGATCCACTAGTTGAAAATACCAATGACGTTCAAAACACCGCAGAACACCCTGAGCATCCAGTTTACTTTGGAATAATTCTGCTTTAACTTACTGTATCTGCCAGTTCCGTGACACGACAGTGACTGTGCAGTGGCACAGCACCAGGAAGTATTACAAAGCCCATCCTCCAAGAAAAATATTAAAAAATCTCCCCAGACAACTCCTCCTGCTCCCCCCAAGGGAGCACCGGAGTGCCCACACCATTTCTAGCTGCCAGAACCTTTACTGCCAGGACCTTCCTCCTATCCCCACCTCCTCACAAGAGACCAGATCCCTCTCTTTGCTACAGCAATGGTGTAATGGCAGCCACTAACTAAAAAGTAAGGCAAGGTTAGCACTGAAGAGGGAAAAGCTATCAGACATTTCTGTAAGAGGGGGAAGTAAAGTGACTGCAAAGAACAAATGCTTTTTTTCTTGTATGCCTACCTGCAATTATGGTGTCAAAGAGTTCAGCCTCTCTTTCTGTGCATGAGGCAGGCAGTTGCAAGTTACATGAATATTTTCACAAGTCTTAAAAATAGCTGCATTGCAAAGAAGCGAAAATATGGCACATGCAGTACAAGGCATGCACTGCAGAGGGACTGGGGTTATTTATTAACACTGCATCTCACGTTCAGAGATCTCATATGGCTTTGTAACACCACCCATTAGAAAGAGCCATTTTAGATGCGGGTCTATAATTACTCTAGTGGCCAGGCAATGCAGACACATCTGCTCAGAAATAGCCCAGCAGATCTCTCCTAAGCCTGTCCGAAACAGCTAGAGTCTCTAATATCAAACACTCCTAACCAAGACACACAAGCTCATCTATTTTTACCTAACAGGCAAAAACACCACCTCCTTCTGACCAACAGGAAGAAAATAACAAACTATAAAAGTTGAGCATATGTTTATAGTTCTCGCAGTTCAAACCCTTTGAACCAGAAATAACAGACTGGAACGTAGGCAGCCACCACTGCCGTCTGCACAGCACGCAAGCAGATGGACCACTTTGCCCGTGGCTTCTGGACCTCAGAAGAACTGTGAGCACTTACTCGTCCCAATGCCATGCAGCTGCCCCTTCCCAGTGCAGCATGTTAGCAAGAAGAGTGGGAGAGACATCAGCTCACCTATCACCCGGTGGTTGAAGTAATCTGGCAGCATTCGCTCACACACAGCAACCAGCAGCCAGAACGCTTCTTCCTCTTTGGCATATAACAGCAACACGGAGGTCAAAATGTTCATTGACTTACACGGGCAAAGAAGAAAATTGGGATTTATTAGCAACAGCAAAACCTACTGGCAAAAGCTAAATGACAGCTAATTTAAAATAAAAAAGTAGCCTAACATGATTTAAACAACTGACAAAAACAGCAAGGGAAAGGTAATAGTGAATGCATAATTGTAACCCTAGAAAGACACAAAGGCATAACAAGTTTTTCAAGCTTACGTATGCTGCTTTTCATAAGAGCAATAGGAAACAACTGAGAAAATCAGAGTACTGGATTTGCCCAGATGCAAAGTAGGTAACTGACAGTGCAAGATGTTTTGGGGCTGTTTTTTCCCCTCCTTGTTTTCGTATTTCAAAACAAGATAGGGGATCTGGAACTTTTGTGAAGTTAATCATAATTCAGGGAGCTGCACTGAATGCAAAAAAAACATTAATTTAGGTGATAGCTGGGTAAAGTACTTTATGATTTGTCATCCGTTTTGGAAGCAAGGTGCAGAACTTCATTAAACTTCTGTCCCAGTGCTCTACATGAATCTTGTCTATGCAGGCCAGCTCCCTTTGCACTGTCTCCAAGTATTGCACAAGTAACTCACTCATCTCAGAAAAAACAGAAGCAGCAGAAACATTTTTCCCTTCTCTAACTCTAAATGCAGTTTGCAGAATGCTGAGGGAGTACTTTTGTTAGGCCAGTGTCCTAATCTGCACACTCATTTTTCAAAGTAAACCACATTTAACTCAAAGTTATGCATTTTCCTTAACTAAAAAGATATTAATATTCAAAAACACTGTTAAATAAACTCCCAAGAGAGCAATAACGCTGAGAAAGCAGAAAAGAGTAAAAAAAAGGAAGAAAGAAAAAAAGCATCATTATCCCACTGGGAGCTTTTCACCTGGCAGTATCCAATTTTGGGGTTCCTGTGTGCGTACGCAGTCAGCACCCTCCTGAGTGCCGCGATCCCTGTCTCGCTCTGGAAGGCCGGGTGCTCAGGCAGCGAGCGGTGGAGGTCGCGCTCGATCTCCTCCGTCGCCATACAGCACTTGCCCATGGAGGCCTCCACTAAATGTATGTAGTAACCAGGATGGGAGGCGAGATCCGTCACAGCGTCTAAAGGCAGCCATAAGAAAGGAAGAGGAAGATGGATTAGGCCAACTTTAAACAGCGTTGTGGGAATTGCTGCTCAAAAGGATGCCAGAAAAATGTTTTTCCCCAAGGTCCAAGAATTCAGTGAACCTCCAGACCTAAAAGAAACAAAGTCCCAGCAGAATACATGTCTTGAAAACCCAAACGAATATTTGCAAAGCCTATATGATGCAACAGGACACAAAACACCTTTATACTGACACTGACCAGAAAAATTCCCCAGGAGAAAGTCCTGCTGCGAAGGATGTGCTCAGCACCATTCATACCCTCCAAAGTGAAAAAAAAACTGCAGGAAGGACATCTCATGAGTCAGATTGAGGCCTAAACTTGAGATCATATTGTAGGAACTTTCTGGCTCTGCCAGATCTATGGACAAAATGAGTTTTTTTTTTCCATCTTTAGTTTCTATTATTCCTGCCAGCATTCAACACGAAGCAGGAGCAGAACCGCCGACTTTAAGATGTCATTATTTTGCAGTAATTTGATTTGAGTAGGCTTAAATCAATATTTTTGCTACAATCTAATTGTTCCTCGAAGAAGAACATCATTTCATGAAAACATGACGTTAATTTTAAATTACACAGATGAAGCAGATGTCATTTACATTTTTCTGCACGCCATGTCATCACGCCCTGAGACAAAATTCTTACCAATCTACCTAGGTACTTACTTACTACCCTATTTCAGTACCCGATCAGCTGTCCTCTACAAGCACTACCATGCAAAAGACATTTAATTGCCATTGGGAGGTGTCATGCCTAAATGTCTTGCCGTGTTCAGAATCAGATATGGCTAGAGCCAGCGTTTCTAAGAGTGCCCACCTGAAAAGAGCAGCCAGAGTTTGCCTCTTAAGGATTCGGGGATTCCCATGGCAACAAGTTTTCTGATCTTCTCTGTGCGAAACATGCACACTGTCCTGCCATATTCTACAAAATGGTCATTCCACAGGCTCTCTTTGATTTGCTCCCTAGACTGCGAACGAGAAGGTATCTTTTAAAAGAACAAATCATGTACACGTGAAAACTTGCAAACAGAAACATCTTACGTGCAAGAAATTTTGCAAGATATTTCCATTACCAATGGACACAGGAAGTCTGCTTTAAGAAGTAAAACTTTCCCCATTTTGCTTATGTGATTCAGCACACCGGGGAGAGCAGAACTGATCAGACAGGGAGAAAAATGATAAACATTCACCAGAAAGGAATGAAGGGAGGGAGAAAAAAAAAACTCCAAGCAAATTGAAAAGCAGCTATTCCCTATTTAGTGCACATGTAACTTCTCCAGCCGTTACGGAGTTTGTTATACTAAAATTACCTGTTTCAATGTCATCATAGTTTTGTTTTTTTTAAGAAAGAAAAAAAAACTCCAACAAATTCCCCCAAATTTTACATACCTTTCCAAAATCAAGGCCTGCCACTCCCGACTGATGAAAGTCTGATCTCAGTGCTTCTGCATTCAGCATGTAACTGCTCTCCCTCTCCTTGTCGCATTCGCTTCTGTCCTTGCTTTGTGCAGCCTCTGTGCCCGGACCCTCGGGCTCACAGTCCCCAAGCACACAGGTGGACGTGAACTCAGGAGTGTTCTGCAATGCAGGACCAAGGAGGGCAACAAATAAGAAGAGTTTAAGAACTGCCTCCCAAACCATGTTCAAGACAAGCAGCAGCCTGCCTGCCCATTCCTCCAGACTGCTGAGGCCTCCATGAAGGGCAGCCCTGTCCTCCAGAACATCCACTGCTCCCCTCAGTTTGGTGCTGGCCCCAACTGTCCCCTCCACACCACAGCGTTGGTCATTAAGGAAGGCATCAGACATCACCAGAGCAAAACTGACCCCTCAGGAAGACCAAAAAAAAAAAAAAAACAAGTTCAGTACCTGCTTCTTATTTTGCAAGTTGTTACACTGCACTGGGTTGCTGGAGTTCACCTCCTTTAGCCTCCGCAGCAAGTTCTCCACCAGCGTATCCCGGTCCTTCAGCTCAATGAACTGGAAGGCAGTCTTACTCCTTATGCTAACAATGATGGGGTTAGGAAGAAGACTTGTGTCCTCCATCTTCTCTATACTGATCACCTGTCCCAGAAACATGACAGAAAACACATTAGGCATCACCTTTACAGAAACGCCTCCAAAATTCTGCAGGTACACAATGCACAAAGATGGCACTCACTTGCACGCATGTTTTAAATGTGGTCATTCATATTGGCTTTGCTTGGTCAGACACATCCTGCCACCCAGAGTTGATGGTATCTTTACAAGCTCAAAGCAGGCAGCAAAAGGTATCCCAGCTGTTTATGTTTTGTTTTGCTTTGCTTTTATTTTGACTTTGCCACTCACTCAGGAGAGCAGATTGAGGGGAAAGATAGGAAAGGGGGATGATGATTAAAATCAGATTTAGAAAAGGATCAACTTGACTTGGAGGGATGGAGCAGAACATTTACTTTCACACTTTTGAAAAGAGAAGAAAACAGTTGTTTTGATGTTTCTGATTATATATATAACACTGTTCTTTTATTGTTTTCTATTTCTGTAACAGTGGCAGATAAGTTGCTACGGTTAGGATATATATCATTTGGATGTTACTCTGTTATTAGCTGAGGATGAAAGGAAGGCTTTAATTAAGAGATCATAACAGCCTTGTATCCACAGCAGATCAGGCAGGTGTTTACTGACAGCTCCCTTCTCCTCCTCTACTCCCACCATCTTCCCATGCATCCTCCCTTTGTTTAAATAAGTCTTTAATTTCATGGAAATTTGGCAGATCATCAGTGCCTCCGGAATATCCCCGTTTTCTTTCTGCCCTACAGGTTTGAAAAGTACACACGGGTTTACTAGAGTCTGTCTGTGGAGGGAGAGCATCAACACTTCTAAGCATTGATCCCGGGTAAGGATGCTTTTGTATTGATGGATTGGGTCTGAGCTGAAGTCTCCATCAACACCCAAGCTGGATGTATGCGTTTGTGGAGCTGGGAGGGGAGCACTGCCGCAGTCTTGGATGGATCAGACTCCGGCCTTGCAGTGCTCTGTCCTGCTGCATTACCTGCCTGTACTTCATTTGAGGATCATGCTAACTCTCCCAGATTTCTAGGAACTCATTCATAATGAGTCCCAGAACGAAGTTTAAACAATCCTGTAGGTATCATATACTTAAGCATGCTGCTCTTTTTCATCAAATGATAGTTTGCAGGTGAATCAAGTGACACAACAGTGGATGCTGAAAGCAGAATGCAGATACAGACTCGAAATTAAGCAAACAAGCAACTCTACCTCTCTAAGTGGGATGATAACATTGCAGCAGCCATTTTCTTTGCTGGCAAAACAGATATAACTGTCTGAAGTATACATTCTTCCCGCTGTGTGACAGCGACTAAATGGTGTCCAGAGAGAACAGTCTACAACTTCATGCAGCTTCTCCTTCCTGGGCAATCTGAAGAAGGCCCGAAAGAATTCATTTTGTGCTCTGGCTTCGAGATCCCTTAGGAGAAAACATCAAGAGCAAATCACAGGACCCTGAAAACGAAGGCACCAGGTGCAAAGTTCTTCTTTTTATTCTCACAGAGACCAAGGGATACAGAATAAAAGCAGCATGCACAGAAATATTCACTGTCTACGTGAGCAGATCAACAAAAGAATAACTTGGAAATAAAAAATAATCATCATCAACACTTTTTTTTATCAATAGATCAAAAGCATCTGCTTGAATCACTAGAAAATGAAAGAACACAAATTAATTTAAAACAGCTGTCTTTGTTGTTGTTATTATTATTACTTAGCCATACATTTTCTCTGGCTGCTCTACCACTTCCCAGCCTCAAAGAGTTACAGGTTTCAGTGCCCAGGAGATAACTAAATCTTTCATCTGATGAACACAGGTTGAGCAACAGAGATTAGCTTTGTGTTCCTGCTTTCCCTTCCCAGTAGCCTTACCAACATCACCCCAGGGACTGACACCTGCATTCAAAAGCGATTCGTTTGCTCGATGAGTGCTACCAAAGTGGTCAGTAAGAGAATAGTTAAGGATTTACATCACTGCATCATTGGCTTGCAGAGGTATCAGCCTCAGAACAGTTATAAATGCAAAACAATTACAGGTTCCTTAGACTCAGGAGGGAGTAACAGCATCAGCCACAGCCAGTTTGGATTTGGCTTGCTTCCATTCAATTATCCGCATTTATGTTGAGAGAAAGAAGAAAAAAAGTACATTAAGCTTTCATTGCTGAACTATGGTAACACAGACTTGGTTTGGGGGGATTTTTTACCCCTCCATTTTTCATGAGGAGTTCTGCAGTGGTTCATACGCTGAGCTATGCAGTTCCCTTAGAAGCAGGCCCTGGCTATTAGCTCACCAACAGCACTTCCAGAAACTTTAGGACTCCGATTCTATCATTTTCTTTACAAGTAAATTTTTCCAAGCATGACTCACCTTAGGGGGAAAAAAGAAAAAAAGAAAAGAAAAAATATATATATAAAAAAGAAGTTTGGCTTTGTTCCACTGCAAGAATTTAAAGCGTGGGCTGAAGTGCAGCAGGGAGTGGTACCTTGTAGCTGTAAATTCCCTCTCTGCTCCTTCCTTTGCCCTCCTCTTCTGCAAACACCCTCCCCTTACCCCATCCCTGCTGGTTAACAGTAAGAAGTTTACACAGATGAGGCCTCTGCTTCAGCAAATAAATCACTTGCGTGTTTTATTTTGGTTTCATTTGCAAAGAAAGCTAAAGCTGTGTGAAAGAGGGAGATCAAGAACAAACTGAGAAGGGAGAGGGGCGGATCTGTCTGTGTGACCAGCAGAACAGACAGACTGCACTTGACCAGCACTCGGCTGTCGTTTCCTTCTGAAGCATTATCTTCCTTCATAAGATTATCCAAGGAAAACAGACAAATAGCCTCCTGTTTTTCACAAAGAACAAAGAGAAACACTCTTTGTGAAGGAAGACAAAAAGGCCGCTCCGAAGTTAAAATTCCACAGCAAACGAAACTCTGATAAGTGCCTGCAGAGATCTGCTATTGTGACAAACCTAGATCAGGATATGCCTCCTAGTTAACTCAGCACAAAAATATTTTCCATTCCTGCACGGCACAGATGAATGCTGCTGATAGCATCTGCAGTCAGGTCTGCGTGGAGCTGTTCTCTCCTGCTATTGTGCTGGGAAGGTGAGACCCTACCAGAATGAACACCGTTGTTGCGATTTCCATACCTTTATGCCAAAAGATGCATTATACCCAAGGATGGGAGCTCCGTTGAGACAGAGGTTGTCTGTTACTTAGGAGTTGACTCTGATGCTCCAAAATCTGCAGCTTCTGTCCGGTTCTGAGTGTTTAGGATTTTGCTGCATCTCTGGAGGCTGCAGGCTCCTTTCGGACAAGATCCTAGCTACAGGTTTTTAAACTGAAGCACGACACTTTCTGTATTTGAAACCAAGTAAATGCATCAAGCAACTTTCACCAGGGCACAGCACCTAACTCGACCTGCCCCAAATCACCTAATGGGGGAAGACTGCCGAGCCCAGCATCCCCAGCATTGCCTGTCCCCCATGACCCATGAAACGGGGTCACCTCAGAGACCTCACTTTACACCTGAGAAAAGTGCTGAAAGAGGGGCCAGCCTGCTGCAGGGTGGGACCCCAGAAAGAAAAATGGTAGTAGAGGAATGAAATAGTGTCAGCACTTACTGCTGCGGGCTCAAATTAAAGGGTTTTATTGTAATGTGGCACACCATGACAATATTTCCTGCTGGGCAGACAAATTCTAGGGGGTATCATAATCGGTTGCCTTCAGAAATGGACAAACAATATTAGGGCTGGTTTAAAATAAATAAATAAATAAAAACCACTAACAAATCTAGCTCTTAAACAAGACAGCCAATTGCATAAATACAATACAGCAAATTCAGCCCAGGTCCCGCAGCTTCCATTTTGAGTTCCACAATACCTGCGGCACTGAACAGACACACAACTTTTCTACCTGCTGCCCAATCTATCCAAAATTTTATTTCCAGCTTCACAGTTTTCAAGGTGGTTTGTTTTTTAAGCAAACGCAGTACCTAAGAAAAGAACGAAAGCTATCCTCACGTAGAAATATGTTGATCAAATGTTTATACACGCATCAGAAGAACAAAAGGCTAAAGGATGCAATTGCTTTGTTCCCTGCTTTTCAGAAAAAAGTCAGCAGTTCTCTCCCAATGCAGTTCCTGACTTGCACACTGTGGGGTTCTCGCACAGCCTCCGCCTCCGGCACTTCAAAGGGACTGCAAGTCTGAACTGCGGTAACTCCTCATGTGTGTGACCCATAAGTTGCCTTCCAAGAGTTTTAAATGAAAGGAAATAGCACGCAAAACTAACAAAACGCCTAAAAGTATCAGGACACTTGAAACGATGTCCTTGCTGTTGCATGTTGTTGTTTTTTTTTCTCTGCTTTCAATCCAACAGAAGTCAAGTTGGCAGGATTTTAGCCCTGCTGAGTCACTCGCTGCCTGTTGCCAGACGAAGAATTATATGGCATAAAGTTGAGCAACAGAAACGAGGAAAAAAAAAATCTGAACAAACTAGTTGACCTCCTGCTTTTAGAGCACGATTGCTGCCCTGCTCTTGCTATTCAGACTCCAGAAAACTCTTGTGATTTTGAAAGCGACACATCCAGCGATACGCATCTTGTTTGTTGGAGAACCCACTGAATTCGTGTGGTGAGGAAGGCTTCTCACAAGCAAGGCAGGAAAAGTCATCTGACGAATGCCAATGTGGACTTGTCAGGACAAATGTTAAACCAAAGTAATGCCCTGATGTAGCAGGAACACTGGACTTGTAAATGGAGATGCAACAGATGTTTTAGCCATGGCTTATGAAACTCCTAACATTTCCTCACACAGGAACTAATAAAACTAGATTGTAGTGAAAAGCTGTTGTACCAAGCCAGCTGGAAAAGAGTGCCCAAAAGGCAGCCCTCAAATGCTCGCTGTTGAAGTGGAAGGCTGCATGGAGAGGACCTCCTCGGGAGTCTGTCCTGGACTGGCTTCTGCTCAGGATTTTCATTAGCAACGATGGAGCAAAGATCATTGTTATTGCACCTGCACATGACATGAGCCTGACAGAGACAAATGAGCAAAAGAACAGGATCAGAATTCAGGACGGTGCTCACAAACTGGAGGGATGGTGCAGAAAAAAAAAAATAGACAGATGGGTTACAAGGAAACATTAACCAAAGATGAGCCAGGAGCCTCATGCTGCTGGGAGGAAGAGGACTGCTGCACCAGGCTGCAGAGGGAAGTGTTTGGCTCCTGAGAGGCAGCAGGGCAGTCCTGGGGCTACAGCTGGGCCAGAAGCAATCCTGTATCCTGCCATTGCATGCTTGTAGCTCTACAGGATTAATAGCAAATGTCCCAAGAAGAGGGACCAGAAGGGCTAAAGACAGGATGGGTGACAATCGTCAGGATAAACTACAGCAGAGCAGCTTAAAGAAGAAAAGCAAAAGGAGATGTATAACCAATCTCCAAATGCACAAATGGTTGCACTGAAGAGAGGAAATCTAATCTTTTCCACAGTACTGGATAGGACAAGAAGCAATGTACTCAAAAACCCACAAGAAAGATCCAAGTTAGACTTCAGGAAAGCTTTTACGATGGTATAGCACTGAAATGCTGCTATGGGTTCTGGCATTTACGTTTCTGGAAATGCTTAGAAACAGGTTAGGCAAACATCTGTCAGGAATGACATGCAGAGATAATCCAAACCCTGCCTTTGCCAAGCAGATGGAATAAAACAAGGTTCTTCCTCAACACATCTTCTGTGTTCCTCAAGGTTTACAGTGTTCGTGGAATTAATGCAGACTGAAGTGATATTCATGATTCAAGATACTTCAAACAGTTTCTGTTCAGCTTAGATCAGTGTTAAAATCCTTCTTTGCTTTCATATAAAGCAAAGCCATCCTTACTGGCAATTCAGGGTCAGATGTGAAGAAAAGAAACCAAGCTGGTTAGAGCCTGGAAAAATGTATTCTACTTTTGAAACCTTACTGACACCAGCATTAAGCTTTTAAATCTTGTGTTCTGCTCTGGCCAATTTCCTCTTTACATCTGAGAAATGCAATGAATATTCTTATGTTCTGAAAGAAATGGAAATAAGAAGCACAAGAAAAGTATAGCAGAGTCTTTAGCGACCTTCTTATTAGAAAGGAAATATAGTTACTTCATATTCCAGTAAAACTGTATGACACGTTTGAATATGTCTGCAAGAAATGGCATTTACAGTTATCAAACACCTTTACTTCATTCCCTATGGCAATTAATTTAATTGCCATTAATCCCTATGTAATCCATTGTTCCAAGCCTTATTCTTTCATCAAGTGGCATGGAAACTTGTATATTAACTTCTTTGACTGTGGCCACGATACAATTTGTGTCACAGACTGCCAGCCTGATCTGCCATCCTCTCAGAGTCTCGTCCTCGCACTGCTCAGCAGGATGATCCCAAGAGCCTAAGGGAGAGCAGCAGCTCTGTTTTTCAGAATGTATAATACACAGTCCGTAATGACATTAAAAATATATTTTAAAAATGAAGATACTGAGATGAGCCTCTTGCAAAAGAAACCCTAGCACCCTAGCAAATAAAAGAAATCTAAAGCAACTTCATTAATGTGACACAGCTGGAATAATTTTAATGATGTGTGCATTACTGCTTTCATTTTAATGCACTACTATGTGCTACCTAATCATGCACAAGAATTAGCAAAGATAATTATTAGGGAAAATGTCAAGTGGAAAATAATTGTTCTTGTAGTACTACAAAGGTTTCAGAAAAAAAGCAGCAACAAAAACCTCACAGACCAAAAAAAAACTCACTCCCCAAAAAATGTTAGTATTAAAAACCAGTTTATCTACTATTCAAACTACAGTCTTGCTTAATCACATCACATCAAAGTAGTTGCTGAAGTGTGACAAAGGGCACCAGAAACAACAGCTTATCCAGCCACTACCTCTGTAATTCCCACAGAGGAAATGGGATTTCAACATCTTCCATTTTCTCCTTTCTGCTACCTTCATTTACAGCACATCAGTGTGGTTAAGAAACCTTGCCCTGGAATTCTCAAACAACCACATTTTCATCCTCTCTTTTCCTCTTCCCCATGCCTCTCTTTTTTTTTTTTTTTTTTTTCCTTTTAAGTTGGAAGGAAAGAGACAAACCTGTTTGAATAAATGTGTGGGATGGTTTCTGTTGCTGGTTTGCTAATAGACATACTACTTCCCAAAAATCCCATGAGGTACTTACAGGTTGATTCCCTGAGAGCCCCCCTATTATTGCAGTTATACTTTTCACTGTAATTGTAACTTTAGGTTGGTGTTGTGTTGTTTTGGTTTGGTTTGGTTAGTTTCCTGTTCAGTTAATATATTTGATTCAAAGACTTCTTTGGGAAGAGACAACAGTGAGTTAAAATCAGTAGATGCTGAGAACATCTCCCCCGGATTGTTACATCTCTTTTGGATTTACTTTCCTTCTTTTGTGGTTCTAACTTTTCAGCCCAAAAGCAGGAAGGTGTTGGAACTGTAAGGCATGGAAGTGGGCTTCAATGCAACCTATTACTCAAAGTCATATCTGACATTACTCAAAGTACATAAACTGCATTTCTTTGGCCAAAAGCCTGCGACGTTAACAATATCCAGTTACACATACATGGTGAAAAACAATGACAGCCCTTGTATTTTAAAGGAGTCCAAGCTATGAAAAAAAGCCTGTGAGGAAGTTCATGGCTGTTCAAGATTGCATCAGTCTAACAAATATCTCAAATGATGGTGTATCATGCATGAAACACTGGTGTCGGTCATTTTCCTGACAGTGTGTACGTATGAAATTACAGGGAAAGTAAGTCTAATTGCTTTAAAAGCCTTTATGAACCTTTGCAGAACTGTTTAGCTGAGAAGTACATGCAACACAGCTGCAAAAATGCCCCTCAGAAACGATATAATGACTACTGGACATGTATCTATTTGTTGGGAAACGACACCGTGCATTCCTTGTGTTTTGCCCTGGAAGGAACACCTGGCTAATTCCCTGCACACCTCTGGCAGGATAGGAAGGAAGAGCAGGAAATGGTATGAGTCAGGAGTGGATAAGCACTCCAGACACACTCCATTCAGAAAACACGTATTTTAGACTGACGTGTTGACACTGGTGCCCCAGGCAAATCCCAACTTTGGATATTACATTCTGCCCACCTAAGATTCCTCCCTGCAGTTTCCTTTCACAAAAATATACAACACTCTATCTTGTGCTGCTGCCAGGGAAACAGTTACTAATCTTCTCCCTGAGCACCCAGTGCATTTCTGCAGTGGGAGAGGAATGCAGAGATGCATTTCAGGGATGCGTCGGGTAGAGCTGGCATCAGCACATTACTCTGTTGTAACAGCCTGGGTCTTTCTGGGTCCTACAACTGCTTGCTTAATCAGCTGTGGCAATCCTAGTAGGATTAGTCCTAGTAGGATGTCCTAGTAGGACATTCCATGTATCAGGTACCATCAAAAGCAATAATTTTACAATTACTGTCCCTTCTACAAGGAAAAGTAATTTTAAACCAAATAAAAACTACAATTATTTTAAAGGAAAAAAATAAAAATGGGAGAAAAAAAAAGATTTTGCACGCAAAATTTCATGATATACTGCAGTACAATATAAAATCTGTTGTTTTTGTTTGTTTGTTTGTTTGTTTTTCCCCAATCAGGTAAGCCTTTAAAGCTTTACCCAGCCAACAACGCAATCCACGAAACCCATTACCAACCCTCTGCTCACACAACAAAGAACAACTTCGCTTTTTACCTCTTGGTAATTTGAGTAGGATCCTGTAGGCCTGGATCCAGCTCAAAGATCTCGTTATCCAGCAGCCTTCGTAGCGTCACATCTGCCAGCTGCTCCATGATCCGGAATGCCTCGGCTATGTTGAGGAACGTGGAGAAATCGCGTTCTTTGTTCGGCGTGGTGACGCGGACGGTATCGGTCATGAAGACGTTGGAGGTTCTTTCCAGCTTCTGGACCTCAACCCAAGGAATGATAAGTTTCACTGCCATTGCAGGAAGACCAAAAGTGTGTTAGAAATTCTGTTTAAATTGATCATATTTGGGAAATAAACAGATTCAGAAGGAAATGCAAACAACATTGGAGAGAATCATCTTTAAAGACCAAGGAAAAGATGAAACACCTGGTATTACTCTATGTCCATGTGCCTTTATTCCAAAAGACTGCCTTGCTGAGAATCCCCCCCCCCCCTCAAAATTTCACCTATATTCATAAGAAATGCTAGACTGAGGAGTCCCGTCTGTCAAAAACCTGCTGCAAGCTTTTGCTCTAAACTTCTTAACAAGTCATTTCTGCAGCTTTCTTCTTTACTACCAGAAGGAACAGTGGGTTTCAAGAGTAGGAAGAAAATAGGGAAAGGGTCTGTAATCTTCCAGAAGTCATGTTTTAGGCAGGTGGCAAACCTATTCCAATTACATGGACAGTATTTTCAATTTAAAAGACAGGTAACTTCCATGCAAAAGGAAATTTTTGCTCATGGACTTTTTATAGGGTTTAAGACTACTATAAACAGATCATCAAAGAAAGCCCCATAGGCATTGGGATATTTCCATTCTGCTTATTTTTTACTTAAAAGGTGTATGGGCAGATTTTGCCCTAAACTTTAAATGCAGTCAGAGTTGTTTATGGAAAAGAAAAAGTAGAGGACACTGTTCTCTATACTTAAACACTCCAGCAAATCAGATAAACACAGACAACTTATTTTACATATCCACTAAAAGACGTGACCTTCCACTCTCCTATGAATCTCTGGACAGAAATTAGGCTGGAAAAGACTTAAAAAGGCTTAGATTAAATTTATACTCAACTGTTGGACGCTTCCCAGTATTCTCTGTGCCAATAAACTTCAAGACTATACTCCCTAACATCCCTGGCTGGTCTCCTGATGCCAATAAAATAATAAAAAGACAGTAATAACAAGCATTGTCATCCGTACATGACACTTATCCATGATCATTAGTTTTATAAGCGGCTACCCTCAGCAAGTTTTTCTGTATTACAAGAACCACAGCTGTCAAGATTATTTGCAGGTTAAATTTCTTCTTACTTAAATAAAGCACAGCTGCGTCAACACCCACAAACTCTTGTGAATGGTCCCAGAGTCATCTGGATCGGCACAGCCAAGGGAAGAAAGATTAACCAGCACTGTAGCAATAGCGCTATTGTTCACGCAGGTCAAAAATGTATAGCCTGTGCAGTGTTTGTCATAGAAACAGCACAGCACGCTGGAACGGGCCCGACTTCTGACAAAAGGTACAAAGTCTTCAAGTTAAAAAAAAAAAAAGAAGTTTAATGAAAAAAAAAATGTAAAGAAACCCTGGCACGTCCTTGCAAGAAATCTGACATTCTAATCCACCCAAGTTCTGCAAATACTTCGAAGCTTAGATAAAAGGGGACTTGTCCTGAAAATATGTTCCATGTAGTCTATGCTCACATAAATTTCATGACAAACTGAAAACAGGTTCCAGCATTGCATTCCAGGTCATTTCAACATAAAATAAAAACAAGGAGCAGGCAACAGATTTGCCAGAAGCAGGAGACTTAACACTTTGCCTATAAAGAGATTTCAGGCTACAATTTTGGGGAATTTTTATAGAGTTAAAACACATAAAAGAACTATTTTTATTGAAACTCTCATATTGCGGTGTTGTTTTTTTTTTCCCCAAAAAAAGAAAGAGAAAGAACACAATACATGTGATTTATTAGCAATATTCTCTAAACCAGGTTTAGCCAGATTTAATTTGTGATTGCTACCTGAAAACAAGAAAGATAATAAATCATTCATTCCACAGATGAGCAGTAGCAGCTTCTCAAACAGAAGTAAGCAGAACTATGGTAAATCTGGAGTATTCGACATAATACAAGCATTTCATAAATCTGTCAAAATACTGGGTCTCAAACAGAAGCAATCATCTTTATCAGAAGCAGGGAGCTGGGAAGCATCTCAACATGTAATGCTTCCCCAGCAAGCTATGGAGTTTTTCTGGATTTCACATTTCCATGAAAACACATGGAACACAAAGGCAATGCCACTGACTTTAACAGGGAATGAGCAGCTTTTTTTCCATGTTCAAAGTAAAAGGTTGAAAACACATAGTTTTTTGGGCTTTTCTTTGTGTTTTCATAATGAATTATTATTGAAAGGGATGAGAAACAATTTCATCTTCAATAACAGAGTGTGATGCTTTACTTCCAGTATCATTTAACGATCTGTGATATTGCATAAACAAAACTTCTGGAACAGTATGAAGGATTTTTCTCCCTACTTCCTCCTTCCCCCATTATCTATCATTAATAAGTATTATTTTTGCTTTGTGTGCTTTGGCAGACTGGCTATCTCCGGTTTAATGAGAAAAAGCCTGCAATGATAACAAGGAGAAACAATTCACGAAGGATATTATTTGAGACTAAACTGAAAACAAGGAGATTAAAAGAGAACTCAGATATCTATAATGTATCAAGAAACTCCATCACACTCTTGCAAAAAGAAAAGATAAAGCAAAACTCAACTTCTGTATTTATAAGGAATAACAAACCTATCCGTATTTTAAATCTAACTCTGCCACCTTTTGCAGATATGACAAAATAACCGGCCCGAGATAAAATAGGAAGAAAGAACCTCTAACTCTAGCTATGTCCTTGTATGTTTTAAGTCCTAGAAATTGCCAGTTACTATCTTTCTTACATTTATGTTAGTGTACTTTGTTTTTAAATCTACAATTTTGTCTAGCCAGCCCCATTTTAAACCTGGCCAGTAAATGGCAATGTTTTCCTAACTGCTATCACTGATTTATAAATTCTTGCTCCACTCACAGTAATAGAGGTTTATATTACCGTCCTCAGTGAAGCTGCAGCAGGATGAAGAGGACTCAGAACAGCACCAATGTCACTGCTGTGCTTCCTGTTCTATTTTCAGTCCCGCAGCTAGCCTCACACATTTCTAGCACCACGCTCTCTTCCCCAGCCAGCGCTTCCTTTTCTGCCTTGCAGCCCGTCCCTGCGCTCGCAGTGGCGGTGCTGACAGCGGCTGCTGGTGTGTTCCCATCAACGTGGGAGGGACGGTTCCTGACTGACCGTTTTCGGCAGTAAAACTAGCTGTTGGAGAAGATGTAGGAGGTCTGCTACATTTTAAGCCTGCTTCACATGAAAAGAAAAAGAACTGGAGAGCAGCCGTGCCTGCGTGTTCTTGCAGTCTCATTTTTACTACTGGATTACTGCTAAAATGTAAACATAAAGGATGAAGTGAAAACCAAATTAAACAAGATCTTTCATCTGAATAATGAAAATCTCAGAAACGAAACTTCAGAGCAGAATTACACTTCTCATAAAAATCCTAACTCTTTTTGCATTCGAAACCAGTTATGTTTATCTCTCTCCACAGTGTTAAGATTTCTTACATATTTACACTTACGTTCTTTGCCCAGGAAGAAGGAATAAAAACAGAGATGATTGATACTCAAATACAGCCAGCCTTGCCGAGGAACTTTTCCTTTCCAACAGCAGCAGGAATAATAGGTGATCAGTTTCTCCGCTTCAGGAAAATTAAATCTGGACTCAAATTTCACCAGGGCTTCTCGGAACTTTTCAGGGTCTTCCTCCTGCTCAGCAAGCTTACTGCTCGTTTCCTCTGCAATCAGAGCCTGATTCAATAACGAGATAACATATGATAAATCTACAGTATTCACATTCAAGCAAGTTACTACAAGCTACTCATTCAAATTTTAATAGCACAGCTCTTTCTGAAAAATAATTTCCAGCAGATTTGCAAATCTCACAAATGGATACATTTCTGCAGTGGTTGCATCTCATACATTTTGAATGCTTCCAAATCAAGACTTTTAGGATTTTGTTTTATTTTGTTTTGTTTGGGGGGAGTTTGTTGTTTTGTTGTTTTTCAGTCTATCTGGCAAAACCACATATTTACAGTTTCATTACAACTTAGGATTGCTGGGTTTTGCTGTATTCAGAGAAAAGATACGGGAACATTTTTGTATGCTGACCAGCACTATTTTGCTATGAAGAAGCAATGCAGTAAGACATCAATAACTTGTAACATGCTCTAAACCATTATAAATGACTTCAAGAACATATCCATGGATATTATAATCAAGTGCTGAGAATTTTAATAGCAGTATTACAACAAAAGAGTTAGGCAGAGGACAGAGTCCAAAACCTGGGCTTAAATTAAGTAATGAAACCTGAAGAATTTTAAATATCCACTGTGCTAGGTAATCAGCTGCCACAGCACTACTGAGAGAGATTAATTTTATTCAAGCCCGTCAGAGCACTTAGATCCATGTTCTGTGCCAAGAGCAAGCCTCTGCACCATGAGCAGAAGCAGGCACAGCAAGTTTAACCTTTCAGCAAGGTGCAGCATGCCAAAATTGCTTTTTAAGATAGCAGGATAAAAACTAAGATTTGCACAGTGATGTTTTCTCTCTCCTCCCCAAGTTCAGAACCCACTGAGATCAAACATATAGCAGCAGGGTTGCAATTTGCCAGAAACATTTATGTTCCCATATATTTTCTTGGACCAAAACAGTGGGTATAAGTGGAGAGCATCTCACTGAATGAAGCTCTTACCAAGGAGAAGCCTGCAGCAGGACCTGACTTAGAGCAGTGCCCATGAGACTTGCTTCACTGCCAGCCACTGACAAGTTTCTCTTGGATCATGTGTTTTCTTAGAAGCAGAACACTGGAGGCCACGCTTTCTAAGTTTTACTGCATGTGCTGGTATTATTTTAAGCCTTGTCTTCATCAACCGATTCCCCTAAAATTTTTAAATTCTACCTTTACTCTTCTAAAAAGATGCTCACTCAGGCAACATGCAGCTAACCAGCACCTTCACTGCAGTGCAAAAGATATTTTCCACCCACATCAGATCAAGATGAATTGGGTTTACAAGTCACGTCATGGGTGAGATGCCTGCTCAGATGGGAGGTCCTCCTGCTCCCCGTGGAGGCACAGCTGGCACCGTGATGCCAGTGGAGAGACTTGGCCAAAAGAAGATTTAAGAGTCCTTACTGTACAAGAAGCTGCTACCTCTATAGTACTGTATGAAAATGCAGTGGTATAAACACTTCCCTGCTTTATACGAGTCTGCCTGGAAACAGATTAGTGAGACCACTGATAAAAATCAAACGTGAAGAAAAGTAGGTGCTTTTGATGATTAATTGCATTCAGGGTGAACACAGTAGCTAGGTCAGCACACAAAAAAATAACAATATTCAGATGGACAAAACCAAATATGACTGACAGTAACTTCCTGACATTATTTCTAAAACATCACAAGTAGTTGGGCAAAAGTAAGGCAGCTTCCTTACCTTTACTTTCCCTTTGACAAAACTAACAATATCTTCTTTATTGTCAAAAACAGACAAAGTGTGGAGCAAGTTTTGTTCCAGCCATTCCCAGTGCTGATTTATCTCCTCTGCAGTGGCACCTAGAAAGTTAAAAAGTAACACATTAAAACTCATCCTACAAAATCAAAAGGAAGAAAAAAAAAAAAGAAGTAAAAAATGTACTATTTTGTAAGAGAACATGAGAAACTGAACTTTCAACCTCAAAACTCTTAGTAGCAAACAGGTCAAAAAGGTCTAATTTGTAACAGTATAGCCAGAGAAAAACAGAAACCTTATTGTTTTAGGAAATTAGTTCTAGCGCTTTTTAGTTTTATCTTCTCAAGCGTTCTCAGCCAGCAAACGCTGCATTAAAAGTCGAAGCAGAAAAACCAGCAAAACCTCTTACTGATCGGTTAGAATACAGCTTATTTTGACATGGCATTCCTCAAGCAGCCACCATAAACTGCTCTTTTATGTATTGTTCCCCAAGGTCCCTGATCTTCCTTTCTCTCCCCCTTTGTATGGACGTGCACACACACAACTGTCACACAAGCATGCACACGACATAGTTGTAATTTGCATCCTATCTGAAAAGTTTTCTATAATACTTAAGTATCTAAAAATAAAGGAGTTTGGGTCAAGAACACCTAGAAGGTCTGCAAGAGCACAATTTTACAGTTTGGGGGAGAAAAACAGTGAACAGAAAATCCCTGAAAGATAAAGATTTTCCAATTTCATGTGTTCACTCTAAGTCCAGGAACACTATTTCAGTCATTTACTGAAATAACCTATTCACTGAAGAAACCTATTTACTTTGGTTGCTTCTGCTTGAACCTGAACTGCTGCTGCATCTCATTGTGACAGAAAAGTTAGTGCAGGAGAGGCAACACTGAGGAGGATTAAGGGAAAATCAGAGCACTCTAGCTCTTACCAGTCAGTGGTTAAACATTACATGGGGAAAAAAAGTAAAGGCAGACTAAGTTGTTTATTCTTATGCCTTATTAGTGGAAGAAAGAAGAAAATTAGGTTGACGTAAGAGACATACAAAAATTATAAAATTAATCTCAGATAGAAGACCCATTATCTCAAAATCTGATTTGTGTGTCCATCGGAGATGCATCCCATCGCTTCACAACACAAATGATAAATTTAGCTAAGAATTTTCCACCCTCCTCTGCTCCATTTTCCATAAAGAATGCCAAGTGGCAGGGAAACTTTCCAAGCTTTAACTTCCTTGACAGGAAGGTCTTGCGATGGAACTTCATAAATATCATTAATCAAGGTTAGATTTTAAAAAAAATCAAGAAAGAAGAGACACTTAAATGGCCTCTTTGCAAGGAAATCAGATTATATCAATTGTTAAGGACACCAGAAACAGTCGTTTTGTATTGAAATGGCTGCACAAAGAAAATACTGAGTTGATTGTGTATGTCTGGGATACCTGAAAGACAACAAATATATGGGAGGGCTGGTGGGCTACCTCTTGGGAAATAAGAAGCAAGACATCTTTCACTGTAGCATCCCCACATGTAGTGGTTGTCCCCCACTGAGGCTACTACTCTCTTTCCTGCCTGCATTCAGGTACCTCCAGAGGTTGTGCTCAGATGCTGAAAGATCTCTTCACCCCTTTTATTTGGTCAGGCTTTTGGACCCTTGAGTTTTGGGACCATTCTTTATTTGTAATTTACACTTCTTGGCTTACTCTTAAAGTTATCCTGTGATTTCACCCAAGCCTTGACAACCTTCTCCTTATTCCTCTGCCCATGCCAATGCTCTGCACAGCACTTTGTTCCACCTTGTATGCACCTTATGTGTCTGTGTCAAATGTGTATTCAGTCTAACCACTGCCTCAACTCCTCATATTTCCTTCTTTAAACCCCTCTGTCAGCAATCCCTTGCTGTCCCTCTCCTAAATGCTATTTCACCTGGCTGTTTCCTGTGGTTCTCCTTTGCCCACAAGCCTTCTGAAAGGAAAGACCTAAGTGCATCTGCACTAGGGCTGGGGTTAAGGTTTTTGTTTCGCCTTGCTGCTGTAGGATGACTAACCATCTGGGCTGAAACAGCTCTGCCAGAACAAGCGTGCTGGGCATGGATCAGGCTTCCTAGCAGCCCTCAGAGACTTGCAAGAGTCTGTAACACAGATATGACCCTTACGCATTAATTATCGTTTCAGTCTGCAGCTCCTGGAACACAGGAGCGCCAACATCCAATTGGAAAATGTCGTTTTAATTAACTGCCTAATGACATGATGGCTATCCCTAATGCAGTTACAGCGGGAGACTGGAAGGAGTTGCTAGAGCTGCTCCTTGTCCTTGCTACATAGCAGGAACTTAATTTGACTCTCTGCTCCTTCCAACTCCAGTAACGAGACCCTAACACTGTGTTTATGCAAAGCAAAGAGGTGGGCAAGCAGCGATGGCCACTTCTGTGCTGGGGCTCCTGCAGGGCCTCAGGGAGAGGAGAAGTCCCGTGCGGAGCTGCAGCTTTCTAAGAAAAGGGTCAGGTCACGCTGTTCCTCCAACTGCTGCTGCCAAAGCCCATTCTCCCCTGGATGCTCACGTCAGGGTTTCACAACAGAGATATTACTCAGAAACAGCTCCAGCTATCGTGGTTCTTAATTTCTGTGCAGCTCTGGCAGCGGCGTACGTGTCATGCCCTTACGGCATACAAAACAGATCCCTCTGCCTTCCACTCCATTACCGTAAATCTTGTTTTCTCAGTGGTGAGCATTCATTTAAGAGGGCAAAAGAGAATTCTAGAAAACATTAATCAAATAAGTTCATCGCAGCAAAACCCTTAACCGTTCCAGCCAGGCAAGCTTTTGATTTGTAGTTCCTTTAATACAAAAAACCTTTGGGCAAGAAGAATGTGGACAGGGCTAAGATCAGTCCCTGGAAGGAATATTACATACATTCAAATGATTAAGAAGCCCTTGACAGCAACACTTACTTTTACAATGAAAGCCAACCAGCTTCATCAGAAGACTAGAACAGCATGAAGCTCTTAAATTTCTCCAAGAGGTAGCATTATTTTTTTTTTTAAAAAGGGAGGGGAGGTGGCAAGGGGTGGGGATATCAAGCACAGAGCAATTGCAAAACCAAGAAAACCAAGCCACAACAAAAATAGAGCAAGCAAACTTTACACAAGCTTCTTTACACAAGCCTGGCACAGGAAAAAATCCCAATATCAATGGGGAAATGCAGAGGGACCTCTGCTGTAACCAAGGAACAAATGTTGAATGAGCTTGTACAGGGGCAGGGTGCAAATACTCAGATTGCTCCTATCATTTGAGGGGCTACTGTGCCAAACAGCTTCAACAGCATGTCAGCATGTCTATTAGCTAACTATTTCATGGCTAGATCCATGCAAGACAGGAAAGGAAAACCTGCTCTAAATTTCAATGCTAGGATTTTTCAGACTGGAGAAGAAGGGATGAGAACTGCAAACTGGTCAAACAAGGACTGTAAAGTGTTCATTCAGGTGACCTTTAACGTGCCTCAGTAAGGTTGCTGCAATTCCCATCCACATCAATTTCCTGAAGATGGGTTTGACTTCCAAAAGTTGCAGAAAAGGAATTAGTGCAGAACAGACCCAGCAGTTAGACATTCTCCCCTGCCAACTCCATTTATCACCTACCTCACGTAAGATCTTCTAAGCGTTCCAGTTATACTTGATTATAATCAAATGTTGCAAGGCATTTCACAGTTAGCAAGCAAAAGACAAGACTGATGAAAGCCAAGACTAAATAGCTTCTTGCTGTAAGGAACTTTCACTGCCGTACAAAAAGATAAGCATACGAGCAGAACCACACCATTTTGCAACAGACGGAAGATTAATGCTAACACCCTCACCTAAACAGGCTTTCTATCGAAACTTCATTTTCCCAGCTAACGTTTTCTCATGATGAATACTTGGGACTCTAACCAAAGGTTAATTTGGTTGTTAAACGAGCTATAGCCGAGAGCTTCACACCCGCACACCACCAGCTGGGGTTACCTTGAGCTTCTTGGACATGCAGGTGCTGAGCATGCTCAGAATCGGTTCGTTTTTTTTTGTGTGTGACTCACCAATAGCTATGGCCCAGTAAACTTCTGATCCGCTCAATAACTCACCACAAGCAATGGCAGAGTAAACCTGCGAGCCTGGGACTTGCAGCAAAATTCGGAAGGGCGCAACGCGCGCGTTCGAATCCAGCACGGCATCCAGGGCTCCCACCAGGCGACCTGCGGCCACACACAAAGCAAAAGGGGGAGAAAAAAAAAAAGAGAGAGAATTAGAGCCAACTTTCACTGCCATCAGTTCTGCAGCCCTCCAGTCTTTTCGCACCTCAAACCAGCAAATTAAAATAGAGAACTTAACAATAGCAGCTCTGTCCCTGGTCGGTGTGGCAATTCACACAGGCTCAAAAGGCAAGAGGCAAACCAGATCTGAAGATCAAAAGCAGAAGAAGCGATTTTGTGTTTCCTCTTTTGCCTCGTGTGTACATACATACAGCCACAGAACTGCAGCCTTCCTGGGGGAACCGGAGAGGTTACCGTGCCGGCCCCTGCTCTGGAGCTGGATCAATGCACCTGTGCCATAAACCGTGTTCATCTAACCTGTTCTTCAAAACCTCCCACAACCGAGATGCAACCACCTCCCAGCAAGCCTCTTCCACTATTGCCATGAGGTATTCTCACAGCAAAAACAAACAAACAAGGCAACCACCGCAATCCTGCACTGTCTCGCTGGAAATGAATCCTGCTCCCCGGAACACGAAGAGTAATTGGCCATGGATGTTTTTGATGTTAATACTAGACGTACTGAAAGAGTATCAACATCGTTCCCCTCTGTTTGATGCTTTCTCTTGTCCTAAAGAAACCCCAGTTGCCTCTCGTCTTCCTTATGGGTCATGTGTGTGAACCAGCTCATTGTTCCTGAGCTTATCTCTAAGCTGACGCTCAGAACTGGACGTGATGCTGTGCGAAGAGCACACACCACCTCCTGTATCTCGCGTACCCGTAACTGTATCCAAGAAAGCTTGCAGGAGTATCCCACTGCAAACTGGCACTTGACTTAAAGAGTGGTAAACTAATTTCTGGGAGTTGGAGCAACTGCAACCAGCCAGCTGGAGCTGCTGGCCTTTCCCCTTACCTCCTCCAGCAGGCAGAACCAAGGTATGCAAGGAAAAGTCACTCAAGTGCCACGATTTACAAGCTGGCATATTAAAGTAACTCAGCATTGGGTATTGGCTTCCATCACTTACAAAAATTGATTTGTTGTATCTACAATTTTTTGTCAATGCTGCACTTTTTCTTTGCATGTTTAATTTTTCCAAGCTAAACACTGTATTTACAGCTGTAGTTTTGCTCCTTTGCCATTGATTCAACACCAAATGAACCGGCCAAAAGTTTTGCCAGCCCTTGGCGTCACTTTCAGTTTTTATAATTGCATTCAACCAGCCCGTTATCTAAGTGATTAATGGGAACAATAAAATGAGACCTACAAAGTCCTGGTGTGCAATGCCTCCTCACCCGGACAACAAGCCACTGGTAATTAATTTGAGTACAGCACAAGAAAGCATCAGTGTAACCACTTTCTGGTCTAGGAAGTGTACAAATCGCACGCGAATGGCACCAAAAACCTTCCAAAAGCAAAGATAATTACATCACCTACTTCCTCCTTGCATTCACACACCCTGGTCATGCCTTCAAAGCCAGTCAGACGTTGGACACGAAAACGTTTTATAAGTAGACCGTGAGATATTCAGCAACAACTCGCTTCTCTGCTAAATGCTCATCGAGATGTAACACCCATCTGTTCAAAATAGGGACCCGAATTTGGAGAAAAGTACCTTATAAGATACCAGAAAATGCTACATGCCCTTCTGTAACTGCAAGACCAAAAAACTAATAAAACCATCCAAGTATTAAAGGTAGCAAATTATCCGTGCTCACAGAAAACACAGCATCAACTTCGGTGCACAGTCCTCAAAATAGCTGGATGAAAGCCTGTAGGATAGGATCAAAGGATGCAGAGCACAAAACTCTGGTCTACCTTTCAAATTGCAAAAAACTTGAGACATTACAAGAAAGAAAAAGAAATTTACGAAGTGCTGTTCATGATTTCCCCTGATGATAGTGCTAGGAGAAAGATTTCTTTTTTAATTTCCCTAAAGTCACTGAAAAAAAAGTCAGCTAATAGTTAGTGCTATGAAAATCCTGTAAGAACACTTAATGAACATCTGATTCATGAAGAACTTGTTTTCAGAAATTACAAAAAATTGAATCAAAGTACAGAAGGAGCTGCTAAATTTGTTTTTACTTCTTAGCCTGTGCAAAATTAATTCCCTTTTCTGTTCCTGAATGACTGACAAGAAAAACCAATTCCTCTTCTCATTGTTTACTTCTGCTTACAATTTCCATCTTGCTTATCAACTATTACCAAAAAAAAAAAAAAAAAAGAAAAAGCTTCCCCCTTCAACCAAGAACCATGCAAACAAAAAATCGTGTCCCTTGCATAAATTACCCATAGCTACAACATGAACCAAGGTCTGTGCTATTCTGCTGCTTCTGCATCCAGAATAGAGCCCAAGCAGCAAGCTGGTTCAGTACAGCCTCATGACTACAGTTTAGCATCCTCACTTCTACACAGGGTCAGCCTCGTGTGGAATTGGTGTACGAGTGCCAAAACATGAAGGAGAGACTGAGAGAAGCAGAGTGGGGGAACAAGACCTTCCAAGAGTGTATTTGCAAGGGCATAAAAAGGATTCAACACTAATAAATACATCCAGGCTGACCACAATTTACAGAATCCCAGAATCATCTAGGTTGGAAGAGACCTCCAAGATCCCAGAGTCCAACCTCTGACCTAACATTAACCAGTCCTCCACTAAACCATATCACTGAGCCCTACATCTAAACATCTTCTAAAGACCTCCAGGGATGGTGACTCCACCACTTCCCTGGGCAGCCCATTCCAATGCCTCACAACCCTTTTGGTAAAGAAGTTCTTCCTAACATCCAACCTAAACCTCCCCTGGCACAACTTTAGCCCATTTCCCCTCATCCTGTCACCAGGCACATGGGAGAATACAGCAACCCCCACCTCACTACAGCCTCCTTTAAGGTACTTATAGAGAGTGATAAGGTCGCCCCTGAACCTAATTTAGTGGAAACTGAAGTAGAATGAAAATGACTAAAACTAGAGGCAAAAATTTTTAAGTGTAAGTTGTCTCTTATTCACTTGGAGTAACACCGAAGCATTAAACGACCAAAAAATCCCTGGACAAACACGCAAGAAACTTGACACAATTCACTGACTTTGTAACATACTTTGAAAAATACCTAGCCTGTGAGCAAGCACCTTTCTCATTCTTCCACGGAAGGGCCTCTTATAAAATATATACAGGGTCTCTTGCTCACAGATACACATAAATTATACAAGGGTTTTCTGGTGCACATGCTGATGCATTTGTATGCCTTCAGCTAGGCTGAAGCAGACAAGTGACAAGTGACAGTGAAACCCGTTATACCTATAGGACAGTCAAAAACTAAAAGGATTCAGAAGCAGAGGGCATAAAGAGAGAAAGACTGCTGCATGGGTTTCTTTCCCAAAGCTCCCACAGATTTTTGTTTTGTGGGACAAGGCTTGTGGCAGGAACTTAAACTTCCAAGTACCTCTTTCCCCTTACATGTCACTCTACCAACTTCTCGTCAGCTCTTTGACCTCCCAAGATGCAGAACTATTTCAGGGAAGCAGTTAACTGTGCAGGGACTGCATTTCGGGAAGCCGCAGACACAGGTTTGAAAGGACGTCTGCTAAAGAGTACCAAGAGAACATCGCAGGTTCCTCAAAAGGGGCAAGGTTCTTCACACCTAAAGGACACCCCCAGGATAAAATTCCTACATACATCTCAGGCCTAATGTATGCTGCTGACAAATATGAAGGAGGTGGCAGAAGTGGAAAAGGAAATTTCTGAAATAGCTTTATTGAAATGACATGTTTTGCCTCAATATATCAATCACTCTAGCTGCAAGCTGGATTTTAGACAGAGGGAACGTCTGCCTGTACCTTTTCAGAAGAGAGCCTAACAATCAGAACTGAAAAACTTAAATAAACTCAAGTTTAAAAATTAGCAAGGAACCATTCTGTAACAGGTAGGTAGTGTCTCCCTTGTACAGAGGTCAATCTGTAACTAAGTGGAATGCCAGCAGGATTTCGTGCACCGTATAATGAGATTTTGCTATCCAAGGAAATACCAACTGAGTGATGTAGAACA
Organism: Anas platyrhynchos; assembly: GCF_047663525.1. Taxonomy (NCBI): domain Eukaryota; kingdom Metazoa; phylum Chordata; class Aves; order Anseriformes; family Anatidae; genus Anas; species Anas platyrhynchos. The sequence goes on from NC_092587.1 coordinate 140,807,040, forward strand.
AACTTGTTGAGCATTTTTTCACTGACAAAAAAAAAAAAATGTCAAGGTTATTTTATAAAGAACTGGCTCTCGGATGCATCAACAAAAGTGCTTCACACTTCTTTTCATCTTTAAAGACAAATTTCCTTATACCCCCACAGAAAGATACGAGATCCCATTACAAGTTATTCCGTGTCATGCCCATAACTAATCTAGACAAAGGAACATGCATACAGTAAATTAATCAACTGGAACTGGTTTATGAAAAAATCACAGAATGGCTTGGGTTGGATAGGACCTTAAAGCCCATCTAATTTCACCCCCCTGCCATGGGCAGGGACACCTCCCACCAGACCAGGTTGCCCAAAGCCACATCCAGCCTGGCCTTGAACACCTCCAGGGATGGGGCATCCACAGCTTCTCTGGGAAGCCTGTGCCAGGGCCTCACCACCCTCTGAGGGAAGAAATTCCTCCTTATATCTAATCTAAATCTACCATTTTTTAGTTTAAAACCATTATCCCTTGTCCTATCACCACAAAGACAAAGAGTCCCTCCCTATCCCACTTACAGGCCCCCTTTAGGCACTGGAAGACTGCTATAAGGCCCTATAGATATGAAATATAAGATATATAGATGTAAAATATAAGTCCCTGTAGATATAAAATATCTATTACTTCCACCTTTTAGGACAATGCTCAAGAGACAACCCAAGACACTACGAGTTATGCCTAGCCGAACAGCACACAAGTAAAGGTACCCCCCCCCACACACAGAACAAGGAGACCATTTCTGCATGCCTCCATCATATTTTAAAGACCTTAAAGGGAAACTTTTCAGAACTACTCGAATGCCTTCCCATACATGGGGTGGTCACTTCAGCAGTAAGACAGAAGGACTTGGACTGATTGTTTAGGAGTCTAGGCCCCATATATTAATAAAGTCCTCAAAAAATCAGGCAAAAGAGCAAAGCCACTACAATTTATTTGCACAAGTAAAATAAAAAAATAAGAATCAGAGTTAAATAGAAGGCTAAGTCACAAGGAAGACAGCAATATCACCATACTGTGCAACGTTACCCTTGAGGTCCTGGTCCCCAAGGCCATTTGCTTAACACAAACTTGGACATCCATCACAAAGCATGGGGTGACATACAGTGTAGTTCAAAGGCAACGTAATACACAGGATCTCCAGTCAGCTGGTAGGAAACCCTGACAGTTAAAATGTAGGGTGCAGCACGCACATGGCAAGAAGGCACCTCTTCCACCCATGTGCCACAGTGCTGAACCTCCCCAAAAGCAGGTGCTTACACCCACTCTCCTAAAACCAGACAGGTCACACAGCAGCCAGGGTCCAACCTGCACTTTCAGTATTTTCAGTAATGGCTTGGCTACCCTACAAGCAAACAGGCCACAGCCAAAATCTGAAGCAGAGAGAAAACTGCCCTTCCAGCTCTCCTTGGTCTGCTTGAAAGAAAAAGAAGACTTGAGGTTTCCGTTGTACTAGAAACAGGCACAGCTGGACAGGCGTGCCTTAGTGTATCTGCCAAATCAAGGCCTCCAGAGAAAATGGGCAGAGGATCACCACAGCACCTGGACCCAAATCTTTCCGCAGAGATGCCCAGTTCCTCCCCAGCGGATGTTCATCTCGGTTGGCACAGAAGCTGCAGGCAGCTGGGGCTCCGTCAGAAAAATTATAACATCAGGATGTCTCTGGGGACTGTGATGACTGGTGGCTGCTCTGGAAGACTACTCAGAAGAGGACCACCTATATTATGTCAAAGCCCTGCCTTAAGTACTTGCTCTCTTTATTGAATCAGGCTGGGTTATTTTTATTAGACACAACCACCACCGATGCTGGATTCAAGGATTTACGACGACAGCGACAGGCTCTCACCCCAGCACAAAGCTATAAAGCATGATGCATGCCTCTGAATGCATTCTCGGGAGCTCAGCGCTGCCTTTTACCGCTGCTCACTACCTCTGCTCCCCCATCAGAAACATGGGGGCAAAAAGAAAAAGAGGTCTGGGAAACAAAAGCAGCAGCTTGGCAAAATGCGTACGCTACTCAACAGGACGAAGTTCTTACAAAGAAGTGGAAAGAGCTAATGGTGCAGGTTGCTTCCCAGCAGATGCAGCTTTGCAGTGAGAGTTAGTAGCTACAAGTGGCACTCTTGGCGGCTCAGGCATGAGAATTTGGAAGGAAAAAAAAAATGTAGAAGAAGGGCAGTTTTCTTGCCCAGGGCAGGACTAGGAGATGAAATACCCTGAGGAACCCCTTGGCACATCTTCACCCTGATCTCCTGCATCTTGGCAGGGCAGCCACTCATCCCGTAGAGGCTGGACACAGCCCAGGACACTGGGTAGGGAGCTGCTGCTTGCCAGAGGTGGCTGCTCCCAGCAGAAACATCTGAGGCCTTCTCTACATCTTGATACGATCTTAAAGTTCAAACCACAGGTGTTTAGCAGGTTGTTACTTTCACTCAGGCCTCCCTAAAAGCTATGTTTATGTTAGATAAGAGCACCACGAGCTGTGAAGGCCACCAACTGGCTTAACGCCTTGGCTTGACACCGGACATTGTCTTGTTGGATTCTGCTAAATTATATAAACAGCTTTTGATACAATGCAGCTTCCAGACAGAGCATCTCTCAAGAGGCTTTCTTCCACCCTCCAAAATAAAAGCTACAGAACTTTTTTTTTTGTGTAAGGACGTAAGAAATTTCAACGTAATGGCCTAACGCTCCGAGCAGTTAACCTGGGGAAACACAAGCACTCAGGCCCTTCAATTCCTTTCAGACTGTGCTTTGTCAGATCAAACACTGCCACTTAGTAATTTTTTTTATTATTACTTTATTTATTTTTAAATCTTGACCATAGTGGTACATGGTTTAATCACCGTCCCCAGCCTGCACGCTGGGTGAGAGCGCGGCCTGGCCTGGCTCCTGCGCCATGGCGACGCAGGCCGCGCTCACAGCATGCCGGGCCAAATGCCTCACTTCTCTCCTCGCAACAAGTGTGCATGGCTTTCTACCTGAAAACCTACAGCAATTGGGACATGCTAGCATGCAGCTCCATAAATTACCCGACACGGGACGCTGCTCCAGGCACTGTGATAAAAAACCGTGCCTCGCACTGTTGGCAGGTGGCATAAATAACACTAAAGGGAACGGGCCAGTGTTACTTCAACTCTGCCACCACGCACGTTCAATGATTTTCCTGTCTTTTTGTGGTCCATTTGGACTCCACAAGAGGAAAATAAAGAGCTGCTGTAGCTGTTGACTGGCTTACAGCATTGTACAGGCTGGTGGTCTAAACAGATGGGGCCCAGATCCCCCTCTCCATACACAGGTGCATCCTCGCCTTTAAAACAAGGAGGCTGAAATACAGATAAAAAAAGGCAGGCAGAAGGAGCCAGAGCAGCGCACAGTCAGGTGCAAAGCTGGGAGTCAGAAATGTGAGTGTTGAGCTTTGCAGGATGAAGCCTGGCCTCCCTGTTGCAACCCCTGCTGCAGGAGGCAGCCCCCAGGCCAAGCACTCTGCTGGGGAGAAGCCACCCGCATGGGAAAAGAGCTTGTAGCATGTTACTGGAAACACGAGGGAAAAAAAATAAAAAGGAAAGGGTAGAGGGAAAAAACCTGCCGATCTGAATTCCAGCTGTGGGCAAGGCTAGATAACGTTTTGATGAGAGTTCAAGCTTTCAGTAAACTATTTGCATTTCCCCCTGTCCTTGTGCAAGCTTCCAAATAGCTCGCCCTTAAAATACAAAGTCATAAATACAGACACTGGGCACTAATAACTATCCTTTATTAGCATTGTTGATGTGTCATCTTCCTTTCCTCAATCTACTATATCCAAAATACAAGGTTTTTTTTTGTAATTAGAACTCAAATTTAACCTTTGTCTATCAGTAGATACCAACATGCTTTGGCACCTTACACATATTTTCATCCGAAAAGGCAACTTTCCCTGATGTTGGTAGATGGATGGGTTTTGGGTTGTATCAGGACAGATCTTTCAATACGCTACTCACTTTGCCTTTTACCCCTCCAGAAGGTTTAAAATATGTATATAATGCATTTGCTTTCTCTACTAAAAACCCAAGCCTTGACTGCATTTTTGACCTTCTCCTGTTAAGAGTGCAATAGATGGGAACAATCAAGCTGGGATTCCTGCCTTAGCCATGGGAACCTTCAACTTCTGTGGTCTCCCTCCTGCCTTTCTCTGAATGTACGATTTATTTTTTAGCCTGACCTTGGGAGATGAACAGGACTAATAAAAGCTGATGTATACAGGACAATTACAGTATTATTTGGACTGATGAGTATGAAAGAGGAGCAAAACATCTTTTGCTTTTTAATTCCCCCCTCAAAAAAGGGCAGAAAGCTTACCAAGAGTCGTCTTGTTGTGTGCATTAAGATTTCAAAATCCAATCAAGGGGAAAACAAGGAACAGAGCTCTTACCATGTAATTAGTCAAGATCTCTACTCACAAGCAGGATGTGCTCTATAGATCAGTTTGAAAAACAGCACCCTGCAAGAACGCTATTTAGAAGAGAAAATAAAATAAAGATGGGGAGGTTACTCAACTACTGGCAATAGCTTAAGTGTATTTACTATGCCTACCACATTTATTTTTATTAAAGGAATAATAAGGTTCAGATTCATATACAGAAGATGTTTCTTTTTGCCAGGATATGATTTGCTATTTAAGGTTGTGAACTGTAAGGGCTTATAAGATCTCAAGGAGAAACAGATTTCTCTGTAAAACATTCATCTTCTGAGAAATAAAAAACATTTAGGACCATATCCATCTTAGAAAATGCCCTGAGATGAAAACAGTTGGAGGCTGTAAGAAAATCTGGGGGAAATATCATAACTGAATTTAAAAAACAGGTAAAACAAGAACAAAATATAATCTTTTATTGATCTATTTCAAGCAAGAAGTTGAAGAGGCACTGTATCTCAAAAAAATAAAGACAAAAAGCTGCTTGAAACAGTTTACAGACTTCAGAGTTTATTTTAAAATTTTATTTAGCATTATTTATAAAAGGAAAAAGATCACAATTACTTAGAAGGATCTTGAGTGCTTTTTATATACTAAGAGTGTGCAATGTGAAGCATTGTGTAAACAAACTGCAAAGTTAGCTGCTTGGAAAGAGTGAAAAGCTACTCTTAATCCAGTGCCCACAATGAAAACATTCCCAACAAGTCTCAGAACATGCAGCTTTGCTGTCAAAATGCACAAAATGAACCTGATCAAACAGGAAGGTGAGTGAAGCTTTCAGCACCCCCCAATAAAAACAGAAGTAGTGATTCACTTACATGCTGAGCCATCGTGCACTATTCTACCAGAAAGGATTTGACTACTGATGGCATCTGAAGCTTATCATTAACACGTAGCCTTGGAGCCAACAACATTGGCAAGTACCAGATCCAGCTAACTTAGACCTATTAATCGTGGCCTAATGACAAGTCTTTTTGTCATTATCTAGGGAGGTCTCCAGTAATGGTGGAAAAAAAAGTCTATAATCAACATAAATCAATGAGCAAATTATTTCAGAAAAAAAAAAAAACAACACTGATTTCAAATTAATTTAAAAATTGGTTGCTAATTAAAAAATATAATTCAGTTTCTCTACAGTATTTCTAAAACATTAGCAATTTCCTTCTTGAGTCTCTAATCCAACAAAGGTCTCAAGTAGAGATCCAGGCTAACTGGCAAGTTAAACATTTACTCTAAAAACATATCCCTCAGGAAGACATGAAAAGAATTACTCCGGTCAGGTAATGAACAGTTAAACATCACCTCCATCATTTTTTGTACCTACTGTTTGCAAACCTGCTGTACATTCAGCAACTGCCCTAGAAGACAAATCAAATAACAACAGCAAATATAGTCTCTCTCTTACCAACATCTGCTCAGAGTCTGAGTGAAACACACTACTCAAAGAAAGAAAGGCAGATATGGAAGGAAAGCACTTTCCTGTGACAGATCTCCTCTAGTCCATCCTTCAGGAATTAAATCCATATAAAATATACCCTGCAGCTGTGCTAACTTGCTCTTATGTAAGGGATAAAATGCCCTGGGTAAGGAGAGAGAAGCGTCCTAGAAAAAAAAAAAAAACGCAACCATGAGAATAGGGCAATAAAACAGATGTCCTCTCGTAGGTTGAGGGAAAACATCAGGTTGCAGTAACAAGTAGAAGGGCAGCTCAGGAGTGGCACAATCCTGGCACTGCCATTTCACTCTGCTTGCAGCAAGTTATGTCGGGTGGTCCACAGCACCATCTGCACACTCTGCTTATGAAATCTAAGTCTCCTCATTGTTTTTTTTTACCTTGTTGATCCCGGATGGACTGAAACACAGCTTGAGCATATGCAGCCCCAATGCAGGAGCTGAGAGACCCTCTCTGATGGAGTCACCTCCTTTCATGACACATACAGGGTCTTTGCCTCTTTCAAACACCTACCCTTCTGCCAAGCCTAGCTGCAACTGGCCAAGGCTCAAGTGACTGAAGGGAAAAGAAAACAGATAACATTCTCACTTAAGCTTTGTTTCACCAGCAAAGCAAACAAAATCCAAGTTATGGCTCTCCAGCTTGGCAGACCATATTCTGAAATACAGAAACATTTCACTGACCTTCGTCTCCGTCCCTCTGGGCAGGTACCAGTAAGCTGGCTCTATGTTCACGTACAGCAAGAATCGAGACCCAAGCTCGGCACCAAAAGGAAACAGACTGAGCAGCCAAGCCAAACTGTTTCTCAGTACAGGTCTCCATTTTGATTGTCCCAAGTAAAGAATTGGGAAAAAATACAAATAAAATAAAAAATAAAATCAGCTGCCTACCTCCAGCTATGCTTAACGCGCCTACACACTTGCTCTTTTGTTACAGGACTCTAATTTCTAATCCCTTCTTAAATACTGATATTTCCAAACCGTTTCACAGACTGTCAGAACTTACAGCTCCCTCAGTAAATGTTTTCGGAGGCAGGAGCGGCTCGGCTCTGCCAGCCAAAAGAGATTTTGTGCAAGCCAATTCGGCAAAACGATTCACCTGGACGCGAAGCGGCAAGCAAAGCCGTGAGTTTTGGCTTGTGAGCCTCCGCCGTGAGGAGTTAACAGTTGTGGGTCTGAGACTCATGATCGCTCCTGGACCCAAATCAAGCAGCTGTAAAAGGTTATTTTTAACTCTGGAAGCTAACCCACGATCACCAAGGGGTGGCCTGCGGGTTCCTGGCTTTGGAGGGGGGGGGGCCGGGGAAAATCGTTTGCCTGAGGGTCCCGTCCGCTTTAGCAGGGCTGGCGTTTTGTTGGATATCTACTGCTAACCTGGGACCTAGGGGGGCAGAACAAAGTTTTTAGGAAGCTGCGCTTGGGACAAACTGATAAAGTAACAGCGACAGTGCGGGAAGCGGCCCCAGGGGCAGCGAGAGGTTGCGGGAACACCACAATCACACCCGGCAACTCGGGCTCGTTCCACCCGCCGTGTAAAACACCCACCGTGCACACCCCGGAGCAGCCCCCCGGGCCCCTAAATCTCCCTAAAAGCCCCGATTTCTCCCCCAAAAACCCGGAGCAGCCTCGGGCAGGGGCTCTCCAGCAGTGCCTCGGGACCAGCCGAGCCCGAACAAAGAGGCCGCTCCCGCCTCCCCGCAGCCTGCCCCGGCCCCGCCGGCAGCGGGCACCCCTCGCAGCCCCCTGCCCGTGCCCGCAGCCCCCTGCCCGTGCCCGCAGCCCCCCCGTGCCCGTGCCCCCAGGTACCCGTGAAGCGCCCTCCGGCGTCGCCGTGCCCCCGACGGCGCTGCAGCACGAAGTAGCCGCTGCTCTTCTGCGTGACCCAGAGCTTCAGGGCGTTCTTCAGCAGCACCTCCTCGGGCTTCAGCCACATGGCGACCACCCCTCGGCCCTGGGTCCCGGTCTGGGACCCCCCCCCCAACCCCAAAAAGCCGCCCTCACATCGCCCCCCGCGGGCTGCGCCGCGCCGGCTGCCTCCGAGCGGGCCCGGCCGCCGGGGAGGGGCCGGAGGAGGAGCCCAGGGACCAGGGGCGGGGACCCCCGCTTCCATATTCAGCATTTGGGCAGCCGGGATCCCCCCCAAACATGGGATTTAACCCCAAATCCCCAGTCTGAGAGGGCTCGGGAGGCTGTGCCCTGAATTTGTGAGCTCCCTGTTCCCTGTGTCTGGGCGGTGGGAGGTGGGCGCGTGGACTTGCGTCCAGCTGCCGGTGGAGATATTGGGCAGGCAAAAGTGTGGTTTTTAACAGATTACCCCAATCTGATAAACACGGCAGTGCCTGCGTCTTTTTACAATGTTGGTTTGAAGCATTGCTTTCGTCTCCACAGCCAGTGAGCGTTGCGAGCGTCCTACTTGTCAGACATAAAAATAAAGGCTATTAGACGGAGGAGATGATGGGCGTCCACGTTACAAAGTCTTTAAAAATTAATGGGAGTGCAAGAAGGGGTTATTTCAAAGGCTCTTGCAGGATAAGAATAGCTCAAGAGTTTTCCCTTCCCCCAAAACTATCTTGAAGACATGTAACTTGGCTTTTTAATGCCCAGTGAGCTATTTCTTCCCTTTTCAGATAGTTGATTATTAACTTCCATTCTTGTTTTGTTTTGTTTTCTTTTTTACATTCAGCTCTGTTTTTTGAGCACACTGGTTTGAGTCCTAGATGGGAAGGGGACCAAGAGGACTGCTGACCTTTGAGTTGCTTTAGACCTCGAGAGCTACACAGCGTGTTTCAGCATCCCATGTCACGCATGTTGCCTTCAGTAACGCCGTCGTGAGATATGCCGAGCACTTCTTCAAAGCCACAGGCTCTGTAACCACATCAAAGTCGGCCTGACAATCATTCGTGGAAGGAGGTTGACAAAGAACCTCTCAGAAGTGGCTTAGGAGAGGGGAAAAAGGGGGAGGATGCTGATGCTCAGGAGCCACGCCAGCCTGAAGTCGTACAGTGCTCAGCAGCTGCCGTGAACTGCCAGCTCAGGGGTTTTGGGCAGTCCCCGGCCCTTGTTGTGGCACGGCCCAGGTTTGTTCATACATGCTGTTCCTTGGGCTCTTTCCTGCCTCTCGTGACCTCTGGCAGAAGGGCAGACGCAGACAGGGAAGCAGAAGCACAGCCGCCTTGGCACTGAACCGGCGCCAGCAACCTCAAGGTCAGCAGGGGTTGCGGGAAGGAGCTGAGCATGTTTATTGTAATATTTAACCAAGAACCTGCAAGGAAAAAGCCCACACACATGTACGTCCCTCGTCACCAAATGACGCAGCCTCTACCTGCTAAATGGAAAGCCTTTGGCAACAGCTGATGGCAGGTTTGTGTCCGTGGAGAAAGCCCTGCAGTCATGCACTGGCTCTTTCCATTCTGTGTGAACTGGATTTGGGCCTGAGGCTCCCCTGAAATCTCACGTGGAGCAATAGCTTTGTATCACTGGTGACTGGAGAGGTAAACAAAACCAGAGAGGATGGGAATCTGGTAGATTATCAGACACAAAACTGCATGCTGTGAAGATATACACCTTGCTCTGCATTTTATTACACAGTCTAGGAGAGAGCAGAGCTATCTCACACTGCATTACACAATTGCCCGAAGGTACTTAAGCTTAGCAGGCTGAAAAAAATAACTTCAGAAATAAATTAAGATGTAACTGAAAGGAAAGAACTGAAATAAAATGAGGTTTCTGGCCTGCATTCGGTTTATTTATAATGCTGCGTATCGCTGCTAGATTTAAGCCACAAAGAGCAAAAGACAGGGAGTCTGCCTTTCAGACTGCACTGGAGCAAATAATCAATCGCACCTGAAATAAACTGCAGCTTCAGAGGGAGCATCATAAACTGCATAGCTCCCGAGGCTCTGAGACAGCGTACAAAGGGAGCAGAGGGAAGTCACGGGGAAAACGTTGCCTTCTCCTCTTGCTTCTTTCACTGAATTCCTTCCTAACCCCTCTTGGCTCATCTTTTTCATCCATAAAGCACACACGTTACTTTTTCTCTCAATATTACCAAGGTGCTCAGAGGAGATGGATTCATCGCGTGTATAAAATGAGCTGTGCATCTGTGGGCAGGAAACAAGCAGCCACCACGGTCTGGCTCTCCTGTTTGTCTGGCCACCGTGGAGAGTCCCAAAGCATCTGGACATTGGTGGGTGCTGACTCTGGCAGACCAGTTGTCAGCAGGCATCTTGCTTTTCATAGCCACATCCCCTGGAAGCCACACGCCAATTTGGACGTCCAGAGCCCTGCGGCTGAAACCATTTGGCTCCCAGACAGCAGAAAAGAGATTTTTCTGAAGGACTGAACCACATCTCTTCAGATTCTCCATATTAGTACTTGGCTGGGTTTGGAAAAGACCTTATCTCCCTGAAGTAAGGAGCAGCCATGCACACTTGGTCAGCACCCAGCAGCAGTTTTAAGCACTCAGCACCTTTAAGCTCTCAGGGTAACCTTCAAAAGGACCCTCAAAATCCATCCCCAGTGCTAAGATTGCCAGGCTTTCCACGTAAATTGAGATCGTGTTTCCTGCGTTGTAGAGCCAAATCGCCTTCACAGACTGGGCAGATAGCAATCCTCTTCTACCCAAGTCTGAAGGGACCGTGCTTGATATATCATATTAATTTCAGAGTACTTCAGTGCTTGAATGACATAGATCTAGTGGAGACAGATTAAGAAAAGAACAACAGAAGTGATTAAAGGTTCAAAGCTGACTTGTGAGCTCAGACTGGGTGTATTTGATGTATGTGCACCTTGGCTGAAAGTGACAACTGAAGTGTAGCACAAAATAGCTGCCTAAAGTATCAGTGTGTTAAACACAAAGACAGAAGATGATGTATTTACTGTGTTTAAAAAACAACTCACTAAAGCAGTAAGGGAGACTTTTATTTAATTAAAAAAAAAAAAAAAAAAAAAAAAAAAAAAAGAAAAAAGAAAAAAGAAAAAAGGAAAGGTTAGATACTACGAAAATCCTGCTGACCGTAATTTTTTTTTTTCTTACTGCACTGAATAGTGTACCAAGGGACCAGAGTAATTTTAGAAATAGTAAAAGATGGATCATTCTCTCTAATGCAACTCAGGGATCAGATAGATTAGGCAACTGAGTAAATGCCTCCCGTGCCCAGCTAATGACTTCCTTCACTACAAGAAATCCCCTACAGGAGGGGATTTTTTAAGATGCTCTGAAAGGCCTCTGCAAGGTTTTTCTCATCAGACACCTTCCCAGACATCATCCTGTTGGAAAGGGGCCATGTTTGCTTCTCACTTGCAGAAAGTCCACTTCAAATTTGGCAGAAACAAGAGGGCCTGAAGGGAAATCATGGTCATTCACACAGAGCTCCCATCTCCTGGCAGCGGGCCTCCGTCGAAACCATACTGCAAAGACCCTTCCTTCTGGACATATCAGATCCTGGAAATCTGCAAAAAAAAATAATTCTTGAGCTTAGATCCATTAAAAAGATTCAAACATGAGACACGCTTGAGTTTGAAAGGATCCAGAGGATGGTGAAGGTACTCAAGGTCTTCTGCACCGAGGACTGCTGTGGAAATGCTGGAGCAGTCTCAGCTACAGCGTCCTGTAACAACGGGATTGCAGGAGCCTGCTCATGGTTACAGGTCCACGTGTTTTTGTCTTCCCACCTCTTCTGGTAAAGTAGCAAACTGTTATAGCCTGTAATTAGAGGCTTATTTTATTATCTCCGCTTAAATTAATGCCCGTGCAATAATGAAGACATAAGGAGATGTATACGCTCTCAGGAGCAAGTGTAATTAAGCTACAGGCTACACTGCAAAAACAGATTAGAGGTCTTGACTCACGGTTTTGTGCAATAATATTTCATGGTTTTTTCCTTGTCAACAACATCGTAGGGAGCATTTTTATATTTCAGCTGGCAAAATTCATTCCAAAATCTTTCGACGAGCAACTTAGGTCAAAACCACCCAATGTGTTTTTGGTGCTGATTCCACGTCTTGTCTTACTTCCAGCTTCGCTCCCTGACTTCCAGTTGCAGATCCCACTTCTGCAATTTAGGACTGCCAAGCCTCTTCTGGGAAGAAGGTGACTGAGGGGAAACCCAAGCAGCGGTTTCACGACACCCCTTCTGCAAAGGAGAGCACAGAGAGGATCTCTCTTCACCACAGCTTGCCAAACACCCTTGGTAAATGACCCCAGGCAGCCAAGAGAAGAGGCAGTCGGTGGTATGATGGGAAGAAGAGGATACTTCTCATATTCCCAGCCAGGACACCCTCCTTGCCTGTCCTGCAGGGGCCCAACCCCTTGTCTCAGAGTTATTTTCATTCTCAAGGACATAGCTATGGACAGACCCATCTTCACGGGACTTTTCTATATTGCCCACTTTGACACTGAAATCAGATGCTGAAATTGTGCTGGAACGAAAGGACAGGAATGCCCAGCCCCAAAAAAAGAAACTGCATTCCAAGAATACCATTTGCTTTTGGCACAGGATAGTCACTGTATTGTAGTGGGAAGGGGAGAGCTCGCCTCCCAGAATATGTCGGCACTCCTTAAGGAAAATGAAACAAGCAGAAAATACTTTTGATAAATAAGCCGTGCTAAGCACGAGGGTGGCAGAATCAGAGTTGAAGGTGTAAAGGCTCTGTGAGCTGTGACAAGGTGAAAAGCCCAGAGCAAAACCCCACAAACTGTGTTTCTGATTGCTGTTTTTCTAATTGCAATTTTCTGCGTAGCAGTGGTGGTTTAGCCGGGAAAGCAAATGACCTTGATAAGAAAAGGTATTGCTGAGCTAACATGCCACTTAAAGCATGGCTGCTGGCATTCACTCGTGCGGTACAGTCTCAAAGGAAGCCTGAAGTGGAGAGGCCAGGCTTAATAGCAACTTCCTCCAAGGCTGTTTCCTGATCCAAAATCCCTGTACTGTTTCAGCGGTCAAGATCAAAAAGTCTTCGGGGGTTCAGCAACAGATAGGTGGTTCTGGGGAAAAAAAAAATAAATAAAGGAAAAAAAAAAAGAGTAACATTGACCAGAGTATCATTCATGTGGAGAGCCTTTTTGAAGCCCTGAAATAGCCATGCCTTTTTCTCAGCCAGCCATGGCTCCAGGCACACGATGGTGACAGAGCTGGAGGATGAGAGCTGACGGTCTTGCCTACAGTCACTGCGGTCCCCGTCCTGCCTGTACCAGCAGGGCCCGATGCTGCGCTACTCCATGGGATTTCCCATCACCTTGTGGGAGCTGACAAACAGCTTTAAGACTGGCTGAAACTCTACTGCTCTCCATTTTCTCTGATCCCTTTTGGCAGCCGTGGAGGAAATGGTATCTCCAGCGCAGAGCTGGGTGCCGTGCTATAACCCAAGTAATCCCAGGGTGACCGTGGTGGTAGAAGCCACCACTTCTGCTCACCCCAGAGCATTTCAACCCACCCATGGGGAAAAACACTTCAAGAGCAGCAAAACCGTGCTGCAACGCAAACCCCAGATCACACAAGTGTCAGTGCTCTGCCACAGGCTTTAAAATGTGTATGCGAGTGCCTTTCAGATACACTTTAAGGTAATTTTTCAGGCAATTTTTCCCTCGCTTTTGCACATGAGGGGATCCCCAGAGGAGCATTTCTGTTTTGATTCTGATGTCCTCCACTGATCTGCTATGACATCTGAGGCTGTGCTAAGACTTCTCGCAGCCCGTTGTCAGTATTGCTGGGAAGGAAGTGTGCTGCACAGGCCTAGGATGGGGTTTGAACTGGTTGTCTTTGATCAGCACCATATTTCTGCTCCTAGCTGACATTATTACACACTGAGGCTTTTCTTTGCATGAAAACTCCGTGATTTCCTCCTGTTCCAGCTGCCAACTGATTTAAATGAGGCTCTCTCCATTTCCAGATAACTCAAGGGTAGGCAAACAAGACATTAGTCTTCGAAGCAAACATGGCCACAAAGCAATTAAAAGTGAGAATGCACAATCCCAATGAACATAACTAACTCTCTCTTCCTTTTTTATTGCACTGCTATATCTTTTATTTTATACTGCTATTTCTTTTTTCCCACTGGATTACCAGTTCCCATCATTTCTAACGAAGCCCTGTGTTGTTTCCTCCTCGCTTCAGCAAAGCTACCAACTATATACACGTGCATGGCTTATATTCTTCGCAGGAATAAAATATTCATCACACACTTAGAGAAATGCATCCAAACCACCTGCCTAGCCTTTATGGGAGATGTGGAAAGATTTGAAAACATGCTCTGCTTCCCTTCCCAATGCACAGATGAATGGGTTCACTTGGGAAGTCTTTTCTTTTAACCTTGGTTCCTCTTTGCCCTCTTTGAAAGCACCTTAAGCCCACACAACCTCTATTTCCATTCTTGCCATGGTGCAATGGTGACAAATTAAAATGTTTTCATTTATTTATTTCTCTCGCAAACCAGCGTGTCCCTAAACATGTTGTGGAAACCCAGCGAGCCAACAAGGCCTGAACCTTCAGCAGCTATTGTTGCTTTCAGCCTGCGGGTTCAGACCCACCTTTGCAGAACTAATTGGCGTCCCGGTGACAACGATGGCAAACGTGCAATCAGTCCCTCTGGAGTTCTGGTGCCGAGCAGCAAGTGGAGCTCTTAAAAGTAGTTTCTGCTTTTGAAAACCTGGCCTTCAGCCAGAGCTTTCATCTCCTTATCTGTAAAAACGGAATGCGGCTTAAATACCTCTCCAGCAGCTCGTGAAGGTTCATTAATGTTTATAAAACGCTTGGAACTGAAAAGCACTGAGTATTCCTGATTATTTATTAATTCCCGTTGTCTTGCCCCTTTGCATTCCTTTCGCATGTCAAAGGGGATTTTGCAAGCAGCAGAACCAGCAAAACCTGTAGCAACCTCCGCTCTCCTCCGTGGTGCTTTCCTCCACATAGCCTTCTCCCCGTACCCTCGTCCCCAAACCCCCTTGTGGCCTTTGGGTGGTCCAGGGCTCCCTGCCAGGCCCCGTGTGGGGGCAGTGGGTGCAGAAGAAGTGGCTGAATCGGGAGGCCACCCAGCAGAAGTGACGGCAGGCCCCCCAGCACGGCCCTTCTCCTCTGCCCAGCCCGCTGGAGCAGTGGCCTTGGGTCTCCTGAAGCTGGATCTCCTGCAGGCCTCTGTCCCTCTCCACACGAGAAGCTTTGGGAGGGTGGTGAGGACTTCAAAGCCCCACTAGCACGAACCACCAAGGGAACTGCCTCATTGTGTGTTGCGGAAGGACGTGTTTGTCTTTCCTCAGCTCCTGTTCACAAGCGTTCCTCGCCCGTTATTAAATTACCAAAAATAAAAGGCTTCTGGTTCAGCGTTTTCCCCCGTGTGTCCCCTCTAGCTGCTGCCCGGGCAGAGATGCTGCACCAGTGACCGCGCTGTTCCTGTTTTGGGCTGTGATGTTATCTCCATGGGATGCGCACAGAAGGCTCTGCCCATGAAGGGCATTTCAGCAGTGTTATTTTTTTAACCCTTACTTGACGGCGGTAGCCCAAAGAAATTGGCAAAGAAATCCCGCTGACATAGCAGAGAGGAGACAGCTGTTGTTCGCATCCGCCCTCACCGGCTGAGGTCTCTGGTGCCACGGGGTTGTGGAATTACATCAATACCTGCAGAAGGTGATGAGCAGCAGCCACGGAATTATTGCACAGGGAGAGCCACCCTTGGGGAGCCCTCTGAAGAGCTCGCTCTCCCATGAGAGGTGCTATAATAAAGCAGGGAGAGGGGGCAGTGCGTGAATGAGCCTTCACTGCTGCCTGGGGTGGCTGTGCCAGGCCCAGGTAACCGCTTCCACGTTGATTAGGGAAGTTTTAGTGCTGTGATAGCAAGATGTCTGCGCTGTGATCTCTGATGCCAAACCACAGGCTCCAGTGGCTAACACACATGAAATAATAGCTGGCTGGGGGAGGCTGCACTTTTCCAACAGTGTGGGTGTCCTTGGTGTGATCTCTGCAGGAAACACAGGAATGACTGGCAGGCAGGGGCACAGCTGGATGGGTCTGCAGATGGTGGCTGAGCACAGGGGCACAAGCATGAAACAAGGATCCTGAGAAGAGCTAATGTTTCCCCTTCGGACAAGGCACTCCGTTTAATTCCAATATTGTATTTATAAATAGGAGGTTTCTGCCCATTATCACCTTATTTGACCCACCTTACCATCTTCTGTCCCAGCACGCAAAGTTGTGTGCTGAGGTCAGAACACCTGATGGGAAAAAATGCTTTAATTATATACGAAATACTTGCAGAATGGTTTCAGCTGCTGAAGGCAAAATGGCCCAGCCTTCTGACTTGTTTGGATGCCAGTGTGCTCCGTGCTTTTTGTGTTAACACCACACTCTGCACCTTCACAACTTCCTCGAGGGTGTTAGTTAAGGACACTGGTCTTCTGCGATAGGTGGGAAGAGGAAGAGAAACCAGGGATGCCAGGTGGCCTCCTGTCTCTGCACTGCAAGGGGCATGCTTGTGTGCATCTGGATTTCTGTGTGTGAGTTTTATGCTGTAAGGACTTCTTGACCCTTCTTTCTTTCCCGTGTACTCCAAGGCCAAACACATTAAAAAAAAATGAAAATTGTGTCTGTGTCCAAAATCACTAAGCATCTGCAGAACAGGGAACCTTTATTCTTCCCCAGGAAATTCCTGCCAGGTAATCTTATCTAAGAAGAAAATGGTACTCTACTCCCTTGAGTAAAAAAGCTTCTTTTTTCTTAGTTGGGGAAAAAAAAAATGAGAATTTTCTTATTTACATAAAAAGCAAATCTGTTTTTCCTTTTTCCTGTGTGCCTTTCTTCCAAAATGCAAGCATCATGCTACATATCTCCAAGGTGTTGATGCAATTCCATTGCCACTGAGACTTAAAACACCAGCCACAGGGGACAATGCTGTGATACTGAAATATAAGAGCATTATGTCACAGTGGAAATACAAACTTAGGTCACTAGGCCTATAGTTATGGCTTCATTTTAAGACTGTTTTCCAGACATTACTGCGAACACAGGTAAATAGAAAATTGTGCTACGTGCATGTTTCATGCTTTTCTCCAGCACAGAAACACAAAGACACTGCTCAGGACCAAACCCTACAGTGGAGCAGAGCAGTGGTCAGGCAGCAGAGGAACAGGCTGGGCTTTTGCCTTGACCTGCACATACTCGGTATGCTCAACAGGTCAACCAACAGTGACAATGAAAACACTCGGATTGTCCACAACTTAATTAATAAATGTACTCTTTATTTGAGGTAACACATGCACGTGCAAGAGTTTTACCAAGGACTGGTTAGATGTGGGCCTATCCCTGTTTCCTCAGTGCACGTTACTCTCCATAGCAGGAATTACCTGGGAAACACTTGCCAACTAATGACAAAAAGGTGGTGACCACTTCTTTAGCGCTGGTTTTGCATTTCTTTTCCGCTCTGTTCCCTGAGCCACCATTTAGAAGCTCCCTAGAACTTCATCTTGAAACTCAGTCACTTTGGGATATAAAGGAAAACTGGAAGCATTCCCTGACCAACACTCCAACACACCCAACAGCCCCAGCTGCTTCCCTTCTTGTCTCCTCTCATCCCTAAAATGCTGCCATGTGCCCAGGACAGCCCCTCCAGGAACACCTCCGAGCTGCCTCTCCAGCCCCTCTCATCCTTCCAGGAGACAGCACGCACCATGGCAGTGATGTGACTGTACACAAGGTGACTTGCCAACACATCGCTGCCCACCAGCTGAATTCAGCCAGGACTGGCTTCTGCGGGGAGGGAACGGATGAGGTCTCTTTGGCCCAGCCACTGATTTTCATAAAACTTACGCGTGTTTAATGTTTTTGAAAGAATTTTGCCTTTTGGTCAGATCTGGCTGAAAAAAAAAAAAAAAAAAAAAAAAAGATTAATGGTCAGAAGTTGATGGGGGTAGGGAAGAGGGTTGATTTGATAGACTGACATATAGACAATGTGATTGCATCAGTCTCATTTCCTTAGGAAACTGGGCTAAAAATAAAAGGCTTTATTTGCCCTTGGGAATAAAGTAGAATGTCTCTCACATCTTTACAAAACATTTGTTTCTATGTATACTTATAAATAGGGAGGATGGGAGAGGAAGTTTGCACTGGGTTTTGAGCAGAGAACTACAAGGAAGAGCAAGAAGTGTGTGAATTTTAAAACCCGAGACCCTTTCAGACACGACAGCACAGCAACAAACGTGGGGTCTTGTACAATAACACCACGTTACCCATGTGTAAATTGTTGGCCTGAAAATAAATCTACCTGTTGGGCAATTTTTGGCCCCACCACAGGATGAATGCACTTCTCTCGCAGTGAAGATGGATGATGTGCCTTCTACCAAATCCTTCATGCACCTTGAAGTCAGCAGACTCTCACAGGTGTAAGTGAGCAACACAGAGGTTTCTGTGTTTGATCAGATTTATGGTCCAAAGATTCCTGTCTGACAGTGACCAAGACTAGCTGCTTCAGAGGAAATACTCCCCCAGAAGTCTCATCCATCATTAGTGGATTGTGTAAGTTGAAGAAGCACTTAAATACCTTTTAAAATTCTCCTTTCTTCATTAACTAGGTATTTTTATGTTTGAAAACATCTATTTATTTTTTTTTCTCCCAGCCTCGGCCTTGGTGATAGACTGTGGCAGTAAGTTCTTTTTATGTATGCAGTAGAGAAAATGCTTATTGTTTACAAAGCCTGAAAGTGCTACTTTCCAGTTTCATTGAACTGGCAGCACTTTGGAGATATGCTTTAATAGTCATACTTAACAGACAGGGAACAAAGCAGTTCCACATCCTCCAGAAACCTCTGAAAGCTGCGAGACACGAGCACCAACACAATGTTGAAGAAGAGAAAAGAGTTTGTACAAAAGGAGCTGAGGGGGACTTCCATCATGAAGCATAAGCTGGCAGTGTAGAAGCATCTCCTTTGCTTGTGTGCAACCTTTTCATTTTTGTTGCAATGACCTATGCACGGAAGCCCCTTCTTCCTGAGACATGCAATTATTTCCATTACAGGAATCCTTAACAAATACTGTAGGGCCATGTAAACATGTAATTAGAGGTGGTCCTTATCCTGAAAAACTTATGTTCAAAATACGAAAGACCAGCACAGTCTGGGAAAAAAGGATGCAACACACTGCTAGAAGACAAGAAAATGAACGTATATTTTGCCTGCAGGTATAACCAGGGCTCTTGGTAGGAGTTATCTTCAACTCAGCTTCCAACTTGTTCTTGCTCCTCCAGAAGATTCAGCTTGACTTTGGGGATGGGGCTGATCTGTCCACAAAGAGGTCAAAAAATGAGACATCTGAGCTTATCCTTCTACAGACTCGCTGCAGTCAGCCAAGAGAATTAGGTACTTGCAGGAGACTGCTCATGGGACCTGTTTTAAATAAAAAGATAGCAGCCATTTCTTTTGTCTTCGATTACATGCATTTGAAATTTCTTCTCAGACTGCTTTAAAGCCCATTCTCTACTGCTTTCAGCAGTCACTCATTACTACCACCATCTACTAAAGATAAACTATTTTTTTCTATTTCCTTATTTGTGAATGAATTTAAGATCATCTCCTTTACCATTTCTGTTGCTAGTTAGAGGTCAGCGTCTCTGGTATGGGCAGAAATAGAACTTCACCTACATTTTAATGTATGACATGACACATTTGCCTAAGTCTGTTACCTTATTTGTTGAATGTTTTAGGATTTCTTATGTCACTTCTTAGAATTGGGTATGGCATCTTAATTTAAGCCTAACTTGCACACTGGCAACTGCTACTAATTTTCAAAAAGCTTCTTAAACTTCAGACTCACACATTCTCATGAGTTTTGCTCCTGAGCTCCCATGCATATGATCTTGAATGAAAAGCACAAGGATTGGAAAGGAATCTGAAGAAATGTTAAACAAAGCAGCTGATTTTTTTTTTTAGCTCAACAGCAAAAACCCTGCATACTTACACTTCACTGCAATAACATCTGAGTTGTGACTTGTCAGATGACCCTGTTAGTTGATGTGGTTATGAACAAACAGCTATGTATTGGCAAAGCAAGCAAGCTGAAGACATTATAAAAGCAGATGCCTCACACATATAACTGTTCCTTGGCTTTTTTTTTCCTTATATTTTTTATTTTTAATTGATGTGTAATGCATATGAGTGAAGCTGTGAAAAACAAACAAACAAACAAACACACAAACAACAACAACAAAAAAACAGAAGGATAAGACTTATGTTTGATATCAAGTTCACTTTTATTCATTCACTATAAACAGTCCCTGAAAAAAAAATATGTCACAGCACTGGATGAAGAAGGTCTCTAACTATAAGACAAGGAGCTACAGCAACATATATGGCTGGCACAGCCTGACAACACTGCTGTTAGCATTACCTTCATGTAGCCACACATGCAGGTAATTCTCAGACACCTCTCCTGAAAACACCGCTCTCCTTAGGATGTAACTGCTGAGTTATTCCACAAAAGGGACCCGTTGTCTTATCTTATGGTGATGTGCATGTTTGCCAGTTTCATTTTTCTGTTTGTTTTTCTTAACCTGAGTTAAGGTATCCCAGACCTCTACCAGCTCCTGTCTAGAGAGCATCCTCAGGCAGCTCTCTTCACTCTGGAGCTGACAGCACTGCCTGGATCTGCATCACTAATTTCTTAATGCAGTGATCTGGTGTCTTCCCCTTTTGTTTCCTTGTACCAAGGATTACACGTTGTTTGTTTTAAGACACTGAAAACGAGATGCTTCTAATGCAGCTGATTGCAACAACCGGATTGTGGGTGAGGATGGGGGTGGATTCAGTAGATAGAGGCTGTGGACTTTTTTAGTAGACAGATCTTGTGGTCCATTTGCCTTGTCTTTGAATCGCATTAAATATACACACTGCTAAAAGGCTATTGAAATGTTCAAATGTCAGTGTTTCAAATGAAAATCAATAGCATGCTATTAGGCTCATTATATTCCTGTTATGCATCATTAAAATGCATTTAAAAGCTTTCAGCATAAAATGGGAGACGGGATGAATAACAAGACGCTCTGAGAATGTGCAGCATACTTAGACGGCAATAAAGAGTCAGTCACAAGAGAAACTTTGTAGGCAGTTGGAAAGAAAGCCCTGCAAGGAGCTCACTGGGTGCTGGAAACATATGGGAATGTTATAAAATGAATGAGGCAGAGCTCTGAGGATACAGGTGAATCAGTAGGGCTGTACCACTGGTGGAGGAAAACAAAATCATCACATGTTTTTAAGATAATTTCATAAATGGGTCTTTGCAATTTGAGGTTCTCTCATTGTCTAGTCTATAAATATCACTGGACCACAGTGCTTCATAACACACCTAAAAATATGTTTTACCTTCTTGCACAAAGGGAATGTGTTAGGTCCTAAAAGCACATTTAAAAATTAGTATTTCCTAGCCTCTTTCTAGTCAAATGTTATGTGGAAATGTGTCACATCATCAGATATCCCAGCCTACTTCTTCCCCATCTGAAATAGATTTCTAATGAAAAACTTTTGGTCTGATTTTAAATGTGCACATATGTTTATAAATGAACAAGTGTGTACACATGCAATTATATACACGTGTGAGAAAGAGTGCTTCCTTTCTAAATTGTTGAAATTTTCTTTCTAAAGGGAAAGAATGGGGAGAAGTGACTCTCCCAATGGCTGTGACTTTAAACAGGCAAGAGGAACAACAGATTTCCAGTCCCGACACACATATTTTTATGCTTTCATACCTGACTGTCATTGAATGCATGCTTGCCTTGCTCCTGGCACAGGACCAGAACACAAACCACCATCCTGCATCTCACCAAACACGTTCTCACTGAAACCATCCGATTCTGCTTTTCTCCTTTTCCTCCCAGTGAATCCTCAATTCCTGTAAACAGAGCGATGTAACTTTAGCCAGAGATGAATGTTCCCCTCTGCTCCTAATAACCACTGCCTGGATTTCAGTTTAAAACCCTACAGGCAGAGGAAGAAACAGAACCCGAAAGTCCCACTTCCTGGACAAGAGCTCTACTCGGCTCTGAATTATTGAACACTTTTTCAGAAAGCAGACTTCAAATTTGTAGCTTAAGCATAAAGCCCTTCCTCCTGCAGTGCTATCTGCAGAGGCAAAGATTCAGCTGAAATTGATTTCAGATGAAAACAGAAACAAGGCATAAATCGAGCCATCGAGCCAGGGAACAGAAATAGTGCCATTTGGGGCAGGCGTGCAGTCGCATAGCTCGAATTATAAATGCTGAGCACTCAGAGTTCACAGCAATGCATATACTGAATGTTTTCGCATAAAACACATGCTCAGCTATTTTCAAAGTGCAGACAGATTTTAAAATATCTCTGATTAAACAGTAAGAAATAAAAAAAAAAAAAAAAAAGGCAAATGAAAAGATCATTTTGCTTCAAATCATTTGCCAAGGAGAAATGTTTCAGAGTTATCACAGAAGGGTTTCCTACCCAGAATAGGGATCTATGCACAGGTATACGTGCACAAAGCCATATTGTGTGCTGTTTTTATGTGTTAGTATGACCCTGCTGAGTTTCATGATTTTAATTGGGGCCAAAATCCCATCTCTTCTGGAAGTGTTCAACACACTCGAGAAATCAAGTAATTGCGCTAACATGAGTTTACGTGGATGAGCAGCTGACATTTCAAAACTGGCTTAAAATGCAGAGGTATCAGTAAAATTTGCAGTAGCTAAAGAATTCGTCATCAATCACGTTTGTTTCTAAACCACCCAGGGTTCAGCACTTACGAAGCAAATGTAAAATGATATTTTAGGTGTTTCCTGAGTGCTCTTCAAGTTATATCCAAGAATCCCTTGGCAGCTTTGAGGTCTGACGAACAAGTGAAGATGCATTCTCCTACAGTTGCTCAGGAAGGCTTTTAGGCATTGTTAGCAAGCCAACACCGCTGATTGCTCCAGGAATAACAAAACCTGTTTCTGCATTGGTGGTCTCATCTTGTGTTTTGAATCAGAGGCAAACTAGGCAGGATAACGTGGTTATCACATGGTCACTGGGAATCTGCAGTTGAACAGACGCACACAAAACACACCTTCTCCCTCCCCTTTTGTAAATGTAGCTGTTTAAAATACACTGTGGATGGGCTGGGTCACTTAAATTATTGAGGAAAGGAATATGTGTACAGGAGAGAAGCCTGTTGAGAGTAAACAAAGCAATCTGGAAGTGCTTTAATTTCCCCTTTGACTTTGAGGTGTGACTTAATTCCTTCCTAACACGTTCTTCCCAAATGAAATGTGGGATAAAAAAATATTCTGGTGGGAGTTGTTTCCCAGCCTAAGTACTCAGCCTCTTTGCTAGAGGAAACTCAAATACTTGCTGTAGAGTGAGTCTATTTAATACATTTTCTTTGCATTTTTTCTTTCTTCTTCCTAATACTGTCTTTTTTTATTGCTTCTTCATTAGTAGTTCTTTTTTTCTTTTTCCTAGTGCCCATCATGCAGTTCTTGTTCCGTGTTGTTATCTAAAATACAACAGCAAACAATAACAATCAATTTTAATTTAAAATTGTTATTTTTTTTCCCTGCTATTAGGAAATCAAAACAAATCAATACGAATGTGCTCCTTTGCTCGGGGATCTAATTTTCCAGCAACAATTACAATTTTCTCAAATGATGGTGTCCATTTAAATCATAAAACTATTTCATACATGTACTAGTCAAATAATTTGTAATGTTTATCTGTACTGGTAAAGGATTATCTGCCAGAGCAGATTGTCTGTGTCACTTTTAGCCTAAAATCTGCATGTCCACATTAGCATTTATGAGTCAATAGGACAGAGTTAGAAACAGAACCTGAGTCAGTAAATTCAGCCCCAATCCCTTTATCCCTCTTCAGGAACTCAAAGCATGATGTTTAGTGAGGTCCTTACGCACGAGATAAAGATGATGGGTATATTTCAAGCTTTTATTGAGTATCTAATAGCTCTTCGATGAGCCATCTAAAAGAAGCAGAATATGCTCAGCCTGGTCCCGGAGGAGCTGCTGTGCAGAGGCAGCAAGCTGGACCTGTCCCTTGGCACCACGAGGCTGCACAGTTTTGATGGACCTGCTGTGGATCCTCAGCTGCCCCGTGCTCACTGCAGTAGCCGGGGCCCCGGCCTTCCTCCCAGGGTGAAACCTTTTAGAAAGTTGATTTCAGAAATTAAAGGTGCCTTTGTCGACCGATGCTTGTGCCCGTCCCACCTCCTATAAAATATTGCACCTCCTGAGCTGTTAGCTTTCCTGTTCTGACCAGAAACCCTTTAATTTGCAGAGAATAATTTCAGATGGCTGCATTAGCCACGTATAAGCCACGTTCTTTTTGCTATCTCAGTCATTGGGGAGACGTTTTTATTGCTCTGAGGGCCATTTCTGCAGTTCTACAGCCATTGTTCCAGTAAGTACGTTATCCAAGAACAGCTCGCGCTTCTGAAATTTATAGGAAAAGAAGAGACAGATGTCTCTTTCTTAGCATTTTTCTCCTTTTTGCAACAAATTCCCTGCTCTGCTGTCTTCAGCAAAGCTTGTGTTAGCAGCAGGCTGAACAAAACAGACCACCTGGACAGAAGGACCACGGGTCCATTTCAATGTGGATTAGCACCCAGCAAACTGCCCTTCATTTAAGGCCCAATCTTAGGCATGGTCATTCCTAACCAAAAACTTCATCCCCACAAATGAACAAAGAAAAGTTTTGCCAGCCCACCAGAAGCAGAAAATCTGCTGACCGGTCTCAGGCCAACAGATGAGCAAAATATACAAAAGTATTGAGGGAAAGAGGCTATAGGGGAAAAGCTACATGAATTCTTTGCATCTCTGCGTGGGATCTTGGAGTTTTTCCCAGACAAGAACCTTTACTGGCAGGGTACGAGGCAAGAGAACTGCCTCACAGTGGAGTAAGAGATGCAAGAGATGTGCAATGAAATGCATAAAATAAGGCATTACTCATCACCGGGATCTGATGGGGTTCACTCGAGAGATGTGTACCAGCTGAAGGATGAAGATGCTAAACTGCCGTGTGCAACCTGCTCATCAGAACGGTCTCAGTAGCGAAGAAATAGTGTGACACCAATCTTTAGAAAGGCCAAAGGGATAACCCAAGACCTTGTAAACCTTCAAGCCCAATTTCTGTACTGAGGAAATGACATGAAAGTACAGCAGTGACCAGAACTTGTGCACACACAGGCAAAACTGAGGAGTACACCCTGTGTCTGTGCACCCTTCCCAGATACACACTCAGTTTCCTGGTGAGACACAGTCATTCAGGGCTGTAAAAAATAAAACTGGCAGGAAGAATTCATAATGTTGAACGAGTAAATTAGATGACAGAGAAGTCAAATATTTGATAAATACAAAATAAAATGCTGCAATGAGGGTGGGCTGGAAAGAGAGGGAAACTGCCCCTTTTGTAGTGGTGGGTGCTACCTAATTATTGCTAATTACAGGAAAGAAGAGCGAAGTCATTCAGGACAGTTCTTTTATAGCATCAGGTCAATGTTCACGGCCCAGGAGATCAAACAACATGAAAAAGGAAGAGAGAAATAAATAGAGCTCATTGTGAAAAGGTGTATAAATGTAAAAATCTATGGGATGCTCACAGCTGAATACTGGACGCAAGTTTAATCCCCACTTCTCAAAAAGGTTACAGCAGGAGTGGAAAAAGCAGAAAAGGGCAACAAGGATGACAGAAGCAGGAATCCACACAGGGTGGCTTTATCTTAGAGGGGAACAACTGAGGTGTGGCATGGCAGGACATGCACAGAATGAAGAGTAACAAACAGAGTGGAGAAGGAAGCACTGTTTTGCACAGCATGGCTCCCAACCTGCAGAACTCATTGCCACGGTGCTTTACGCGTGCCAAAAATACAAGCAGGTTCACAAATCACTGACAACAAGCTGAAGGAAGAAAAGTTCATCGGGGCTGGGAACTGCCACGATGAGCATTCAACCTTCGACTCGGGAAGTACCTAAACCTCAGAGGGACAGAAGCCAAGAGCCCACAGGGAACAAGTCACTCTGTGCTTTCTCTGCTAGACCCTTTCTCTAAGCTTCTGCTACCAGTCATGGGCAAGGCACTGAGCTAGGTGAACACCATGCTATGGTTTTGTGTACAGTTATAGATGTTTATAGCCCCGGCTGCTCACACACGCTTCTTTCATTTAGACCAGCAACACCTGCCAGGAAAACTTAGTTTTGCTGTAATAAGCTGTCGCTCTCCAAGTCTATTCTACCCTTGTATAAAACCTTGTCCCTTTGTCTCTGTAGGAAGTTTAAAAGAGACAGAGAAACAGTGACCAGAGTCTTTTCCACTCTGGAGACCACTGAGGTGGTTATTACAACTTCCCAGACTATTGCAATAGTTCTTCAGCCCCACAAAACCAAACCCCGACAGGAACAAAGAACTGCAACAACTTCTCTACAGCTCAGCAGGACAGGGCTGGAGCACATCTCCTATGAAGATGGGCTGCGAGAGCTGGGGATGTTCAGCCTGAAGAAGAGAAGGCTCCAGGGTGACCTCATTGCAGCTTTTCAATACTTAATGGGGGCTTATAAAAAAAAAAAAAAAAAATGACGGGAGAACAACTTTTTGCTTGGGCAGATAATGACAGGACAAGGGGGAATTGTTTTAAACCAAAACAGCAGAGATTTAGATTAGATGTTATGATGAAATTCTTCAGTCTGAGGGTGGCGAGGCGCTGGCACAGGCTGCCCAGGGAACCTGTGGATGCCCCATCCCTGGAGGTGTTCAAGGCCAGGCTGGATGGGGCTTTGGGCAACCTGGTCTGGTGGGAGGTGTCCCTGCCCATGGCAGGGAGTGGAATTAGATGGGCTTTAAGGTCCCTTCCAACCCAAGCCATTCTGTGATATGATATGACACAAGGGAAGACTAAGTTGGCCAGGTCTGCATGTCCTCAACTCCCCTGTAATCTGAAATGTCTTCCCAAAGACTGAGCATTCAGGTCAGCTTGAAGTTCATCTTTCTACTTATTTTTCCATAAATCAATTTGAGTTATGAAGAACTTTCCTCTCCTATAGTGTCTTCCTCTCTAAAGTACTGAGCTTTCACATTTTTTTGACTGAAGACCTCTTCTCTCTATGCATTGCAATTAAGGGTGGAAAGCTCTTGTATGTGTCCATGCTTTCCCAAGTTCTCCTGCCAGCCCTACTACACACCTACACAAATTACTTCCTCATCGATTTGCAATCGTTTGATCTTCTGCCCAAATGTTATAACATAAGTCCTTGCTGCAGTTTAGTAAAATCCCAAATTCCAAGGACTCCTCTCTTTCCTGGAACACACTGGCCATGGCAGCAAGCTCACTGGCATCCTCTACTTTTTGCTTTATTATCCTAGGCATGTATTTTGCTGTGTGATCTAGTGAACTAGTGAACCGCTGCTCTAACAGGAAGGTTTTTAGATCATCCCTCACACGGCTGAAGACCCTGTGTTTTTGGTGTTGCTTTTTGTGTCCGAGTGTGTTTCTTTCCAAAGCAATCACTTCTTTATCTTCTATATGTGTGTGAAGCCTTTACACCTCTCATATCTTGCTTTCCTTCCCATCTATGATTTGCTTTGTATTCAGAACCCTACCCTTCAATTTATTTTATGTTATAAACTGAGTCCCATCTCTTACATCAGAATGGCTAACTAGAAAGCCAAGGTCTTCTGCGCTGTGCGACCTGGGAGGTGTATATCTGAGGGCACCCAGTCGCTGATACCACAGGAATCAGACAGCAGAAGTGGTGTTTGTTCTCAGGACCTTCCAAGCCCTTCTCCTCTCAGTGTGCACCACAGAAAGCTCTTCCTCCAGGCCATGCCCTCAGCACTTCACGCTATGCCTCATAGTGCGTCTCTGAGCTGCTGTCTCTCAGGATGCACTTCCACAAGTCAGGCTAGTAAAACCAAGCACTGCACTTCAAAGGGATGTTCCTCCGTCCCCTGCTTCCAGCCACACACTGCTGCAGCTCGTCTTCCTTCAGCTCTGCCAAGAACCCCACCAGCAAAGTGGTTGGATCTCAGTTAAACCAGATCATGAAAGAAACAGGTGAACACTACCTCCAGGACACCCTGTAGGCAGTGCAAGGAGGAGAACAACACCTCCTGCTCTTAGCACCAGAGGCAAGGGAAGGTTGCAGGGCTGCTGGCTGAGCTTCTTGGCTCAATCCTAATCCTGGGACGGGTCAGCGTGTGCCTGCAGCGTGCCTTTGCTCCCGTGTGGGTGCTGGTGTGGGAATGGGACCCGAGGGGACGGCATGGAGCTGGGACTGGGGAGGGTCAGGCTGGGGGTTAGGGAAAGGGTCTGCACCCAGAGGGTGGTCAGGCACTGGGACAGGCTGCCCAGGGCAGT
The DNA here is from genome assembly GCF_047663525.1 of Anas platyrhynchos. Lineage (NCBI taxonomy): Eukaryota > Metazoa > Chordata > Aves > Anseriformes > Anatidae > Anas > Anas platyrhynchos. Next base: position 140,835,309 of record NC_092587.1, read on the forward strand.
GGGCACTGCACCGAGCCTGAGGGAGTTCAGGGAGCATTTGGGCAGTGCTTTTAGACACAGGGGCTGGTTTCTGTGTGGTTGGGCTCAGTGACCCTCGTGGGTCCCTCACAGCTTGGGATACTGTGTGCTTGTGATACACTTGAGGTGGAAACTTACTGAGGAGCTTATTTTCTCTCAGAAACCACCAGATATGAGGAGATGTCACTAGAGGTGTACCAGTTGTTTGCCCACAGAGCCGTGACAGGACACCCCATGGCAGCACAAGCCCCCATGTCCCACATCAGGCGAGGCGTCCCCCCCCCCCATCTCCTCCCCTCAGCCGCTCGGGGCGGGGCCAACGGCAGCACCGCGCGCGCGCGCGCACCCCGCCGGGCTCCCCCTACCGGCCCTAACGCCCCTAACGGCCGCGGAGGCCCCGCCCCCAAGGCACCCCCCAGCCAATCCCGTTCCGCCGCCGCGCCGCTCGGACCAATCCGCTCCCGCTGCCCCGTCCCGGTGCCCGTGCCCCCGCCCCGTTTCGCTCAGTCGCGGCCGCGCCGTAAAGCGCGCAGCGGGCGCCGCGGCCTGGCGGCGGGGCCGGGGCCGGGCCGGGCTCCGTGAGGCGGATGCCCGGGGGCGGGGGCAGCCCGGCGGAGGCGGCCGGCGAGGCGGCGGCGGCGGCGGCGGCGGCTGCTGCTGGCGGAGGAGGAGGTGGAAGTGGAGGAGGAGGAGGAGGAGGAGGAGGAGGAGGAGGAGGAAGCAGCGGTGGGGGGGTGGCGGCGCCGCCGGCGGTGTCGGGCAGGATGAGCCTGTCGCCCAAGGAGCTGTCGAGCCTGCTGAGCATCGTGTCGGAGGAGGCGGGCGGCAGCACGTTCGAGGGCCTGTCGAGCGCCTTCCACCACTACTTCGGCAAGGCCGAGCACTTCCGCCTGGGCTCCGTCCTCGTCCTGCTGCTGCAGCAGCCCGACCTGCTGCCCAGCCCCGCGCAGCGCCTCACCGCCCTCTACCTGCTCTGGGAGATGTACCGCACCGAGCCGCTGGCCGCCAACCCCTTCGCAGCCGTCTTCGCCCACCTGCTCAACCCCGCGCCCGAGCGCGGCGGGGATGAGGCGGAGCGGACGCCGCTCTCCGGTGAGAGCCGGCCCGGAGGGCGGGGGGATGGGGGGTCGGGGTCGTGACACTGGGAACCCAAGGGATGTTTCTGCTCAGAAAGAGCAGTCAGGCACTGGGACGGGTTGCCCAGGGAGGTGGTGGAGTCACCGTCCCTGGGGGTGTGCAAGGAGAGGTTGGGCCTGGTGCTTGGGGACATGGGTTAGTGGGTGACAGTGGTGGTAGGAAATTGGACCAGGTGATCTTTGAGGTCGCTTGCTGCCTTAAAAATCACGGAGTTGTTTCTTCCTTCTATCTCCACAGGCTTCTTACCTCCCATAACTCCCCCTGAGAAATTCTTTCTCTCTCAGCTGATGTTGGCCCCCCCTAGAGAGCTGTTCAAGAAGACTCCTCGACAGATCGCGTCCATGGATGTAGGAAACATGGCCCAGTCAGTGGATATAAGCGGCCTTCAGCTGGCGTTAGCAGGTAAAGGAGCTGTGGTTCAGCTGTGAATGGAAGTGTGAACTGTCATTTGGCTTTGAGTTACTTGAGGAAGCACTTGTATATCCTAAATAGGGAAAAGGTTGGACTAAACTTTAGAGTTTTCAAGCACTGATTACGTCTTAGCTATTTTATTGTACTTAGGAAGCTGCTTTTTAAGCACATATGTCACTGCCTTAAAATGAGAAAAATATGCAAGTTTTGGAAGACTTTCATCTAAAATTAGGTGAGGTTTTGGTGTATTTTTTCCCTTTTCTCCTATGTAGTACTTCTGGTATGAAATTGGCTACTACAATTGCATCTTTGCTGTTCTAAAATTAACTTAGATTTTACAGTGTTAGCTCAGGAGTGGTAAGTGGCCTTCTTTTATCATAGAACTACAGAATGGCTTGAGTTAGAAAAGACTTTAAAGCCCACCCAGCTCCACCGCCCTGCCATGTGCAGGGACACCTCCCACCAGACCAGGTTGCCCAAGGCCTGGCCTTGAGCACCTCCAGGGATGGGGCATCCACAGCTTCTCTGGGCAGCCTGTGCCAGGGCCTCACCACCCTCATAGGGAAGGATTTCTTCCTAATGTCTTACCTAAATCTGCCTTGTTTTAGTTTGAAGCCATTACCCCTTATCCTGTCACTACGCTCCCTGACAAAGAGACCCTTTCCTAAGTGACAAGGTAGCACAATGTGATGCTTATCCTTTGACAGAAGAAGGAAAGGACCAGGAACATGATTGTTCTGCTCATGTTGACTGGGGAGTCACATCTGGGGCCACTCTAAAACAGAAAATATTGTCAGGGACAAGTTGTCAGTTCCGAAGGAGGGGGATTCCTAGGCATGTGCAAATGGAACTACTTCAAAACTGGCCATCCACTTCTGTTCCTGAACCCTGTGGCTTGCCTCTCTGAGGTCAGGCACTAACTAGGCTTTTTCTGCCAGGCACTCATATCTTGGTCTTGTCATTTTCATGTAGAATTTGCCACTGATTTCTTTTTTTTTTTATGCTCAGACACACTGTCCCATCTTCACAGTGTACAGATGTTCAATGTCCTCCTCAGTTGCTATTTCTAGGCTGCAGGATCTTTTCAAAATGGAAATTGAGTACCCTAGCATACTGTCAAGAGGGAAAACAAACCCTTCTGGCTCTTCTGTTCATCCTGGCTGTGTTTTCAAGGACATTTCTGTCAATTCAGAGTCTTGAAATTTCAGATAACTTGTGACTTCAGCATAAGGCATACATCATGCCTGAACAAAACCTGGATTGCTTCATCTATTTTTGTTTTGCCCTTGATTCTCTTGTTGTGTTTCATGTTAAAGCTAAAACATGCAGAGAACCTCAAAACTGTAGGGATAGTTGCTTTAGGGCATGCATTTTATTCTGTCCTTTTTCTTTAAATACCATACACTGATGGCTTTATGTACAGTACAGAGCCATTAATGATGCAAAATCGAGCCCTGTGAGATGTGCTTGTATCATTATTTACATACTCAATAAACAGCATGCATCACTAACTGTTTATGAGCCATTGCAGGAGTTGTGTAACAAAACAAACTACATCTGAAAAAAGTTAAATCTGTGTTTCTCAGACTTCTAGCTCCCTAGAATAAATGCCTGCTTTCTAGCCACTTTCTTAGAGGACAGCTTTTTTTTCTTTTTCTTTTAATAATTGTGACGTTTCCTGTCTGTCTATCTCTAATGCTTCAGAAAGTCTGTAAAGTTTTCAGAAGTTTTCGGCGCATGTCTCCTATTAATGCAGGATGAAGTGATGCTGTTTACAGTGTGTAAACATGTTGTATTATGATAGATGCTTAGATACAATGTTTGGAGTGGAGTATTTGTGTTGTTTTCCTATGCATTTAATCAAACTTAACAGCTGTAAGTTGTGGTAGCACCTCAAAATTGTGGCCCTGAGTTGAATTTTGGGCTGTTTAGAACTGGATGAATTTGAGCTGCTTTAGAATATAGTTGCCAAATGAAATTATTTAGAAAGCATAAACATTTTTCAAAGAGTGTATTTATCTTTTTTTCTTTTTCTTTTTTGTGAAGCGTGGGGGGGGGGGAAAGCACTTGGCTTGTTTTCTGAATTTAATTGTGACAATTTTGCTTGGAGCTGTATTATGATTTTTTTTTTCCTGTTGAACGTACAGTGTTGGCATAGAGCACCTTGGGAATCAGCTTTAAAACTTGCTTTGTTCTATTCTCCCTCTGGTTTGCAGCGTGTTCACTCAGGCTTTGTGTCTGTAACTTGATTTTGTTCACCTAGTGTGTTACTGTATCAAAAGTGACATCCCTGCAGCTAGTAGAAAGTGACTTTGGGGAAGTGCTCAGGAGTGTTTGTTTGCTAAATTTGATGGAAGGGTAATTATCCTGTACTGAAAGTTGGGTTTGTAATATACTGTAGGGCTTTCTGTTGAGAATCAGACAGTTTGTTGTTACTTGTTTAAATAGGGGAAAAAAAGGGGGGGGAAGGGTAGATGAGACATGACACCTCCATATAGGAACCTATGTGATTGTATTCAGATTAGGTTGTGGTTGGTTTTTGTTTGTTTTTAATTTGATGTATTAGTTCAAGTTGCTGGATTTGTTCCCGTTAAATAAGCATGTTCCATTTTACTGATCTCAGTTCATGCTTTTGCTTACCTGAAACTAATTTTTGAAGCAGTGAGGGCTAGACTTTTAAACTTAAATGTATATAAAGGGCTCGTAGAGGCTTCTAACACCTGTGAATTAAAGGAGTGTGTCTTAAACTTTCGTTTTTCTACTTAAGCATCATTAGCAGTTTAAGATTATAGGGATACAAACAAATCAGTGATTTTTATTGACTGATATATTTAAGTTCTAGATTATAAAAGAAAAGAAAAAAAGGCACCCAATGTTCTTTTCAACAAAATGTTCTTTTTTCTTTCTCTTCAGAGAATTTGATTTGTTGAATCAACTAATCTGTTTGGTGGCTGAATGAAAGCTGGAATTTGAAACAGTTCATAAAGTAGATGTATTTTATAGACCAGTTCATTTTTACTTCAAAAATGTTTGTTTGAAAACAGGTGAAAAACATGCTAGCTGCATTTAACAGAAAAACATACTATGCTGTGCTACTTCAGTGAGCATATATTCAAACGTTTGCACGGTCTGAAATAACTTGATAAAATAGGACAGAAAACCCTGAAAGAAACTAGCACTAGGTGATGCTTTCTTTTGATGATCCTTCTGACACTTGCAGGAATTTCACTTCAAACATTTCTCAAGGATTTGGTCACAGTCACATGAAGTAGAGCTCATGTGGATGGGAAGCTGTGAAGGGTCTCGTGGCTGCACAAGAAGGAGCAAACACGCTTTGCTTGAAAGAGATAAGGTCCCTATACTGAATCTGTCAGCACTGTGCTCAGTTAGAATAAGAAGTAGTATCTAATTTCATGTGGGACCAGCAATTTTGGACTTCCAATTACTTGAGGGTTAATCTGCTATTTAATATTCGCTATGGAGGGTGAGAGGGAAGGAACGCAAGGTGTAGTTGTGTAGTGGGTTGTTGGCTTCCTTTGTGTGTATTATTTTTGCTAAAGTGTTAGAAAACATGGTTTCTCAGAAATACAGAGAATACAGAAGGTAAGCTTTTAAGCCTTTGGATGCAGAAGAGTGATAGGCTGTGCCAGAAGAACACCTAAAATCTGGCAGTTCAAGTACTGAGCCCACTAGTTTCTCTTAGGCAATTTTTTTCACATTTTTGGTAATCTTTTCTGTAACTTGCTTAAGTTCTGCAATTTGGGCTTTAAACAGACCCTTTCACAGGATTGCTTTATAATTCCTGGTTGTGTAGAATCCTGCATCAATTAAACTCCATCTTTTTCGAGCACTTGCTGTAACTTGACAGCAAATGCAAAAGTAGCTTATGTGATGCCAGTGAGATGTGTTGGCTAAATCTGAATAGCTGACTTCAGTTCTAGTGTGCCCCTTATTGCTGCAGCGTGTAAATGTAGCTCTGCAGATTTTTCACTTCCCAGCTCTGAGAAGTGATGGCAAAACTAGATATGTTATCTGAACTCTTTCAGGAGTATCGTGTGAATCCACTCATTAGCTTTTAAAAGCAGATTACATCAGTAACTTACCTTTCTGAAGTCAAGACTACATTTCACATTCATTTCTATTTCATCTTTATCACTGCTGCATGCTTCTGTCCCTCTCCTGTCAGAATGGCATTCTGAGTACCAGCGTTGAACTTTATGTTGTTCCCTCTTTCTTTTAAGCTAGCTCTGCTCTAAAGCTGATTGTTTCAGACTACTTTTAGTATTCCAGGCATCTCCGTTTCAATTTTATGCTTTAATATTGTGGCCTGACCTTCTTCCAGAACGCCAGTCCGAGTTGCCAACGCAGAGCAAGGCCAGCTTCCCCAGCATCCTCAGCGATCCTGACCCAGATTCTTCCAACTCCGGTTTCGACAGCTCTGTTGCCTCCCAGATCACTGAAGCCTTAGTGAGTGGGCCAAAGCCTCCTATAGAAAGTATGCGCATTTTCACATCTTTGTGGTTGTAACTCATGACATGCTGTGTCCTTATGCTTCTCCAGATGAAATGTAGTATGATTCAAAAGTATTTTCCAAGTATCAAATGGCGATGGAGATGAATGAAATAGCACAGAACTGCATCAAACTATTTTCAGATCACTCCGTGACATTCATATTTCCAGGTTTTTCAAAATCTGGAGTGTATCTTCAAGCTGTTTCCTGTGTTGGCTAAAAAACTGGCTCTGATGCCCCTCAGCTCTTAGTGCCCTACACTAAGATCTGCATTCCTGCTCCAGGAAGCAGTTAGTGGGGAAGGGAAAAAGACCATGCCTTGATGGCAGAAGCAGTAACTTAGTGATCTGAGCCAAGAGGAAAACCACTGATGTAACAGCATCTCTAAAAATGAGGAATAAATGTTTGTCAGGAAGATCATAATGCTCTTCCCAGTGTTACAGCTTAAAGAAATGTGGGCTTTGGGGGCTTTCTTGTACTGAAATAAAACTGAATACCTGAAGTTTAAAAAAAACGTTTCACATTGTTGCCTTTTTAGGTCACTTTCGACCAGAGTTTATTCGACCGCCGCCTCCACTCCATATATGTGAGGATGAATTGGCCTGGTTAAATCCAATAGAACCAGATCACACAATTCAGTGGGATAAATCAATGTGTGTGAAAAACAGCACTGGAGTTGAGATAAAAAGAATCATGGCAAAAGCTTTCAAAAGTCCCTTAACTTCCCCACAGCAGACGCAGGTAAGTATCATGCAATTAATCTGTTTAAATTAATTTTTCTAACAAGTTGTTTGTTAGATTGATGTGTTTTTAATTAAAAAGTGATCCACATTTTCTAATTTAGATCTGTGTTCTGATTCAGTACTTTTAATTGTCAAAACCCAAGAGTTTTGACTTGGGTTTGTACTAATGAGAGGAATCTTTAAACTTCATAGCATTGGCTGGATGTAGTTAAGCTGATCAGTGGTACCAGTATTTTTCTGCATTGGAAGTCTTTTGATAACAAAGTTGTTTCTGCTTCTGTGGAAGCTTTCAATGAGAAATGAGTTCGGAAATGCTAACACTGAATCTTTGCTCAATTTACTAGTATTATTCCCTTTATTTCAGTGGGCTGTTCTTATATTCATTATGCAGCACTACAAAATATGCTTTATTTACAGAACTCTTTCTGATGTTCTGACAACAATGAACTTGAAATTGAGATTTCTTCTGCTGGACAGAAAACTAAAGAAGGATGACTTTTTTCCCCCCCCCCCCCTACCTTCCTTGCCACCCACTGATCAAAGACTATTAAAGCCTTAGTAAAGGCTTTGTTGGCACTGTTGTCTTTAAATAGAAGTGTTAAGGAAATACACGTGCAGTGTATTTCAGTAGAGATGCCTAAAGGCTTATAGTTCTCCTGTAGTTTACATATATTATAGCTGTTACTTCAAGCAGCAGTGAGAATAGTTAAGAAGAAAAAACAATTGAGAGTTGTTGTGTATTGTTTTGTGTTTTTTTTTTTTCTTTATAGCTCCTTGGAGAACTGGAAAAGGACCCCAAGCTCGTTTACCATATTGGTCTTACTCCTGCCAAATTGCCAGACCTCGTTGAAAACAATCCTTTAGTAGCTATAGAAATGCTGCTCAAACTGATGCAGTCTAGTCAGATAACAGAGTATTTTTCTGTCTTGGTCAACATGGACATGTCCTTACATTCAATGGAAGTTGTAAATCGGTAAGTACTCTCTCAAATCTTACGTGCTTCAGGAAACTTATCAAATAAAGACAATCTGCTGAACAGTTTTTAAGTGACTGTGGGGCTGGCTGCAGGGCTGTAGGTGGATGCATTCCAAGCACTACCAAAAGAAACATAAATAACAGAAATAAACAGGAATCAGTTAGATTAGAGTGAAGTGAAAGAAATGAGCATCAGTATCATTTCCTTTTCAATTTCTGTGTTGTCTCACCTTTTTAATGCTCTTTTAATAGTAAGAGTTGGTGTGCTCTAACTATGCCTGCAGAGGAAGGCAGTGCTGTGGAGTTGTAGCTTTCTGCAGCTTCTGGCTTTTCTAAATCTGTTTCTTTCATAAAAGCTATACTTGCATTTTGCCTTTAGATAAAGAAGAAAAACACAGCTTGTTTTGGTCCAGATTCAATTTGTAGGTAGCTTTGGGTTAGTCATAAAGAATTGAACCTCAAACATCCTCAGTGCAGAGAAAGCTGCCAATTTCCAAGTTCCTTTTTTACTGTGGTGCTGTTTGAGAATATTACTGTAATACCATTTCCTGTTAGCATCATCAAAACTGCAATTTAACAGGAAAAAAAATGCTACTTCCCAGCAGAAAGAGTAAATTAGATGTTGGAGATATATATTAAATTTTATATCAGTTATATATTAACATACTGTATTTTACAGCACATTCCTTGCACAGATGCTATTCTAGTTTAATTTTTCAGCCCCTGCTCCAAGAATGGAGAGGCTTATTCAAAAGAAAAAAAAGGCAGTGTTACTCTTGATCTTAGCAAAGTGTTTCTACATGGAGAAGAATGGGGAAATAAATATTGTCGTGTAGGTAGCTTCAACTGGAGGTGGTAATTATTAGAAAGTAATTTTACTACACTGTTTGATGTTTGATTCCAAACAGTATTTAAAGGAGGCATTTGCTTAAAAAAAACTTGTGTTCTTGATGCAGATTAAGTGAACAAAAGTTGGCATTGTTAAATAGCCATCCTGCTTTATGCTCTTGCCCTGTCTTCGTTGGAAATAACTTATGCACATAGTTACACCCCGTTTTCTTAATGAATGCTGGCACTTTAAATGGGGGACTTCTCAGACAGCTAATCCCCACAAACTACCAGAGAACATCATTCCTACTTCCTTCCATTTCTTGGCAATTACTGAATGCGAACTGCCAAATCAGCCTTGTTCCGCAGTCCCTTTGCAGCAGAGCTGAATCGTACCTCAAATATTTGACAACAGGAACACACACACCTCCCCAGTGGTGCAGACTTAGGCAGTTACTGCCCTGAAGGTTGGGGTAGTCGTTGCAACAGGGAGAAAGGGTGGTAAGAAAAGCGTTCTTGCTCCTGTCTGGGGTAGTTGAACCACCAGTCAGGCATGCTGGTCTTCCCACAGCAGAACTTGCATAGGAAAACCCTCTCAAACTGCAGAATGACTACTAGAGGTACTGATTTTTAAGTGAAAGAAGACAAAAATTTGGTACAAATGTCTAAAATTTCCCTGTTGCCAGGCCTTTTACTGCTTGAGATGGGACTGGTTAGAGTTATAGTCTAATTCTGTTGTAATTTTATGACAGTTTTACTATGTATCATTGTAACTTATGAGCTGTAGTACTTCAAAAAAACAGTGGTATCTCAGATACAGCAGTCAGCACTGTCAAACAGCAATAGGTGTCCTTTCTGTTAACCCTTAAAATGAATACCATTCTTTGATGCAGTAGTTCTCCAATTGTTCTGCAGTAAGAAGCTTCTGGGATCATCATGCATTGTGAATCTCATTCACGTAGTCAGTGTCTCCTGTATTTGAGCTCCAGATATTGAAGCTGTTTCAGTTTTTAGGACTACAATCTGGATCTGAAAGAACTAATGAAACACATCTTTTGACACACACAAAAGTCACATGGGTTGTGTACTTCAGGAAGGAGCTCAGCATCCAGATTCACTCTCTGGAGTTCAGATACGGATAAACCAAATCGTATTGCAGAAGAATCTTGGCATTCAGACAGCTTAAGGCCTTCCTCTTAAATTTGAAGTTACATCATAGACTCGTTTGCGTAACATGTCTTTGTAGGTATGTCAAACACACTAAGAACCAGATCTAATTTAGTTTCTGTACTGTGTTGGGTTTAAAATAAAAAGGTTTTGACCCCTAAGAAATCCAAATGTTTAGAATTATGTCTGTGAAGGTTTTTAGAAATCAGCTCTGTATGACATGATCAGGAATAAACTAGTATCACTGCTCTAACTCATCTGTTCTGCAACAGAATCTTAGTATTTCTAGCTACATAAACCATTGGATATTTTTAATTTGAACAGGCTTACTACTGCAGTTGATCTCCCTCCTGAGTTTATTCATCTTTATATCTCCAACTGTATCTCTACCTGCGAACAGATTAAAGACAAATACATGCAGGTGAGTACTCTGCTCAACTGGTCAGGAAAAAGGGTCCAGGGTCTTGCTCTGTGTGACATGTGCTAAGACTTTATCAGGGTGATAGCATTAAAGAAGCAGTAAGACAGAATAATTTATTTCAGAGGTACTTTTTTTTTTCTTAATGCGCTACGCAGTTCCTTAGTGTTTAACAATTACTGTTTCACCTTTCTACAAGACTCCACAGGTAACTACTGTTCTGTTTTACTGTAGATATCATACACTTCTCCCTAGCAATACTACAGTCCTATGACTCAGGAGCCTAAGTGCAAAAAGCTTATCTGTCATTCAGTGTGACTTCTCTTTACTTCTAGCATGAGATGTTTGTTTTCTACTTAGTTTTGAGCTTTTTTTGCTCCACAAGTGTCTCCACCAGTTCCACGCTTCGAGGTGATGTTACAAAACTCCTGTGGAAATTTTGCCCTTCAATTTTCTCTATTACTGACCCATAGTAACTTTCAGATCTCCTTTAAACCCTAAAAACCCTTTTCTTTTCTGCTTTCATAATGCCATAATCTCTTCTTCCCAAGCCAGTCTTAATTCCTCAGTACCAGCATGCAAGTTGTAGCCACTTCAAGGATCTTTAACCCTCCTTGTAGCTGTTACCTGCATGTTGTATGAAGAAGTACTTCCCTTCTTTCCTAAAATTATTTATGAGTTTCACCAAGTAGGTCTTGTTTTCTTGGATATTTTTTTGGTGAAGGACAGTTCCATGTTCAGTTCACACAAGGCTTTGAGTCCAGACCAATTCCTCCCTCAGCTTTTCTCCTCTCCATACTGGATTGCAGCCTATTTAGATTTGTGCATTTTAGATTTCCCTTAAGCTTTTTGGCTTCCTCCTCTAGCTCTGCTATATCCTTAAGCTGCAGAGGCCAAAACTGCACGTAATGAACAGGATGTAGGTTCAGTGTGGTTTTGGACAGCAGGAAAATCCCCTCTGTCTTGTTCTAAGTACCTTTCCAGATGCTGACTAACCACTTGTTAGTTTCTGGTGGCTGCTGATGGTTTTCTGCTTTGGGACTTGGCCAGAAATGCATGGATGCATTGATCTGTGACTTGCTGAATAGCAGGGGAGAAAAATAGCAGAGCTGAGAACATGCTCACAGAGTGGGTGGGCACTACTGAGATTGTAGAGCAGCTGTGCTTCTGGCACACAGGACAAAATAAAGAGAAGAGGGTCAAGGAAGACACACTGATCAGCAAGGAGCAAGCAAGGTGTGTGAGATCTGACATTTGTTAATGCTACCTAATGAGGTCTCACAGCAGCTGAAACACAAGATGTTTTGTTTGAGAAGCACCATTCAAAAACACTCCTATCAGAAGTAAACAATTACAATCCTCAGAGTTTGGGAACCGGCCAACACTTTGCAGTTGTACTCTTGTTCTGAGTTTCATATTTGCCGAAGTTATTCTTGTACCTAGTCCTGGTGCTGCAGAAAACACATGATGCCTTTTGACTGTAGCAAGGGAAACAACTTGTTCAGTTCCTGAATTTCCTTGGTGTAGGTAGGAAATTTTGAGAGCTTAGTTCCTCTAAAAATAGTTGACTGCTTATTTGCCTTCATCCCAGTCTGGGGAGCAGCTGGTTAGCGACTGGGTGGGTCTGTATAATTGCCAGCTCCTAGGTCTGCAGTTTACCATTCTCCATGTGCTCTACAAGGTGCTACCTCAGCAGCCCCTAGGAAGGAGGAATGCAGCTGAGATCCCAGCTTCTCACTGGAACAGGCATGGAGTTGCAGCTCACAGCCACAAGCTCTTCTGGGATTAAGTATCCCTCATTTCCTTCTAAGATACAGCAATACTGCAATGTGTCAGTTCAGTGATAGAGTGCTTCCTGCTAAGCAAGGTTGGGATCAGTTCTGTAGCTGTCATTTCCCAGTTGGAGTGCCTTAATTGCATGCCCACTGGGAAGTTTTGAGATTGAAGCTTGTTCATTTTTCTTTACGGTGTTACTTGTAGAAAATGAGACTAAGCAAGAACTGTGTCCATAGTGATGACAAGACTCTTGGGGTTTTATTCATAGATTTACATGTGTACATGTGCTCTGTACTTTCATATATATATATATAATGCAATCTGGTACCTTATTTGTGCATGTACAGAGCTTGGGGAAAAGACTACTGCTGTAGCTGAAGTTCTGCTGAAATGCCTCAGTTAAGAGGGTTGTGCTGCTCAGGGCCAACAAACGTGGTTGCCAACTTTTTATGTGGATTATGTTCTCTTCTGTTTCAGAACCGCCTGGTACGTCTTGTTTGCGTCTTTCTTCAGTCTTTAATCAGAAACAAGATTATTAATGTACAGGACTTGTTTATAGAAGTGCAAGCATTCTGCATTGAGTTCAGCCGGATAAGAGAAGCAGCTGGCCTCTTCAGATTGCTGAAGACTCTAGACACTGGGGAAAATCCATCAGAGACAAAAACTTCCAAATAAAACCACTTGGTCACTGGGGGGAGGGGTGGAATATGAGTGTTCTATACCAATTAATTGTATATTTTAAACCAAAATTACTGGATTAATAATGTAATACACTATAAATAGCATTTTATGCATTTAAACAATAAATGTTTTTCTGATATGTGTGCTTGAGTTTGAAATGTTAGGCCTTACCCTTAAGCTTTCTTTGACTACAGGTCATGAGCATGTCCTGAACTATAGGCTGTATTCCCAGAGAGCCTCTATTCACAAACAGCTTTGGATAACTGAAGTCAACTGCTATCCAAATAAGTAATTTAAATTCATGTTGGCTCTTTCTGTACTCTGTAAGGCCTCCTAAAAGCTGGAACCACCTTCTGTTAATGATGTTCCCTCTTCTCACTGGGAAAGGGAAAGTCTGTCTTGATGCTTAGAATAAGTTTAAGGATTATCTTTAATGTTTCTGATGAAGTGTTGACTGTAATGTTTAAAACTGTATGCTCTCCTCCTCCACATCACTGACTTTTTCCACAATGCTGACTTCATACCACCAAATTATTTCATGATTTTGAGAATGATCCACTGTGGAAAAATGGTCCCCTTTCTTCATAGAACTCAGTCATAGGACTCTTCTTACTTCAAAAGTTGCACAAGCACTTCCTTTGTGGCTACCAATGATTAAAATAGCCTCTTCAGTTATAAGCATGTAATCAGTACCGTGCTATGTTAGATGGGGGTAGGGGAGAGAGTAGGCTGAAATACCACTGTTGACAGTTAAATAATTGCTGTTTTTTAAACTCAACTTTAAAAGAAAAACAATTTGAAAAGTTAGCCATTCTAATGTAAGGCTGTTTGATAAAAAATTAAGCAGAAGAGCTGTAGACCTAAAGCAGCTTTTGTTTATGAGGCAGAAGTTCAATAATGCAAGGTCAAGATTTTCTTTTGACTTCATCTTCGTAAGTAAGGTAAACTGATAAATTATATGAATAAAATGTAACAATGACTTGTATAAAATCCCCTCAATCTCATCTTCTGCAGCATGATCTTTTTTTAAGATGCCCTGGAGGAAGTGTTCTCCAGGCATTAGAGGATTAGGCTTGTACAACTTCCCAAAGTTATGATGTGTTAAGTCAACTAAAGTAGAATTTATTTTAGAGCTGCTCTAAGTCTAGAAATTCCTGCTCTATAAATTCCTTCTGAAACCTAGCCCTGTGCTATGTCACTGTTAGCAGTAGCAGTTAACACAGTTTGTGCTTGGAATTTGCACCTTGCCTGCTTCATGTCTTCTAACGTTGACATACAATGTAACTATGCCATATTCATCTTCTCCCTGTTCATATCTCTTCAATAAGTGGGTTGAAAAAAAAACAAACTTAAAAGCTCTATACTTTGTTTGGAGCTTCCTTCTTGAGCTTTAAATGAAGTAAGGAAGGAGAAGCAGAAATAAAAGCCTTACACACTGAACGTTGGCCCCACAGCCCTTAGCTGCTCAGCACAGCTCAACCCACCACAGCTCCCCAGGGGTTACACAGAGAGCACCACAACATCCAGAAAGGATGTGAGCTACTGAAGACAATGCCCCCTTCCTACCCAGCATAAAGTTAAGCTCATTTTGTGCTTATTTTGAGTGTCCCAGATCTGTTTATGATGGTTTTGTCACGCTTGTGTAAAGAAAACGCTCAAGCTTCTACAAAGCATTTTCTACAAAGTGTTGCTTTTTAAAAGGTCTGTATAATTTATTATGGAAATTGAGCTTTTAGCCATTAAGTTACATCAACAATGCATAACTTGACATCCTTACACTTGTACATACACAATGGAAAGAGGAGTTCAGTGCTTGATGCAATCAATGCAACCGAGTTAGTACAAGGTTACCGTAAGAGTTGATGGTGAATAGTTGTTGACAGAGACTAGCAAGTTCAAGAGGTTATTTGCAGTTTTGTTTAAGCAGAAGAGAATACAGAGTTTGGACTTAAGCCTCAGACTAATGAAATGATGGAAACTCATTAATTTGCTGTTCTCAATTCAGAAGGATATGCTCATTTAAAAATACAGTATCATTACCATGTTTCAGGTGGTGAAAACTAGCTTCAGGCCCAGTGGAAGCATAACGGACAGTTTCCAGGCAATGCATTCTTCACACAAACACATGCAATTATAGAGACATTCTACTTTTAAACTTTCTCAAACCAAGTTTCGCAATACAGCAGGATATCTGAGGAGAGAGATCAGGACCCATACTGAACAAAAACAAAAGCCTCCAGCTTGATTTGTGCATGTTTAATCTTCACATACCACCTGTGAGAGAAAAAGAGCACTTAGTAAAGATCAGCCTCAAGGACAGAAAATATATTACTATTTTTCACCAATTCTGGTTATAAAAAGAGAAAGTTGCTGCTGCCATCTTTCATTTCAGCAATCTTAGTTCAGCACAGCACTATTATAAAACTGCATCTCCCGGTCTTGCTCTTCCCTCCTCCTCCACCCCAGCTCCTCGTTCCCTGAGCCCAGCTCTAAGGCTTATCCAGTCGCACAGTAAGGATACTCAGCTTCCTACCTTGACAATATTCAATTTAGAGGAATTTAGTTTTCTGCCATGTAAGCTGAGTTCGTCACATACTCTTAATTCGAATGTGAGAACCAGAACAAAGTAATTGATAGCTGGCACAGAAAATTGGAAAGGACAACTCTCTCGTGGAACAGCAAGCTACTGAATTGGATTGAGCCATCCTGTGAAGTCTCACTCAGGCTGGTGGAAGAGAACAGTCTCTTGTCAAGCTGCCCACACCAAGAGCTCCATTCTCTCCAGGTTAAGCTGACAAAATATTTCCAGCTGACTCCTTTACTAAATTTCAGTATCAGCTCTCCTTACAGAGCAGCGGAGCCAGTACTTCCGTAACAGCCTCAGTACAGAAACACCAAGACCAAATGCCCACACAATTTCCACAACAGTATCACTGTTGCAGTGACACAGAGCCCTTAAGGCTCTGTTGAGCAAGAGTTCCACCTTTTACTGCACGCTGGAATGCTGATGTGCACCAACCCCATGCATTTATTAAGTATTTGCAGCCTTGGCAACAACTGAAGAAGTATTCTGCCAATTCACACTGCCCTTCTTAACCTACTGGTATATACTTCCAAGTGACAACTGCTAACAGTAGTTGCATGTCTGTACTTGCCTAGACATGAGAATTTTGCTTTTGGGAGGAGCTAAATAATCAGCCCAATGCACTTTCACTTCTGATGGAGCTCATCAAAACCCATGAGCACAGACCCTGCTGTCTCGAGCATTCTCATACCACAGGGCATAAGAGGTGAGACAATGATCACCACCGTGAGCTCTCTGGGCTCCTGTCTGCACAACTACTACCGGCTTGTCTTAGAGAAAGCTTAGTGTGCTGGAAGGAAAACCAGGATGACCACTCCTAAATCAAGAAGCTGTTAAAAAAAAAAAAGAAACTTGGCATGTTTTTTTGTTTTTGTTTTTTTTAAAAACAAGTTAACAGTTTCTCTGAGACCAATTACATGCTGGCACAGGACAGGAAGTACCCAAGAATATTCCTACCAAAGCTGGGGTTTTATTATACCCAGTGCCCAATTTATTAGTTTAATAAGAGTTAAAAACATTCTCGCTGTAATTAAGCCATCTTACAACCCCTCTGACATACTTCCTCTGAAGAATCTAGCACTGATTCCTGGCAACAGGCAACCAGATGACATTCATACATTGGTGAGCAAGGAGTCTGGGGAAGGAGTTACTGCTATCTAATCATTTTTTCCTACTACTGTAGAGATTCTCATCCAAGCATTGCTTCAAGCCCATTTCTGCTTAGGGTCAAAAAAAAAGAAGAATCTGGTCTTTATTAGGGGTAATTAGTGAAAAAATCCCAATTGTCTAGTTAAACTGGTACCACTGCTAATGAAAGTCATTGTTAACATGCAGTTAGATCTGAAATGTTCTTTTTTTTTTTTGCTAACAGGTCTGAAAGCTAAAGCTAGTTTTAAAAGTTATTTAATAATAAATTTATTCTTCGACTACTAAGCCAAGGCCTTTGATCAAAGAGGAGGCTTTAGCCTCACTTTAAACACCACTCCATTCTCAGATGTTTACAGCTCCTTTTTCAATTTTTTGCATCACATCACAATTAATGACGCCTACTAATGAAATCCATCATTGTGCAGTAACATCCCTCAATTCCACTGGGGATTTGCTGCAATTTCTTTATTCAACACTGCCACTGGGGGGCTCTCTACTTTATGCTGGCACTGGGCTTTTGCTTTTTTACTTTATATATATTCTTGCTGTAAGAAGCCCTCTGAGAGACTTCAGTAAAATCTGACAAAGGGACATATCTCAGAGAGAGGCTCCTACATGCTTTATGAAAAACGTGCAGCTAGGAAGAGAACCCACAGCACATACAGCATCAGCTCCCACATTAGGCAGGAGATAACCCAAGCAGAAAGGCAGATTACAGATCCTCCAAAGGGTGAGGAAGACTGTTCTGCTCTTCATAGGAGCTGTTGGTAGTTAGAGTGCTAGGAACTAGAAATACAGGTCTGATCCAACAAAGTCAGTCCTGATCAGCAAAAACCTGTACCTACCTCGAGCCGCCTACACCCACCTACTCTAAAAGTTACTTATGTGAGTTCTAACAGTAGGCAATACACTTCATGTTTCTAAGCCTCTTGCTTTAAGCTCCACAGATGGCCTATTTCCTGTTTTGTATTTTCACACTGCCACTCTTTTTGCACATAATAAGCTTTCTGACTGAGGTCAGACCAATGTTCGCTTCGGAAGATTTTGTCATCGTGCTTCCAAGGAGAGCAAACTGCTTGTTGGAGGCACTGCAATTCGGCCTTTTATTGTCATCATTCCTCAGCAGCACAGCTGGCCTTACAGGACCTAAATATATCACAAATTACGTGCAAACTGTTCTTGTGAAAGCTTAAATGAAACAGGTATGGAGACAGCAGAAGACGTGTTCTAGCAATCCTCATACTTAGTCATTTTTCTAAATTGTTACCACATCAGATTTTATAGGCACTCTCATCAGTTTGCAGGTTCTCTAGCTTTTCTTCCAGCTCTGAACTTCAGTTCTGAAGAAAGGTGTTTTGTTTTAGAAGTATTACTTAAAAGTTGATGTACTTACCACAGTTCTCCCCTCCAGCATGAATATTGCACTGCAGGTATCAGCAAGACACAATCCACAGATTGACAAGACTTCTCTCGATAACTCGTTTTGGTTCCTCCTTGAGCTAGAGTTTAAACCCTCTCAACGTTTACTAAAAATCAATGTTCAGTTTTGTGTTAAGGAAGAGGGAGAAGACTTAGTTTTTAATATTGAAGAGATAGTTAAAAAGGCAGTTCTGGAAATGTTGGTAAGCTTCTTTTGGAGACAAGTGTCCCTATACATTGTTTTAGTTGTGGGTTGTTTTTTATTTGTTCAGTGTTGGAGATGCTTGGTCAGTCATATTCCATTCTCGTGTGCTTCTTGTAAGATAAAGGCATCACAGAAACTTGCACCTGCTGGTGACATCAGAACTACAACCTGACAATTTTCCAGTAAACCTAAAAGTTACACTCCTACAGGGAAGAGGCAGATTTATTTAAGTAGGCATTAGGAAGAATATTTCAAAAGGAAATTTAGGATGAAACGTCTGCTCTGCAAAGTAGAAGTTTAGATTATATTTCCCCAGCTGAAACCTCTCATTTCTGGAACATTCATTCTAAAATTAAAAAAAAAGTTATTGCTTCTACTGAAGCTCAATATAAGTTAGAAAAAGAATTGCATATTTTCTTAAAAACATTCCAAATATACATTTTAAAAACAAAATACACTCTAAAACAAATGTCTAGTAAGAGACCTTGTTTTAAGCAACCTGTAATAACAGCTTTACCAAAACAAACTGAAGAACAGAGCACATTTATAACATGACAATGCTAAAATCCTAAACAATTCGTTTAACACTCTTAGTTAAGTAGTGTCTTAAATATACATATTTCTTTACAAAACAGTTTAGCAATTCCTTATACCACTTACAGTATATAAATATTTGAATAAGAGGTCATAATGGGAGATGCCAGGATTTATATTCACTCTCAGATGCTTCAGGTTTCGTAGGTGTTTTGCTATAAGGCACAATACTGCTAATCTAAAAGAAAGGAATAAAAGCGAGTGATGAACCCAGCGGAAACTCCTACCATGGAGTCTCCAGGAGAAGATTTCTAGCGTCTCTATGCAAAGAAAAAAAAAATTCAAACCTTGTATACTCTAAGAAACAGTTCCAATTTCTTACATAAAGTGGGACAGGATGGGTGCAGGAATAAGAAGGAATTAAGTAAAATTTTATAAATAGACTAATAAATATTTTAGCCATAGTTAGCCCTTCACCTCTGTTCTACTGAGTTTAAGACTGAAAGAGGTAACCAGTGTGCATATACCGAAACAAGTCTACATGCTCAGCACGTGAAGACCACCTTGCATAACCTGTTACTGCCAAATTCAGTATCAAAAGCTAGCGAGGTGGAGAAAGTCTCCTTTTCTCAGCATCCACTCGGAGTGGAACACATTACAAGATCAAATTAGTATTTGTTACACGTAAGGAAAGTTGCAACTGGTGATTTTTTCCATCACCAAAGAGGATATGTAACATATCCATGAAGTTATTTGATTCCTTCAAAGGTTAGATTGTGTCTTTTACGTATATCCATCTCCAATTACAACAGGACTTTCAGAACATTTTAATAGTTGTAGCCTTGTAAGTGTTCTCCATATATACACATATGGATCATGAATAGTGCTTCCAAACTATTTATCCATTAGACGTTCTACATTGTTTCACTGCCTAGTCTTCAACTTTGTTACAGCCCTCTGGAACACAACGACATTGTAATAATGCTTACAGAAAAAGGGTTATTGCATCTTTTCATAGGATGAGACATCCAGAGGAAGTTTTATAAAATCCTCTTGTGTACAAAATTCTTAGTTATTAGCCCTTTTGGAACACCAGCTAGAAAAGTTTGAAAGGTAAAATAATTTACATTGTTATTTTTCCATTAACCAGACGAGTTCATACTACTTAAATAAAAAATAATAGTTCTTCAACAGTCTATTCAAGGTATCTTCTGTGAAGCAGTTCAGTGGGAATTTCCATTAGATAGATGCTCTCCATGTCGGTTATTACTGACATCCACATCTAGAAGCCAGGAATTAAAAGAAAATTTGTTTCTACATTCACCTTTTTAAGTTAACATATAAAGCACAATAATCTAAAGTCTGGAAACAAATCAAATATTCATGTGTATGTTCTATCTCTAGGTAATAAATCCTCCCAAAACACTATTTACATCTTTTTTTCCTTTTAAGACCAATTTTCTTCACCTTGATGGGATTCCCTCAAAATCTACCTGCTTCTGTTTTTTGAACATCAGCAGTAACACCACTCAATCTGGTCTGCACTGCAATACTAAGACCACTAAAATCCCTTGGAGAAAGTCTCCTTCTAATGCAATTAATGGCATCAAGGATCGTCAAGTGATAAACCAACGTATTACTTACCAAGTAATGCTGTGGTTTCGCCTGCATCCTCTTTTAGACTGGTACACTGCAACACAGATTCACTGGTGGAAGAAGCTGACAATTCACTCACTTCATTTCTGTCGTCTTCTTGTAGAGCGATACTCAGGCTTCCAACTGAAACACTGCCACTTATTGATTCAGGTATTGGAACTTCAAGTGGGTCTTCAGAGTCCCCCTTCAAAATTAAACACATTAACTGACACCTCTGCCTACCCACAGGCCTCCATATTACCACTTTATAACCTCAGGTTACTAGAAAATGGCCTTTTTTTCATCTAGTGTTGCTTATTACAGGTGTCCTCATGGGCACAGTATTAAATATCATCTATTTCCAACCGATTTCCTAATATCCATCTATTTCCATCAGAAACCAAAGAAACAGAATAAGCTGAGAGTGGCAGGAGTCAACTCAGCGAGCCTTTCAGATGGAATGTGTCAACACTTGAGAACAGTTTTGCTGCAGACTGGTTAGGAGCATGCTCAGCAAATATCAAGTCTTCACTGAGTAAACCTATTGATCCTTTACACATCTGTAGAAATCGTTGTTTTTCCATGATAGTAGTTTGGCAAGTTTAGATTTGTTTACTGGGGTGAACAAACATTTGACATGAGAAAGTTTCCCTCCTCTCCTTCCTCCAGTCTAACTTTAAAAACCTGTCCTCAAAATACAAATGTGACAGCTTCTCACTTTGCAGGAACATACGCAGCATGAGCAAAGGAACTTATTTCACCTGTTGTACAGCACAAGCTATTTGTAATATACGATTTTTAGAATAACTCCTACATGCACAATTCTGTTCCTAAAATTGAACCTTAAGCCATTGCCATTAACATACTAATATAATTTAAACATAAGCAAGTACACTACAGTAGAAATAACTCTTCTTTGGCTTCATGATGAACCTTTTCCCCCCCCTCCTCATTTATCAAAGGCCCATCCTAAGAAATTCCACGCTGATTCTTTCTTTAGCATCAAAACATTCGTTTCAAATAAGCTATAGAACTACATTTGAATACAAGTTAAGACACAAACGATACTAACCTCCAGGTGTGTGTGTGTACTGGGGAAAGGATTAATGATTTTGTTTCCAAAATTTCAGCAGCTAAATAAGCAAAGATATAAGATTCAACAATGTCCTACTAAGTCAGTAAGTCAGACGTGGTGAAATACAGCTCTCTTTTTCCCCTAGGAAGTAGTAACTAGATCACTGAAGACTACAGTCTAGAAGCCTGCTGTTTGCAGGACACAAGGCAGGTACCTGGCCCTCCTGCCTTCCCTCTACCTTGAGCCCTTTGAAAAAGCTGCAGCAGCGAAGTTGTTTACCATAAAATTGAGGTCAGCCTTCAGACTCTGCAGAGTTCAGCAGACTTCTTTAACAAGGCTGCATGCTCGTGTCTGCCGTTGCGTCACTCAGCCAGCACACTCCTGAAAGAACTGCCTTGCTCTTCACACTTGTCCTCACATCAACAAGATGTTCACACAAACACTTTACAAATCAGGTTGGGCAACCTGGATCAGGCTGAAAACTGAGCTAGAAAACCTGAATGACTTCTCGCATTGCTAATTTCAGCATGACTTGAACGGTTGACACATAAGCAAGACAATTCCCCCATTCCATCAGAAAAGAGAACAGAGCTTCTGTACTTACAGAACTTAACATAACCCTGTACTTAACATAACCCTGCTTGACTTGCTTCCTACATTCTTTTCACCTAACAAGCAGAGGAGACATTACTCCTCTTGGTTAGAGCTGGTATCAGTACGAGTTCAGGGGATAGAAGTGTTTTAGATTTTAAAGTGTCTCCGCTTTGAGACTGTATACAGAGGGATATATCCTTTCATCGCATAGAACACAAGTTATATTAACACCAAGAATTGAAAATGAGCTAGTAGTAAGCCATTAACGTACTAATGTTAATGTGGCAAGTTATTTCACATGAGAACACTGCAATTCTTGGATAAAGCCTTACTACACAGAGCCACCATAATTTGGTGCGTGTATATATAGAGACAATACATGCTTACATACACGCTACGTAGCAAGAGTATTGTCACTTCTCACAAAACAAAACGTTAGTCATCCACAGACTTGATAAGTCTCTAATGAAGTAAGAGAAAAGCTAGTCAAAATGCAAACCTAGCCAATGAAAGGAAGCCTGAAACCAAGGAACGCCTCTGTTTTCTGAAGACCTCTATAGATCAGTAGAAGAGAAGAGGTACGTTCATGCCTATGGCATTTTAGTGGAACTCGAGACTATTTATCAACAGTGACCAAGTAACCTACCGCGTGTGTCTTCATCTCTCTTTTCTGGTGCTGTCAGGAAGAAATGAGAGCACATCATTTTCTCTATTTAACCAATTTCTGATGAATGTCTTTAGGAAGGTTCTCAGTACTGGCTCACTTACAGGGATAAAGCACTTAGCATATGTGGAAGCATACACAAATACACTTAAACTATAGGAAAAAAAAATCACTATTTCCTTTGAATCACTGTTCTCAGCAAGATCAAGTATACACACAAGACCTACTGAATTTATAGTTTTGTAGCTTGGGCAAACTGCCTCACCTTTGCTTAAACTTCATTACTATTGTTGGTTGTTGATAGAAAAAAAAAAAGGCTATCACAAGAGAGTACGCTGAGGATTCATAAGCTCTTCCACACTAAGCTCCTACCCAAAAGCCACACTTTTTCCAGTTCTCATCAAAAATTCATTTCTTTGCCCAGCTTCTTCAGTCTAGCCAAGTAACAGCTGTAACAACTGTTGTCATTCTGAACAGTTACAGGAAGCCGTGCTTCCTGCACTGTGCTTTTTTCTTGAAGATTAAAGGTAAGCGTGCAACATACCCAGTATCCCAAAGCTTTGATAACATCTAGTTTACACATTGGACAAGTTCGGTGGTCCAAAAGCCAAGGGTCAATGCACGTTCTATGGAAGATGTGCCTAAAGAAAACAAACACCCTTTAGAACTCGTAATGAAATATCAAACATTACTCTTTTAGAAGATGCGCAAATTACTACCTTAATAGGTAACCCAATTCCTCTGTGACTTTGACATTTAAGCACTGCTTAAATTAATAGGACAGACATAACCATAAGTTCTGGAAATGTCTTTATCTGCCATGCTAATCCAAAATAAAAGATGCTACTAACTACAATGACACTACTGAGCTATCACTTCAAGTGCACAATTCAAACAATATTAAGAAAGCTCTACTTCATTTTTACACTTCTCCCAATTGCTCCTTTTCCCCCACTAACACGGGGTGGTGTATTGTCTCCTAGTGCCCTTCAACATGTAACAGGCCATACAAACGGCACAGCTTCAGCTCTGCCAGCATTTTCAGAAGAGTTTCCAGAAGGCTCATCGAATTTTTCATTGGGAAAACATAGTACAAACAGAAGAGAGTAATTACAGTGACTTACTTGCATGGCAGAATTCGAACAGTATCTTTCAGTTTATAGTTCTCGATGCACACAGCACAGTTTTCCACATCAACATCTAAACCCTAAAGATAACACATTTAAATGTGCAAATTACATTCACATGTAATTACAGAACAAGCTTTGAGTAATATATAATTTCACAAAACGTGGTATAAATTGGCTTAGGAAATAAAAATGTCTCCCTCGTTTAAATCAAGATTCAATCAAGAGGCAATTTGATCAAGCGATACCTAATATTAAAAACTAGCCCAATTCAGATTTTCTAATTTAAATAACTACACATGGTATCTTAAGCCATTTGTTATGCCTCAAACGCTGTCTTTAAGATTTTACTCTGCTCCCAATGAACAACAGATAATTAAAATCAAGAAATTTTACACGAGGTCACAGATAAAATAAAATAGTGTGCTGTGCTTTCATTTTATTTTTACTGATGGTCCCAAAGACTTGCAAGAGATTAAGTAGGAGGAGATTCTTAGGGTTAAGTACTACAAGCCTCATCTTCCCATATATATTTTTTTGTTGTTTTTTTTCCTTCTACCACATCCTAGTAAATATCCTTTGGAAGCTAGAGGAGGAGAACTGAAGTAACAATTTGGGATGATTTTTAGAACATCTCTCCAAGCTCACACCAGAGAATTCAAATCATACCATTTTTGCCCCCCAGCTTATTTCTTCTTAAGGGCTATGTATCTTCCCTAACAAGTCTTTCTGCCATCTTGAAGCCATACTTATCCTAACAGTGCAAGTATGATAGGTACCTCCTGACAAGTAATTCAGTGTTAATTGAATTGTATAAAACAAACATTAGAAGAACATACAGCAGACCAACTTCCCTTTCATCTCCCACAAGTATATTTCATGTTTACTGCTGACTGAAGCAGTTAAAAATCATCTCAAACATTCAAATGAATTAAGTACTGCGAATGAACTTTCAAGTTCAAGGGAAGTTTTTCCCTCCTTTACATACTATCATTTTACATACTTAATGCTTCAAATTCCTAAGTAAATCTTTTGTTAAAAAATAAGCAAAGTCAAAATAAGATACACATTTATTCTGTAATATTTTTTTTTTATTCCTCGGGAGACAAAATCCAAGCATGCAGCACATAACCAAATGTGTGCATCTCGCAATAATCCCATAAACTTCTCAGAAAGATCTACGTGATAGCAAATACAATTTTTAAATGTTGACCCGTTTTTAGTTAAACACCTCAACTCCGAAAGAAGTGATAATGAAAGGCTGTACTGTATCACAACGGTGGCACTCTTTCAAACCTAACGACTGAAATATGTTTTGCCTTTATATACAGACAGGACTGTCTTTTCTGATAAGTTCATGAAGGTACATTTGCGTCAGTAAGTTCCTGAAATTTGCTGACAGTTTGATGATTCAAATCAAATGGTAAACCATGGTTTACAAAGCAGAAAACCTGTATTTTAGATGTTTTAATCTAATTTCATTCTACTTTGCTTAATCAACGTGACATTCATAGTTACTACCAGCATGCTGCACAATAACCTAGTTAAAATTTTACTTTTTTTTTTTTAATAAGTTTTTACATTTTTTTCATCATGGGTATATTGATGGGAAGGAAATTCCTGATGCGAAATCTCCTAAAACAATCCTTGTTAGAGGCTGACTGAACGTCAACTTAAAAGCAATTAACAGGTTCACTGTGGTCCTCACCACAGAGTTCATCATGACTCTCTTACATCCATTTCTACTTATGCTGATGTTATGCTGTGATACTGCTTCATGCAAGTTTTGATTCAGCTCCATCCTCCTTTCTCTCCAGTTTCATCATTGTATAAACAGAAGTATGTACATCCTTCTGTTCAGAGCTTGAAATTGGTTATTTTTTGATGGAATTTACAATTTAATTAAAATAACACATACATTTAAAATGCTAAGCATGCTGAATGCATAAAAGGGAAAAAAAAAAGGCAAGCTCTGAGACAGCTTGTTTTAACATCAAACTAGTTTACTCCATGAAGTACATACACCCTGTAGCATGTCACTTGAGCCAAATAGCTTCTGTTGAAACACATTTTTGAAGTTAAGTGTCCTCTCTCACCTTAATTATATTAATCAATTTAAAAGAAAATCCTTGGTTTTCCATCGCTAAGTGAGTCAGTCCTTAAGTAAAAGTTAATCAAATAAGACAAATAAGGGTAAGAAAAAAAAAAACCAACTATATGGTACCAGAAGTCTAGTCAGAAGCTAATGTAGTATCTAGGTACATAGATGCCTAAGAACAGAATAAAAGTATTTTCTTTCAAAACCTTGGATTTTTTTTTTTCTAATTCATACAGTTGTTCAAATAGTTGCGAGTTTAGGCCTTATGCTCAAAGAGTTAACTTTCTGAAAGTTGTGCTAAAACTTTAGAATAGTTTTATCCTAATATAAAAATATATTTCTTTAAATATTTATACTTCAAGCCGATACTGCTCCTTAATGTATTGTAAGTTTAAAAAAAAGACTAAACCAAGTGTTTCATTTTCAAAGCTTTAGATTACCAAGGCTTTCTTATCAATAAGAAGATGGATGTTCTCTTAAATGAAAAGAAAACATTACATCAGCTGTACAAACTGTGCAGTCAATAGGTCCTAGGAAGTATTTCACAATCCACCTGTTGATGTTTTCAAGTGCTGATAAGATCAGTATTTCCTCATCTTTACAGTATCAGCCCTTTTTAGTTTCCTGCAACATTCTGCAAAACAGCTTTACATTTCATAAACGGTTAAATGTTGACTCTTCGATTTTAAGATCATCCTTCTAGGCAAAGCCACTAAAATGAACCTAAAATTGTAAGAGTCACATTGTGGTTATCTTGCAATAAATTCAGTTTCAACTCTATAAAGGCATTACAGCAGATTTCAAATCATTCGACAGTAATGAAAGCCACCACATTACCTTGTCTCCACGTTTCACAGTATGCAGCTGAAGCTGGCTGATTGCTTTCTTGGTTTCTTTCCTATGTCCCTTGAATAAAATTTGAAGTATTAGTACAGAATCTAGTTTTAGGAGTTACACTTCAAAGCTTAAATATTTTTTTATGGGGATTATTAAGTCTTCTGAATGCTAGATAATCTGTTTACAAAATACTTCCAGCCAGCAGATGCTGAGGGACTGCAAGTTTTGCATTCTTGAGGCACAATAGAAAACATTATCTGTAGGCACACTGCTCGAACAATAGGCTCAACTGGCACACAACTATGCGGGCCAAACTGATGCATGTAGCCCTGTACAGTAAGCGCCTGCACCAAGGGCCTTCCCACACTGGAAAACTGAAGCTAATTTACACTTTAGAGGCGCTCAGAGCTGAAACAACAGCAGTATAACCAGACCTTCTTGTTCAGCAAAGCCATGAGCAAGCAGGCTGTACGTAGGTTTAACACGAGCTGGAGAGAAGGTGGAATCCTGCCGAGTAGCCTACAGCTGGGCTACCAGGTCAAAAGGCTGCTTGTAGCTATTAATACCGCCCCTCAGTTAAACACTGCCTAACACATTATACAAAGCTTTACACTGAAAGGACACATTATGCAAAGGAGACGACAAGAAAGGCTTAACAGACGTGAGGCACCATATTGGACTTCTATACAGTAACAGCCCTAATTATGCTTGGAGGGGAAGCAAGAAAATAAAGCAGTACTGTATTCCCAGACAAAGAGACAGCTACTGCTAGAAACTAAACGCTCCCAATTAGAGTTTGATCTGTCTAGCAGGATCCCTCACTGATGAAACACCATAGGGGAATCAAAAAAAAACTTAATGGCAGCTTCCCCCTTTAACAATACTTACAATGACTTGTATCCTTTATAAAATAAAAAATAAGAAAATCAATACTGTAAATCAGTAAGTGATGCTAAAAAGTTGTCCAACAATTCCCTCTAAGTGAACTTGACCAGCAACAGCCTAGTCCACCTTCGCTACCAGCTCAGGATCTCCTATATGGTCCTGTTTCATCTTCTGTAGCAAGTTCTTCCAAAGACTTGCTGTTAAACTAATTTTAGAATAAATCATAAGATACCCTTCTTCGCCTTCACTCAGCAGCTACATAGTAGTTTGTTTTAAAGCATACCATAACTGACTTCCAAGGTTTAATTACTCTGAATTCAGTAAGCCAAACAAATAAAATTTGGGTTAGAAAAGTAAGTTTTTGTTTCCCAAATTCACTGTAAGACTTCTAACAATGTATCTAGTCCAAGATATACATAGGTTTTTTTTCTTTCAACAGTAGTTTTAAAAGAAGAACTAAGGAAAGTGATACAGCCTTCTAGTGCTAGACTACTCAATTACGAGGCATTTAGATGACAAACTATTAAGAGTTTGTGGCACTTATTTTGGGAAACATCACATTCAATCTAAATAACACAAACTATTTGAAGTCCCCCTAGTGCGAATTGTATCAAAGCCAATGTAACAGGAAGAAATACCTTTCTTCACCAGAGAGTTTGTGTGTTGTAATGCCCTTTCTTTTTCTGTAAAAACTTCTCAAATTTTATTTTCTTGAAAATATTCCCAGAATACAAATGTTAAAACTTAAATATTAATAAGAAAGCACTAAAGGGAATCAACACCTCAAGTAGACTACAAATTTCTTTTCCTAAGACAGTCCTGTAAGTTACGATCAGAGCTCAGACTCCTGAAGTCAAAATCCTTTGTTTTGTGTTTTTTGATGTTGCTTTGTTCTCCCCTAAAACTATCTCGGACAAAAATATGGATTTGGAAGGGGCAAAGAAAGTAGGACCAAAGTTATCTCTTCCTGATCTTTCCAGTACTCCCACCACTCTCAGAACTTCTGACAGCCTGAAAGAGCTGAATCTCGCCACACATGCTCCTTGCAGTCTGCTGTAGTTCAAGTTACAGGTATGACAAGCATTTTTCATAAAGCTTTAGAAACAAAAATTTTAGCCCCAATTACTTGCATCTTATGAAAAAAGTTACCATGGTCTTTCTCCATTAAAAAAATTATTCTGGTTAGTAAAATCTGTACTTTCAGAATGAAAATTACATAAGAATGCAAATAGCCTCTGACCTTTTGACACAAGAAATTAACTTAGGTGACAAACCACATAAGAAGCTGCCTTTACTCAGTTTTTGATGATGACTGGCTAAATATATTTCCTATTACTTCATACTGGTATCTAATAATTACCATTAGTCAAGCTTGCGGTGCCAATTAGCTTATTATTTATTAGCCTCACCAACTATTATTGAGTAGTGTTCATAGATCATGCAGTAGCAAGGAGGTACAGGTCTTCAAGAATGCTTCAATAAAAAAAAAGCGTTAGGCAATTGATTTGACACAAAGACTGCAAATGCTTTAAAGCCTCATCCACAATTACCTGGTTTCCAAATTGTGATCCCGTATACAGGAAACGTTGTATGTAGTAAAATATGAGCCAGGCAAGCGATATAATCATCATGGTGATGAAGGCGATGGCGACGAACACAACCGACTGACCGCTGATGTATTCCTGCACGTGACGCGTGCCAACGACAATCGTCATTTTCACCGGGATGCCTCTTCGTACTGGCTCCAGTATCTCGATGCCTTTTGGATAACCAACCATTATCACCACTGTGTTTCCTGTTCCTGTTGGAGAGGGGAAAAAAAAGAAAGAGTGAGAATTTTGGCATTCTGGTTTGACGGTACTTTGGGTCTCTTTAGTTAAGAACAGGGATTAAAACTGGAAAAAAAAATCCTATTTTTTTTTTCAGGCATAGAAGAACTTAAGTTGAATAAAGAACCCTTTACTTACATTATGAAACTCTCAAGTGGATGAGAAATTTCAGCAGATGCCCTTTTACTGTTACCAAAGCCCTATACTCCTCATTCCATACAGCAAAACGGGGCATAGATGCCACGCAGAAGGCAGGCAAGTTATACACCACTCATCTGGAATTTGCTGAAGTCCTAACGTGCAACCCGAGCGCAGCTGGTCTTTGTTAGCATAAGAATTTTAGCTGCAGCTGGAGACAGTATATGAACTGCCACAAAAAGAGACGCGTTCAGTTCAGTTTGAATTGGAATCCACAGCACAATTAGGCTGGATATGTGAACAACAAAAAAAAAATTAGATAATATTCAGCTACATTAAACATTTAAATGCTTAATTCTTTACTACTAAATATTCAGATTTTAATGAGACTTCAAGACAAGGACTTGTAAAGAAGCATTTTGGGACCTTTCTGGGAGCATGCAACCAAATAACTTTTTAAAAAAATATATATTTAAACTCAAAAGCACTCAATCCATATGGGGAGAAAAGCACCTAACTCCGAGAAGACTTTAAGCACCACCGTACCGCAGCCAAACAAGTTAAGATACTGTCAAGACCACCAAGAAGAAACAAAGATCTCTTGCAACTAGAGCCTTGTTCAGTTTTGTCTAGCAGCATCTCCAGTACTTGTCTCAGAAACACCTGACAAGTCTTGCAAAATAAATGGCAAGCAAACATACTTATTAAAATGTCACCTTTTCACCGGTCTAAGCCATTTGTATTCAAATAGTTCTCACTTTCGTGTGTACCAACACTGCTATACGCCCTGGGTAAATTATGGCTTTCTAGTTTACTTTGCTCTCCTATCTCTGAGAAAGTGAAACTAAGCTTGATTCGGGGAGAAAGTCAAGGAAGAAGGAGGGGGTTTCCTAACAGAGCAGCTAAAGCTGTAACGTTACAGCTACCTTTCCAGATTCTACATACTTGCAGCAAAACCTCTCACTGAAGAGGAAGCGCTCTGCCTTCCCAGCTATGTTCTCTAGTGAGAAGCTATGTCAAAACACACGGTTGCCTAATTTGCAGCATTATGTCAAGTGGGGTTTAGAAAACAACAACAAAAAAATAACCATTTTGGACTCACCTACTTCCTTCAACAGCACAAAGCTATCTGCTTTAAGCATTTCAAACAACCCCTCCAGCTGGGACTGCTCCACCAGCCACACCACTCTGCTGCCACACAAAGGGCAGCTGGCAGGAGCTGCAGAAGGTACAGATGGCTGTGGATGAAACGCTGAAAGTCCCAGTTAGGAGCTGAATAATCCCCCGATCTGAACGCCAGGCAGCCTTTTTCAGCTCCACCTTACGCAACCAGCCCACTTGTGCTCACCTCCTGTAAGAGCTATTACACCCGCCGGCCACGTTCAGACCTGGCACAGGGGCAGGGTTCCCAAACAGGGCTGGGTTTCTCCAAGTTTTGAGGATTACGGGGAAAAAGGTGCTAGTGGAGAAAGGCCCAGCGTAGGTCTCCACTCAGCCATCCCGCATCTGCTCACCGGCAGCTCTCACCTAGCTCTCAGCATGTGTTGTCTTGTCCAGCGGGTTTCGTACAAGGCACAAAGCAGCGAAGTTGAAGGCAAACAGGACAAATCCACAAGCAACTCGCTTCCTAATTAGCCCTACTCACCAGCAACGTGCTTATTCACATGATTCCACAAGTCCAAGCACACTCAGAATTGGTTAGTGAGCATTGTTCTGCTCCCTAAGCCAGCCCAAAAGCATTACCGGAGAGGCTAAGGAATCCTGCAGAGAGGTGGGTGAAGCTTTCCTTGCTTTCTGTCCTTGCGCTGCACCTCTACGAATTACCAAGAAAAAAAAAATAAATCATTAAGGTAAAAGCACATCCCACGTCAATGAGAGCTTTCTCCCCAAGATCCTGATCCACATAGGTGTTTAAGCAATTGCAAGACTTACAAATACCAGGATGGGGGCTTGAGGACAGTTCATGCACAGTGCCAGGAGCCTCGGAGAAAGGCTTTGGTCATTTCACTCTGCCTTGGAGAAGAAAAGACTGGAAGCAGCCTGGATTTTTCGATCAGTACAGACTTCCTCCCCAAACCCAAAATCTAGAGCTGGTTTAAACCTGCTGCATAGCTCTCTCCACAACTCCTAACACCAAAATGACTTTAAAACCCACAACAACCAGCAATGCCTACTTCTGTCTTGTCAGTAGCACGTCCACCTATCAGCCCGTTATTTACTTGCACAGGAAGGCAGGGTATTTTTGTGCAACAGCTGCTAGAGACTGTGACACCTTCCCGTTTGAAGAACCTAACCCAAGTAATGCATACGTTTTTAAGCAAATTTCCATTAAAAGCATCTGAACAGTTTTAAAGACTCGTGATCAATCTATCAGAGAGACACTCAGTTAAACACGATAGCCCTGAAGGTCACAAGACACAAGGAGGGGAAGAAAAAAAAAATTGATACCCACTGTTACAAAAGCAGCCTCAGAGAAGCAGTTGCCCTGAGCAGCCTGTAAGACTAAGGACTTTAACTCATTCCTCGCTCTAATTTTAGACTTCTGTTCTGAAAACGCATTATTCAAAGACAAATGCTGTTGAGTCATCCCATCAGCTTCAACTGCAACACAACTCGCAGACCATAAATCACACCTATAAAAATCGCAGTGCCACACACATGCCTTGAGAGCACGCTTTCGTGGCCTTACTGCTACACAACTGTTTCTAACCCCGCAGAAAGCAGACACATTCATACCCTAAATACCACCTTACTTTATTTATTTTTAATTTTTTTAAGATATTCTTGATGCTTCAGTGGTATTGGGTAGATTTGAAATCTGGTGTGTGCTTTTTTTTTTTTTTTAACCATTATCATCCAAATAGAGCAGTGAGAACTGGCAAATCCTTCAGATATCTGGAAATAGGGACAAGTCTGAAGCTCTGGAGATGAAGGTACGTTTCCTGCTAGCACGCCAAGGTCAGTTTTACTGCTCCTATTGTTACAGCCTTCTCCTGCAGATGAAGTCATCACTCCTGATGTGGAGAGTGCCATATAGATTAAAATCCTGATTTCGGGCAACTTAAACTGGCACGTTCAATTCTGTCCAGTCCTACATATACCTTAAAGATCATTTCCAATCATCTGGAAAGCAACTGCAGCCAAAGTCCTTTTTTTTTTTTTTTGTCCGGAGGAGAAGCATCAGAAAGCTCTCCAGGTTTGAGCACCCTGGTAAAACACTGGAGGTCAGCCCTTAGATCTATTTAGGCATCCTACTTTAATCACCACAATTACCATCGGACATGCTCTTTGGCTCCCAGTTGCAAAACGAAGCCTCTGATCTCCACCGAGGCTTAGCAGCACAACAGCCATCAGGTGACGAGCTGGTCCTCAGCCACCCAACCCACTGTCCTCCCCCCACACCCCAGGTTCATATTGTGTTTCCACCTGCCTGAAGGCGCGGGACATGCAGCCAGAAGAGTCAAGTGGTTAAGCAACCAGTACAGGTACGCATCCTTCTTTCCACACAGGTTTCCAATGCGCCTGTCCTTTTACATACAGAATAATGTAGCAGCATGTAGAAGCCACTTCTGTGTCTTCAGAACAGTTTAGCAGGTCAACATGACTGTCCAAGTTCAGCAAGCTGCTGATTTCAGTTCTGCCCTTTTAGCAGAAGAGCACCAGAAGCCTTCAGCAGAAAGCATCAGTAACACAGAAGTTATGCACCACTCGACAATCCCGAGCAGCACTCCAGTCTCCGAAAGAAATGTGGCAAAGAGTTGAAGCAGATGCCAAAATAACCCTAACCCTGCCTCTTGGGAGCTGCCAAGAGCTTTTCAAAACATCATTATAACAGAAAATACAGAACTGACAGACCCCTTCTTTCCACTGTGATATACCTCTGCCTCCCCCTAATTTCTCAACCAGCCCAGCGCCTCTAACTCATTCTGCTCTCCACAACACCCCACACCTTGCCTCTTCAGATTCCTCTCCAACCCACTGCCAGCTAAGTATTTGTATACAATATTTATTTTCTTTCTGGAAAGGAATCTGAAGCCTCTGTATCACATTAAGTTCCCACACCACCAGCACCAAAAATAAACAGTTAAAAATGTCCGTATTCTTTTGAAACTGAAACTTGAGTTTGTACCGTTCAGATTCAGTAACAAGTGCAACTGCTCGAGTCATTCAGGTAAAATAAATACTTTCCACTGGAAAAAAACTCCTCAGGCACACGTGAAATTGTTCCATTGCTTCCCTCAAGGAGACAAGACTTCCAACATTTCAATTCAGACAGAGACCAAAGACCTGAAATACATGAGACATCAGTAAAAAGTCATATCTGAAGGACTTTCTTCTAGAAAAAAAAGGAGCAGGATTGCAAGGTTTTATAGTCAAACTCTTGGCTCTACTGCTCCAAAACTGCAATTAAAACCCCTACTCACTGCACTCGTGAAGCACACAAAATACCAACAAAAGGAAAAACTAAACTGCAGAATTTGTCCTTCACCAAATGCTCTGACAACAGCTAGAGCAAATCACCTTTAATATCTGCCTATTCAAGAATCTTCACACTCCTGCAGGAATAAGTAAAAACACCAAATCTGGAAAGTTACCAACTTATCATCCGCATGTAAGTCAGGCTGCACCTCTATCAGCATGAACGATCGCTCCATCTCACACCATTTCCAGTGCCACCAACTGCAGATCCACTCAGTGGATGTTCTTCGTGCCTGCAGCTCCACTCCTCAGTTACAGCACTGCAGTTTTCCTACAGTATTTATTCCGAGCACTCCTCTCACAAGCAGGGTTTCCTTCTATGTCAGTTCACAAATCCTTTCAGAGGAATGGCAAGCTTGAATGCTGTAAAAACACTGCTTTATATTCCATATGCTCCCTTGCCTTCTACAGCCTTTTTCTTCAAACAATCCAAGATTTAAAACACTAGCAGTAATTCTTCCCTCTGTTTCCAGCAAAGTGCACTGAAAATTTTAGTAGCTAGTTAGATTAAACACTTACACATTTGAAAGTTGCCACCATAAAGCAAAAATCTGTTACTCACAGACAGTGCTGATATTTTTACATGGTATATTCCCACCCCCTCCAAACCATCCTGAGGTCCAACCTGCATTTGTGGAGTCAGTTTAAATAAGTACGTATGCTTGTACATACACTATACTAAAACACACTTTTTTACGTAGGGAGAGCTTTTGTCATCAAAATTCTGACAGTTTACAAAGAAAAATGTTAACTGAGCAGCAGCAGTCGGGGAGGACTTCTCCTCATACCACTGATAAATGTAACTACAGCAGCATGTCTGAACTGAAGCATCAACACAAGAAGGTCATCTGCAGAACAGAGATGACAAAAAAAGAGAAAATAAGATAAGGAAGAAGAGGTTTCATGGAAAAGCAAATAATAGCTAGGAGAGGCTATGACGGGGCATGGGGTGGAATGTGGGAAAATTCCACCCGAGAGGAAAAACAGAAGAAAAACTTGTACCAGTTGACCAACACAGAGTGGCAACAAGGGGGGAAAAAGTAAAAAAGTTACAAAAAGAATAATCTTAATTGCCACACAAAACCAAAACTGAAGGTACATCTTACCTAGCACCCCCCCTCCACTTTCACAGTGGATTAAGAAAGCAAGAAACGGGCCAAGCCAATACATCCAGTATGTTATACATGCTCTGGAAGCTACAGCTCCAAGAGATTTTCAGCTCGCTATATCAAAGAAAGCAAGTTTATTTTCTTTAGAAGTGCCTTATAGCTCTACTTCAACCAAATCGCTGGTCTTCCTCCTCCTCACCGCCAAGAGATGACCGTTAGCAAACTCACTGCACCAGTACCACGCGCTATCAACGTTTCTGATGGTGTGCTTTGCCTTTTTGTCCTTCCCTGAAGGCCTTCCAGCTCCTCGGCAGCCTGCACACGCTAACAGATTTTTACAGCAGGGTTTTGAGGCGTTCCTCCCCCTTTAGGGTACGGGTTTGATCCGGACACATTCACTGCACCCAGCAGCGCGCTTCAGCCACACAGCCCGAGCAGGGGCTGCGGCGACAGAGCAGGGGAGCCCCATTGTACCTGCAGGAATCGCGGATCCTTCCTGCAGGCGACAGATAAGCATGCTCAGACAAGCCCCGGCAACATTTTTTCTTCCCTCTAGCCGCCAGTCCCCCTACCTCACAGCTACCTGGCGCTCCCATCTCCCTCACAGCCCTGCACGGGGGATGGTACCATAAAGCTGTCCCCACACAGCTCCAGCTGCAGGAGGCATCTGGGGGCGACCTGCGCTAGACAAAGCCGCCTCCTCCTCCTCCTCCTCCTCCTCGCCCCGGCCCCGCTCACCCAGGTGGGACATGGAGACGGTGCTGTTGCCGAAGCGGGCCTCGTTGTAGATGACCACGGCCGCCGCCCGCTTCCTCGCCGCGTTGGTGATCTTGTCCTTGAAGGTGCAGCCGCCGCGGGCCACCAGCGCGATCCAGGCCGGCGGCTCCCCCTCGGGGGCCGGGCGGCCGCCGGGCGGCAGGGGCACGTCGTAGTCGGTGTCGGCGGCGCAGCCCTCCATGTGGCGGGGCGAGGCGCCGCGGGGGATGCCCACCAAGCCCTGGGCGCTCTCCTTGGGCGAGCTGTCGCCGTAGCGGCCGCTCTCGGTGTTGCCCCGCACCGTGCGGTTGCTGAGCGGCTCCACGTAGGCCGTGCTCACCCACGCCGTGTACCACTCCAGCGCCCGCGCCCCCTGCCCGCACGGCGCCCCCAGCGCCACCAGCGCCGCCGCCACCAGCGCCAGCCGGGCGCGACGCACCATGGCCCGGCCGCCGCCACCACCACCACCCCGAGGCGAGGCGAGCACGGGAGAAGCCGAGCAGGAGGAGGAGGAGGAGAAGAAGGAGGAGGAGGAGGAGGAGGAGGAAGCCCCGCCACCTCCTCGCCCCGCTCCGCTCCCCGCCCCGGGCGGAGCTGCGGCGCAGCGCCGGCTAATGGCGAGGGGGAGGCAGGGCTGCCCGCCCGCCCGCCCGCCTCACGTAATGGCGGCGGCGCCACAGCTCCTCACAGGGCTGCTGAGGCACCGCTCGTGTCTGGTCGAGGCAAAGCGCAGCCGTCTCAAGCAGCTCCCTCTGTGGGGTGAACACAAGCTCTCCACACACCAGCCCCCCCCCCAAATGTGTCAGCACAAAAATCACAAAATCGAACAAAAAAAAAAATCAAGCCTCTTCAACTCCATCCCCACCCTCCCCAAAATCGAGCCCCTTCAACGTTGTTTGTGTGTTAGCCCTCTGGCTGGTTAGCTGTTTTTAAGTCCTGTCCACCGGCTCACCCCATGACACACGCGTGGACCCACTGAGTCATCGCTTCTGGCCTTCGGAGTGCTCCTCGCCCATGTTGAAGGGCGAAATGAGTGTCCTCCCCCGGGATGGGTGGGCTGCAGTGCAGAGAAATAGGGTGAGGGGGGAGAAGGTATGGGCAGAGGGCAGACAGAAATAGAGCATGAAGCAGGAGAAAGGGAACAGTCACCGATGCTAAAGGTTCAAATACAAACAGTGCTTGTGCTATTGTGTAGAGGGAGGCTCGGTTAAGAACAAAGAAAAGTGGCAAGAAGGTCAACGCTTTGCTAAAAAAAAATGTAGTACTGACTAAAGATGACCATTTTATGGATTCATTTTCCATTAAGCAGATATTTTTGCTCTGTGCCTCTTAAATTAACAAACTTTAAGGCCTGATCTGTTTCCTCACCCAAGGCATCTGCGTATGAATCATGTTTTCACCAGCCACCAGGCTTTTTTGTGTGGTCTCACACACGTGTTTTTCCTTGAAAAGTCAACAGTTGTCTGATCGCGTATTGTTGCACGTCTTGTCAAACAACACTGTCAAACTTGCGTAACATCCTTTTCTTCCTAATCGTGATTACAGCTTGTGCTGTAATACCAGCCAGGGCCTGGTAGCGCCCGGCATACTTTTTGTGGAAGGTGTCCTCGGACAAAAGCCTTGAGCTCAGGAAGCCCATCATACCAGCAGGACTGCTCAGCTCTGTCAGCATCAAGGCCAGGACGCTCCAAGTTCTGTTGCAGAGTTGATGTTACAATAAATCTGTTTAAAAAAAAAAAAAAAATCTTCGAACCTTAAGTATTCGTTCAAGTAACTTGAGCATTCTCCCCACACACTTGGCAGTGAAATTCGAGGGCTCTCTCCAAAGGTGCTTAGCATTGTGAGAAGAAGATCAAAGTAGCAAAGTCAAGGTGACAGCCAAGACACATCCATGGAGCAATGTAAAGGACGGGGGAGAAAGAATCCGAACAGCAGAACTGGAGCTGGTGAAGAAAATAACAAGGAAAAGAGGATAAGGGAATAGAAGAGCAAGAGCATGTTAAATGGGAGAGGGTCAATGGAGTCAGTGGCAGAGCAGAGGCAGATAAAGGCTTAACAGTGTTGAAAACCATCAAGTGACAGGATTTGGAAGAGGAGAGAATTCACTGTTTGGCAAAAAGCAGACTGAAAAAAGTGACAGTATTTTTAGTGAGTCCAAAAATGTAGCTCAAGAGAGAGTTTTTTTTGGGAAAAAAAAAAAAAAAAAGTGGAAGACTGTAATCAGAATAGATAACACCTCGGAAATGGGGTAAAAGTAAAAATAGTAAAAATGAACAGCTACAAGAAGTGTTCTTTTAAGAGTATGGAGTCACTCGAAACAGGAAAATGATGTTGACTTTGATTTGTACACGCTAGGAAGCTATTGTCCTCATCTTCACACAGAATGAAGACCAGACAGCAAGACTGTAAAGTGTAAATAGGAAACATAAGCTGTTTTCCATACCCCCCTTTTTTTTTTTATTGGTTATGAAGTGAAGATTTTAGTGAAGAAGCTTGAATTTTCTTGAAAAGAGATAGTGTGGGAAAGCAAGATGAAGAGGTAAATTGTCAGCCTTGGCCTAAGATAACTTCCAGAGGAAAGCAGACAGAAAAGAACAAGCTATAACAAGAACTTGTAAGAGCAAGGCTAGCAGAGGAAGAAATAGCACTTAGGAAATTTCCAAAACACCATTACTGCACACCTGATTGGTGTGGGTTCAGTCTCAGAGCAGAAAGGAACAGCAAACGTTAAGAACAACAATTAACTGCCACGCTGGCTGCAGAGCTGATAGCAATGGGAAGACAAAGCAAGGATAAAAGGTACCTGGCTAGACGTTTCTCCCCAGAGAAAAGCTAAGCTACACCAAGACAGATCAGAGTCTCAATGCCCAGAAGGACTTTGGAAGAAATTAGCTTGGTTCAGGAAAACTGAAAAAAGCAGATGTTCAGATCAGACAGGAATTCTAAGGGCTGTCAACAAAAGGTCAGTTACCCAAGCTAACAGTGTACTGCAGACGTAAGGACATTCTAACCTCTGTTCCCCTTTGAAATCTGTTTTATTTGTGTTTTGTCCCTTGATAGGCATTTTGTTAACAACATTCAATATCTTTAGAAATCAGAATACGTTGCAGATTGCAGTACACATCCAGAAACAAGACATACTGAATTTCATCCAGCTAAATAATGAAAATTTCATCAGTAATGGAGTGTTCTTTGGCTAAATTAGAACAGCAGTTAAAGCTAGCTGTGCCTCAACCCTGTGCATGCATGATGTTTGCACAAATTAGCAAGAAGTGTGAACCTAAGTTTCAGAACTTTATCTTCCTTTTTTTTTTTTTTTTTTAGCTAATATACAGACATGATTCAATGCATCTCTTAAATATTGCAAAACCACAGCTAAAGTTTTAAATAATATCCATTGCACAACAAATGTTTTTGGGGAAGCTACAGAAATAACTAAAATACAGAACACATGGCAATACATTGCACATCAACTATTTGAAATGTTTAGTAAGTTCATTAGGGCTTATCAAGACCTTTTCTAAAAGAGGTCTTAAAGGTCTAAGAGGTTTCCTTGATCTAGTAATTGAAGCTCAATAAATAAATAGTTCTGCTATCAACCTGAGCTGAAGCAAGATGAGACCTTTTAAAGTCTCAAGGAATTTTACAGTCTTTATTGTGCTATCTTGATAACACTCTTTGGATTAAAAGCTTTAACAAACATCACCAGGCATGTGATGATCAATATCACTCGAGACATTTGCCACTTTAAAGAAAACTTGGAAGCGGTATATAATTAATAATGTAAAGCCCAGTTAAACAAACTATTGACTATGTCCTCCCTTTTTGTGCTCCAGAAAATTCCACTCAAAATCTGCAGCTCGTATTTTTGATGAATTTCTACAGACTTTCAAGAACTTTTATGGAAGGTATTCTTTGGGAGAATAAAGCGTGAAATGAGAGCAGGTGATTTACGACAGCCTTTCTTTATGAAGCCCCTTTTTGTCACTTTACGTGCCATTGCCGTTTCATGTTCTGAGGCTGTCAGGAGTCTCAAGGCTTGTCCGTACAGAAAAGCTGCTTGATGAATGTGTCAATTTATAATACAGTAGCTACTGCGATTAATCTAACCGTGCAGGGAAACAGCAGATAGCAGGCAGTGTACAGTAAATCCAAAACCTTTCTTGGAGCACACTGGTTTCTTAAACAGTTACAGCTCTGTGAAATATTGCTGGTACAATGCCTTGCTGCTTTAAGGCAAGACTGTTAATAAGTAGTGGATAGTATACGGTAGGACCATGTTTCTGTTATCGAGCTGTCTAAGAATGCAAGTGAAACTGAAAGTATAGTTAACATTTCTGAAATTCCTATCCTGTTCTTCAGCCTGTTTAAAGATCAAGCTCCTACACTGGATTTGCTCAATCTGTGTGTTTGGGGCATGGAGGAAGGAGAATAAGATTAGTTCAGGTTTCTCTGGGAACAGCAGTGAACTAGGATGATACACTGTGTAATTAAATTGCACGGAAATGTGTAGTTTGCACCTGTGGAGATTCCCTTCCAGGGCCTAATACTCTGCACACAAAGTGTCTGTGTTTGTTCCATAGCGGACAAAGATCTCCATGGAAAAAAATAGAAGAATCCAGGAGGATTTCACGTAATGGCATTCAATACATCTGTACAGGGCCAGCCATTTTGTTTCAGTCGTACACGGTACCAGATCTAAGGGGCAAAGTTGGATGGGAGAATGCTGCTCATCTGCCAAGAAAATAAAGGAAACAGATTCAGGCAGGACGCTACCTCCTCTTGCATAATTACCTCCGCAAAAGATCCTCACTGCTAACAGACGCACTGGCAATGAGACAGGAAAACAAAAGGCTTAGCGAATGCCTAAATAAAGCTTTCCCCCCACATTTTCCTTCAGTTCTTGCGGAATATTGGGAATGGTGGCGATGCCTGGAGCTTGAACCCAAGGTCTAAGCGGCCCTTGGAAGTTCAAACAGCGCGTTGCCCAGCTCTGCTGAGGGAATAACGCTCTCTCTTCATGCGTGAACCAAAATAATCTCAGCTACAGTTAATTGGCTTCCAGCTGGTCGCAGTTCCCTCAGCTGCCTGGGAGCTCTGTCCGGGGATTAACCTGTAAAAGCTCAGGTCGCTTGCTGAGAAACCCTCACTCCTCATGCGTGCCGTGGTGTGGGGTAGTGCCCAGGGCTCTGCTTCCCTCCCAGGGATGCACAGGAAAGCCACCTCAATCTGGCTCTTTCTTAAGCTAACAGGGAGAACAGCCCTACAGTTTTTCAACCTCTGTCATGACTTGGACAGTTGGCTGTTGGATGTTTTTTACTGTGACACCCCTAGGAATTGCAGAGTAAGATTACCAGGGCATCTAGAGAAATGGCTGAAGATTAATAAAACCGATTTGAACTCTTTTGGTATTATCATATGCATAGTGTGTTTGCAACCAGGTTTGCACTTTCCACACTAGAAAAAGTATTTTCATGATCTAAAGTGTCTATCGGTAGGCTACTTGAAAAAATAAATTCATGAAGAAAGCCTTTCAACTTTGGTGAGAAAACAGAGTTAATGTCTAGCTCCACCCCTAGATGAGTTGGTGAGGGTTTACAAAAATCGGTTGCACAAATGAGTTAAAAATAAAGTGGTGGCTGGAGATGAGGTGCAAAAAAATCAGGACTACAGGCTATTGAAATACTTTTTGTGTCTCATAACAGGAAGGGGCTAGCTGAGAACATTAAATTATAGTTAAATTCTTTAAGTAAGAATGTTTATAGTTGTATTGGGATAATTCTTGTGAGCCTGATTTGGTTTTGTCCCTTAACATGTTTAACCAGCTTTGTGGCAGTAAAAGAGAAGTTATACTGAAGCTGTGTTCTTTGAGCTGCTTGTATTTTTCCCACAAAAAGAGTCTTTGGAGCCTTTCGACTCAATTTCCAAGTGAAATAACAGATTAGATAATTAGGGAAAAATACATGTAGAAAATTTAAGTTGGCAAATGAGGACAGCCCTAGTACAATATTTTTACCAACTTAAATATCTGAAGTTGCAGCTATTTGGTTTAGCTTAGAATACTTCTAAAATGAGAGACCGAGCAGCAATAATACTTCCGCAATACATAGAGGGTTCTGAATAGGCAATTTGTTTTTTCTGTAAATCAGAACATTATAGTTAGCACGTACTATAGCTTCCCACTGTGTGCAAAGGAAAAAAAAAAAAAAAAGCCCAAACAAGCAGATACAAAACATTTTTAAGCAGTGCTCAAGGTGATATATTGCCTGCTTGAAATGACATGTTTGTACATTGCAGGGTTGGGCCAGTACCACCTCTCACTTATAATTTGAAAGTCTGTGTTGGTTATTTTCACTCTGTTCTATGTAAGATGGAGCTATTTTGAAGCCTTGTGGAAAACAAACAAACAAAAAAAAAATCACTGTAAGGTAACCATCCAGCATGAAATTTTAACAGTGTTTGGAAAGGAAACTCAGAAGATCTCTCTCTCAAAGCCCATTCAATCAAGCTTTACTTGGAGCTGCTTTTAAGTACTCTTCTACTGGAACAGCAGAAACTCCTGCATACCAGCTCTGAAGCCAGATGCGCTCAATGTTCATTTTCATGAAGAACCACTCATAGCTATGAGGCCACTTCCTTATCACTGGGTGCCTGGAAGGACAAAAAAGAATAAATAAAAGATGTGCCAAATTACATGCCTAGTCTGCTTTTTTTTTTTTTTTTCCTTTAGTCTAGTGTGCTCATCCAGAATGAAACCTGAGATCTGAGAGTCACCACCAGTCATGTTTTCTGCCTTGCCTTGAAATAAGGTTGGTGATGTTCCACACCTCTGTCTGGCAAGAACTACAGCTTAAGGCAGTCAGTGAACAATATCTTACCCTGTTGCAGAACCTCCTCTTTAAAGACAGATGTTGTTTGGTCTCCAGTAGGTAAAAACAGTTAGAGGAGATTCTCTGAACATGTGTCAAGGTTGTGTTTGTACCTGTTCAAAGGAGACTGTGTTCTCTAAATATCACCTCTTTGGTAACAGTCGTGGTGTGTCAGGAGAATTAATAAAACCAGCTATCAGACAGAGCATGGTCCCTTCGAGCTATCACCTGCTAGAGCCTTTTCATCCTGTATTTCTGTCTTTTTCCTTTGGCCTCTCCTTACCACTAGCTCAACAAGACCATCCCCACCAACAAGACCATCCCCACCATTACTGGGTAAGGCATCAGAGAAGACTCAAGCCTTGACACTGTAGCTCTGTCACTGTCTGTAGGCTCTGGAGAGGGCAGATGCTCTGCCACCTTGCTGTTCTCCCCCATTGCTGTTCATGTGGTTGGGGTTTCTCCCCCAAGTCTGCTTGTTCCCTCCCTCCCCACTTTTCTGGGGATGCTGGTCCCTCTCTTTTTGCATTTCTCATGGAAATTTTCTTGCAGAGTTGAGATAGTGGCTTTCACTGTGAATGTGTAAAGGTTGGCTATCTTTGTCCTGTTTGGAAGCAAGGCCCTGCAGTGGGCTTGGTCTTTGTGTGCTCAAGGAGATCGGGTTTTGGATGATTTTGCCTCCTTGCTTGCAAAGTCGATGAACTTTGGGGCACCTTGTGTTTCCACCATGCTTTTAACCCCCTGCTCAGTTTGCGCCAGTAGGGGCAGAGTGTGGCCAAATACTTGGTGGATCTCCTGTGCGTGTGTGTGGGTCATGGGAGCTGAACTGGGGGGTGGCCCTTTGCTACCTCTCTGTAACCATGGTCTCTCCACAGCAAGATAGCCTGGAGGCTGCTATTGGAAGTCTAAGGTGTAGCAGCTCCTGTACTTGCTGGACTCTG
Source organism: Anas platyrhynchos (assembly GCF_047663525.1). NCBI lineage: Eukaryota > Metazoa > Chordata > Aves > Anseriformes > Anatidae > Anas > Anas platyrhynchos. The sequence goes on from NC_092587.1 coordinate 140,878,900, forward strand.
CCCCAGCTCAGCATCCTGCTGACCTGGCCACTTGTTGCAGGGGGAAGTCCTCTCCCCCTGCAGAGGACTCTGCAGAGGAGGCAGTTGGTTTGATAACCTTTGGGGATTTCCCACTCTGAGATGTCCTTCTGAGCACCTGCTACCGTGTCAGGAAATGGCTCTGGCCACCGCTGACGCCGGTGATCCCACCATGTCAGTCTCACTTCTGCTCCTCAGTGGCTGAGCAGCTGCTGCTGAGGCACTGGTGGACCCTGGCTCATGTAATAATCCAATTCCTGCAAAGTTTCTTATGTGTTGTAACCCATCTGTCCCTGGTCCCATTTTTTGCTATTGACAGAGGGGCTCCAGTAACTCTCTGTCACCCTGTCAGCATCTCGTGAGCCACCTGTGGGCATCTCAGGGGTGTTGCTGACAGAATTTAGGATTTTTTTGGCATATTTTTGAGCAAAGGCAAGCACTGACGTTACCCCCCATTGGCTATACGATTTCTCTGTTGAGCTGTTCCCAGATGCTCCTCTCCCTTTGGCTCCAGAAGACTGTGGTCCACCAGAGATGGAGGCCACCAGAGATGGTGGCCTTGAAGGCTTATATTGAGAGTGGTTTAGCTCAGGGTTTTATTCAATACTCCACTTGCCTCTAACAGCAGTGTCTGCTCTTCCACACAGTTGGCCACTGTCATCCCTGTGACCACCCAGCTTCTCTGGCAGCTGCCCAGGGGTTTTGCCCTGAGGGCTCCCTCCAACAATTGCAGCATATACATTTATTTCTTCCAGAGCATCTGAAAAAATCAAAGGCTGCTTATAGACACGACACAGACAAACACTGGACATTGCAGCTGGGGAACGTGTTTGCTTGTCCTGTGAACATGTTCATTCGGTGCGGCCTTTTTTCTGTGCTGGACCGCCATTACCTGGGCCTATACACAATGGATATATACGCCATTTTGTCTGCAGCTTCCTCGTTCCCTCAGGATTGCCCGTGTTGTTCACGTTAAAACCTGTTCACCCAGATCCCTCCCAGCAGGACAGAGAGAACATTGTGTCTGGGCCATGCTGGTTCCCAGCACGTCCCAGTTTCCCCTCAGTATTTGATTCACTGGGAAGGGTACGGCCCGGAGGATCATCCCTGTCAGCCAGTGTTGGAGGTGCATGTCCCGGCTAAAGTTCAGGCTTTTGATGCCTGTTACACTGATAAAAACGGGTCCCACTGGAGGGTGTGGGGGCACACCCTGGGTGTGGAGTGGATGGTGTTAGGGTTGTGCTTGTATCTGTTCACAGGAGACTGTGTTCTGTAAACGTTATGGCTTCGGTAGCAGTTGTGGTGGTATGTCAGGAGAGGTCATAAAACTAGCTAGCAGGTGGGGCACGATCTCTTCAAGCTACCGTCTGCTACAGCCTTCACGTCCTGTATTTCTGCCTCTTCTCTTGGGCCTGCCCTGGCAGCACACTCATTTATTCTCCAGTGTAGCTCTGTTGAAGGTGTCAAGAACTGCAGTGCTGGGAAGCATGCTACAAATTGTCTCATTTCTACATTGCGAAGTTTCCAGGAGATGAGAGCTGATGAATTTTGTTTCCAAACCATGAGGTCTGGCCTCACAGAAGCCCACAGGCTTCATCCTGCAAATGGGTGTGACATAGTGCCCAAAGGTAGCTGCTCTGTCTCTTGCTAAGGGGCTGTGGGTAATCAGTACTACTTGTCCTGAGGTGGGATGGATTTCTACATGCAGTGTCCCACTTAACCAATGCACCCTGTATTTATGGAATCTCTCCTCACAGCCACGGTTACAAAACACATGGTCTACTGGAGTCTTAATATTTACCAACTGTGTTTCCACAGTTCATTACCTCAACAGTTAAAAGGAGCTTGTGAAGCTCTGCCTGTAGTTCCAGGCCAACATCCTTTGTGGCCCCAAAGTAAAGATCAGGCTTGTTGCTTCTCAGGTTTTCTGTACCAAGTGGCTGCATCTATATATTTGTCTCCAAACTGCAGGCTGTACGATACTATATGCATATCACATACAGACCTAGAAAACATTGCTTGCTTGGCAAATTCCGTTTCCTCTGGAGGCACCGTGACCATCTGTCCTGTGAGAGTCAGTCTGGCACACCTTGGATCCTCCGGATCGACTGCATTTTTTCTGTGCACAGAGAAAAATGCTCGTGTAATAGCTTGTCTTCTTTGCTTTTGAGATATACAAATACAAAAAGAGGCAGTATTTTCTCAAACTGTGCAGGTCTTTTCTACACTCAGCTGTAACGTTCAGGGGGATTGCTGAAGAAATACCTGAGAGACCTCTACTGTAGAGATTTGCTTAATCTTAATTCATGCTCTTAAAAACTGCATTAATATAATAATTCAAAAATGTGAAAATGGCAGTTCTTTCCAGACCTACGTACAGCCCTGAATTCAGGATTCTGAAGAGAATTAGTGAGATGATTAATAAGTATGTGTATATGTATTTGCATGTAATTTTTCTTTCTGCCTACCCTGGAAATTCAGCTCTTGTTCATTTTTGCCCATTTTTCAACTGCTTTACATTGCTTTTCTTCACACACGCACACACAAAGAGTCAAGTAAAGTCTATTAAAAAAAAAAATCAACTGCCTTCATCCTTCAAACTGAGACAGAGTAGGTACTTGTTGCTTTTTGGCTCTTTCTATACAGTAATAATAAATAACTCCCATTAGTAGCTGTGGGACAACTGCTGACTCCGAGGTTTACAATACAATGATATAAATCATGAGTAAACTGACAAATTGCAAAAAAGTTTCAGGCAATGACTGCAGTGGCCTGATCCCGAGACGTGCTGAGCAGCCCCAAGGTCCTTTGCCAGCACATTGAGACTGCTCAGCATTGCCCAGGACTGTGTCCCCACGTAAGAACATAAGCCCCGAAAACTACATTAGGAAACAAAGATTGCATTTCTTGTTCTCCGTGTTTTAATCTGAAGCAGCGAATCACAGTAAATTACATCTCATCTGTGTGCAATTTTACGTAAAGATCTCTGCTTGAGCCCTTTAGCCTCAACTGTGTGCAATCTGCAGTGGCTTTTTTTTTTTTGGTTGTTTTAACTCTCAATATGTGCCTATTGCATACAGGAAACATATGGGCATCCTCCTGCAGCTAATTTAACACCTGCAGATTCCCCACAGATGGTTATGAAAGACTGTGTAGCTTACTGGATAAAGTGTCTGCTTTTATAGATAGGACCAGGAACAGAAATACACAAGGAAATACAACAGGCTGATTGATACTCGGCTATGCCCAGTAAGCACTTGGCACAGTCCGTAGCCTGAGCTCCAAAGAGCCATTTGCAGTCACATCATCTCTGGGATGTTTTTTCAGCATCCTGTTCGGTCTGGAGCTGCCGTTCTCTGAAGGTGGTGCTCAGCGTAATGATGTCTGGACAAACCCCACTCATACTTTTTTTCCTCTACCGTACTTTCTGCATGGGAGGAAGAGCGGCCGCCAAGGATCAAGCTCAGTCTTTTTGTTCGCATCAATAAATAATGGTCTGATTTTCTCCAGCACATTTTTTTTTATTATTATTATGAAGTAGCAAATGGTGTTCTGAGCACCTGAAAATCCGCATTGCCTGCCCGGACACTGGGTTTAATTCTCCCAGTGTATATTTGCAGTAGAGACTTGTCTACACGGCAGCCTTGGCGTGTTGTAGATCAACACTAGCTCCCACCGCATGCTGACGATGCAGTTTCACATCCTGCTTACAGTGGTCTCAGCCTGTCCTGTCCCGAGCAGTGCGGCTCCGTGCCCCAGTGACACCCCTGCTCCCTCTCACTTCTCTTGTCTGGCTGCTGCAGGGGCCGTTCGGTCTGCGTGACCCCTCAGGCAACCGACCCATCAAAACAAGAATAAATATCAGGATCATTATGACTAAAATGAGGGAGGAGATGGTCATGTGTGATGGGGACAGGGTGCCATTTATGACCTGATGAAGCTACAGATAAAAATGCGCTTTATGGCATTTCAGGTTAAAGGTGACCTGACGTAAAAGCTGGCTCTGGCACTGCGCAGGCTGCAGGGTACCACTCTCTGGGGTGCCTTGAGGCAAAAAAAAAAGTAACCCAGTTTATAAAAAAGAGGGAAAATTTTCTGCCAGGTTTAATTCCTAGAGCTCATGCCAAGGGGGGCAGGATCCTGTCCTGCACAGAGACACAGGGGAGGGGCAGACCTGCCCCTTTTTTATGGTTCCAGATGAAGGTGGCGTCCTCCCCTTTGGAAGCGGGATACGCTGCCCACTGAAAGGCACTCTCCGTGGGAATCAGCTCGCCCACAGCAGAAGGGTGAGCTGATCCCACACACAGATCAGGACCTGCAAGTCCAGCAGCTAGGGCAGTGCAGAGTCTTAAAGTCCATTTGAGTCATCCTGACCTACTGCTGCTTCGTGCTTAATCTCGGTACTTCATCAGTCTTACAAATACGGAAGGGGACTTCTCCCTCACCAAGCTGCAGTTCAGGCGCTTGTTTTCAGCTGATAACCCTTTATCTCTGTGTACGAAACCATTTCCTCCAGAGCCTAACAGCACCATAAACAACTGAAAGCTGGGAGAAGTACGAGTACCTGCAGCCGCCTTTGCCTGGTACAGCTCCTAGGCAGGATGGTGCTAATTACTTTCAGGGAGGAACTAGAAAGGGGTTGTTATTAAAGGATGTCTTCGTTTCACAGAGCGGATCAAGGAGATAAATTTGGGTGTGGTCATTTGGTGAGGCATTTTGGGTTGACACCTCCTCGGATGAGAATTACTCGATCGTTTTGTGCAAGTCCTCATTTATTCTACAAGTGTCCTTGCTGATTTTTGAGTAGGCAATTGGCTTGGCACCGCTGCCCTTGGGTTGTGGATGCTGCCTTCCGCTGTCGAGAGGTTTTTCACCTGATAGGAGTGTCAGATGTGGCTCTTCCCTGATTTACAGGAAAAAAAAAAAAAACAACCTGCTCTCCACATGTTCAGCTGATGACAATACAGCCATATCTGAAATCTTATTATTTAATTTATTTTCCTGACTCCTTGTGTTTGCAGTTTTCTGTATGTTACCCTCTCACGAGTCAGGGCGTTACACAAATTGACACACACAATGCCGTCACTCCCAGTAAAAGTTATTTGTACCAAATTCTGCACTTGTTAAAACCTTGTGAGATGAAGTTTTGGATGAGCTCAGCAAAGGACGACGATACATTTGAATCTAGTACGCCGTGTTATTACTTCGTGGGCTTTGCATTTAGCACTGGCTCTTACCGTGGGCTTTCTGTTTCAGAATAGCGACCTTGCACTCTAATCTTACATTACCATCACTATTTTCGTTATCAAAGGAGCCCTTCATATTCTGAAAGAAATCTGTTTCTTCATCATTTCTGGCGTAGGATTTCCTTAATAACGTGTGATAACTTTATAGTCTCTAAACTATCAAAGATCCCTAAAGTTACTTCTAAAAGTTCAATCACTTCTAACTGTATTGTGAACAGGCCTTGAATTTTCATTGGTGCTACTGATGTAACTAACCTAAACACAGGCTTTGTTTCCTAGGAGTAAATGGATACAGCTCATGTTTTTACTAAAGACATTACAGGGATATCAGGGATAAATAGGTGTATTTACTAAAATATTCCTCCTTTGTATCTGTAGAGGTCTAGTCATGCATTTGCTAGTTATTTCTTGCCTGCTGTCTAAATAAATACATATTCAGCCCTCAGTCCTTGGGTTTATTTTGTCTTGGTTGGCACAAGGACAAGAAGGTGTGCAGAAAAAATGGCTTTACATAAAATTTGGAGGCATGGAGGAGGAAACCCTCAAGGGCTTCTAAGGCCCTAGGAAGAGAATCAGGTCCTCGGTAGCCCTGGAGAGGATTTCATGAAGGCTTCGGTAAGATGTGAACTGAGGGGAGGAGAAAGTAGGGAACCATTGTAGGAGACAAATCAATAGGGAACACATTTATTTATTTATGCTGATATGAAATACATACACTCTGTTGCAGAAGTTAACTGAAGCCAGATGACAATGGAGGAGGATTCAGCTTATGCATTTTATAAGAACACGATGCATTAAGAGAGCTTCTCTTAATTATTCATCTGATTGGTGAAGAGAGAATTGATCACCTCCGTTCCTCTTCCTCTGCTTGGTGAGCAAACTTCGTATGCAAAGTCTGACCCAGTCTGGGCAGTTGTCTCTTCTGGGCACAAGGAGTTAGAGAGCGAGCTGCATTTGCAGCTGGCCTACAAAGTACCATCTTACCAAGGTGCCAGCTTTACTGAGCTTATGGACAAGCCTGTGTCCAAGCGAAATTTGTTTCCTGACAATGATGGGGAGCATGCTGCTGCTGAACACGCCCCGCTTACTCTACTGCTCACCACTTCTGCACTTTCTGAGTCACGGTTCAAGAACGGTTCAGGGTAAAGACTGCCACCTACTCATTAAATTGTTTATTACACCAGCCATCTCGTAGATTTTAATTAGAAGGTTCCTGCACCAAAACCATCTAAGTGCAGATCTGATGAACGTACAACTCAGGCTGATGCAGTTAAATTGGCTCACAAGGTGATGATGTTGGGACTCTGTGAGGACTCCCTTCTGCAGCTGAGATCTCTAGATCCCTGCCTTGACTGTCGATGCTCTGTCTCCTGGTTTCACTGGGTATTCATCTTCATCCTTGGCCTCTGCAGTCCATTAGTGAGCTGAAACAGATCTGGCACAGATCAGCAGTAAAAGAGTTCAGGAATCATTCAATAAGGAGAATCAAGTGTCCCTGAGAAGGAATCGCTAGGAAGAAGGTGGGAGGGCTCATGGTGCACCAGGGACTGGTGGAGGAAGCAGAGGCTTATGGATGGGAATCTCTCATCCTCCCCAGCTTGCTTTTCCCACTGAGGAGCTGCCATCCTCCTCTCCCCTGAGGAGACAGGACCTTCCATCCTTCCATGAAAAAACGTTACTTTACTTTTCTACTTTTAAGCAGAAAGAAGAGAGAAGTTGGAAAAGAGCCTTCTCCTATTGCAGAAAGGCAGACCCAGGAGCCAAGAAGAAAGCCCTATTTCTACTCTTGCTACTTTAAAGCACCTCATCTGTGGCGTAAGGGCAGTGGGTGTCCACACACCCTCACCTCTCCTGCAGCAGTGGCCCCGTGGCCATACAAAGCCATGCCATTTGGAGGTGGGGACTGGCTGAGCCCTGCTGCCTCCCACTGACTTAAGGCAGGGACTCTGTCACCCTGTAAAGGACCCCTGTTCGTCCTGCCCCAAAATAGGAAGTAACCAGAAAGTAACTAGTATGGCATCATATTTTTTTTGTCCTTTTTTATCCATTTATATGAAGGAATGGAAGAAACGTTATGTCCTTTGAGAATTATTGTACAGCGCATATAATTTCGATTATTAAATGGCATTAATTTTCAAAAGCTAGTTTTCCTCCTCGTTCATTTTATTGTCTCCTCACTGTCTCTGAGGCAGACAGAGCGTATCGCTGCTGCTAATCTGCATGGCACAAACGTCAAACAAAATCTCCGCTGAAAGCAATTTCATAATCTGAAAAGCTGTTGCTGGCCTTCAGCTGGATATGGCTGAGCAGTTTCGCCTTGCCCTGCTCTGACTTTGACAAGAATATCTTTATCAGCCGTGTCTGAGAGCCAGCAAAGAGAGTTAAAAGGCATCTTGGCTTTTGGAAGAGCTGCCTTGGGAACTGAAGAGTGCTGGTACAATGCCTCTTCTGCATTGAAGGGAGTCGGTGTTCATAGCCTACCTGTCTGAAAGTTTTAGGTCATTTTGCTGTTCCTAGAAGATTATAATTTCTAGATTGTTTTAATTATAATTTATTACATCAAGTCAGTCTCTTTGTCTATCTTTGTTCACAATAACAACTCATTTCTTTAGCTGAACTGCATATTTCAGCCAGGTTTTATATAGTTTAACCACAGACAATTCACAGGAAAAAAGAAAAAAGAAAGAATCACAGCATCAGCTATTTCTGTAAGCAAACTCAGAGAAACACATATTAGTGATCTAGACAGGGATTTTGGGAAGTTGGTTATTTAAGCATACAGGGATAAAAAAAAACAGTAATTTAGAGCTGTATTGTGTGCATTGGGTCACGATGATAGTAGGTTTCATGTTTGACTTTCTAATTTGGTATCTTCCTGAATTTTTAAATACAGATTTTTCAGGAACTGCTACTGACATAATTATTTGCATATGACTAAAGAGGACCAATACAAATACCAGGAATAGAAATGTGTCTGTGCCACAGAAACAGGAGGTGGATCTCAACTCCTCAAAAAATGCGGGATGGATGTCTGGATTCAGCCGTTGTCTTCCGCACGCGTAATTTCTCCTTGCGTGAAAGCACACCACCAAATTTCTTTGTTTTATTCATCCTTGCATTAACAGACAGCGCCCAGAGGCAGATAAACGTTGGATGGCCAACAGACCCCTCAGAGGTCGCACCTGCCACCCATTGCTGGTCTATCTGCCTGGGAATAAAGTCAGAAATTTGTGTATGCCAGCGACCAAGCACCCAGAAGGGACCCTCACCTGCTGAAGTACTTTCCTCTAGCAGTCCTTCCTGTGGCCTGCTGCTGTCCAGAAACGCTGGAGATGCTTTAGCCTGACAGAGGGATCTGGGTCACTCAGAATCACTCCCAGTCCGCAGAGTGGATTTAAAACACCATCCTCAGGCTAACAGAAAGGAAAACAGACATATGGACTGGCCCTACAGCTCATCACTTCTCTTTCTCTTCCCCTTGTGTGAACATCAGTTCATGGCAGCCGTGTAACTGTTCCTCCTCTAGGAAAGCTGCCTTGACTCAGTCCCTATGAACGTGCTGAACCTGATGTCAAGGAGACGACACTTGTTTGAAATTAATTGCCTGTTTTCCAGCCTGAACTGTAATGAGGCAGGCCCAGGAGCTTACTTGGAAAGAGAGATCCTCTGAGAAGCTTGTGTGTTGGGAAATCCATTCAGAACAATCGCCCCTCTATTCTTTACTGCAGGGTTCGGTCTTGTTCCCTCTGAAATCCGTAAGAATAGGACTCAATCTTTTCGGTTTTTATGTGGAATAAGCATGCCAGCTCTGTCTATTTATAGCCCTGAACCATTTCATTTTTCTTGCCTCTGTTACCCATTTATCAGCTGTCAGATCAGCGGCTAACTAACCCTCTCTGTAGGCTGAGCATCAGAGGGTGTCTGCAGCGAGGCGCAGCTCGTCTCCCCCTGGGAAATGGAAATCTCTGGGTCAGAGAGGAGGAACCCAGGCTGGAGCTGCCACAGCATCATGTCCCGCAACTGCTGCCTATCCCGATGCATCGCTGCTCTCTTTCTTTTGTTATTAAAAGTTAGTTTTGTACTGGCTGGGGCTTTGCAAATTTTCTCTCCAGCTGATTAAACACTGAGGCTGGAAAACCAAGAAGGCCGCCCTATGCTCCTCACAGCCCCACGAATGGGAATATTCATTGTCCAGGTTTGAAACTTGAGCATGTGCTGAAACAAAACAAATGAAATTCGCTACTAAATAAACTTAATATCAGGCTGATGCACGGGCACACAGGCCACTTGATTAGATACAAGACTATTGAAATGTCAGCTGTGTTTTCTTTCTAAAGGCCAGAGATTTCTTCTGTATGCAATAGGTCAGAAGCGTGTTTCAGGAGAGTGCCAAGTGCTCCCAAGAGCACTGACTACAGGCATCAAACAGCTTTCAGTTATTTTAATTCTTACAACTCAGGGTAGGTTAATAATGAAATTCTACTAAAATTCTACCTGAAAGCAGGCTGCAGGGCCAAATTCATTGCTGGCATACAAGGACGCGAACTTTCTCACGTAGAGCGTTATTCGTTTAGCTATTTTGCATGCTTATTTTGGAACCAAAACAATTAATGTTGCCCTTGCCCCAGAGAAAATTTGGGTATTAAAAAATATAAATGACACTTCCCTTTGTGACAAAATCTCCACGGGTGCTGTCCTAATACCTAGCACAGTCCGAGGTCTGCCAGAATAACAGGTCTGGCCTCTCATTTCGCCTGAGTAAAGAGAAAGAAACCTGCTGGACAGAAGCTAAGACACCACACGAAACCCCGCACTGTGGATGTTCCCTGTGAGGTTGCTCTCCTAGCTTAAAACGTAAACTCATTTCTGACCCTGGTTACATAGGGGAGGGGAAGAAGAAAGTTAAGCTCGCAGTGCCTGCATCCTTGCTGACTGTGAGACAGCCCCAAAGCCTTCTCGCTTTGCTAGCTATCAAAAATGCAAACAGCAGCTCACCAAATGCCCCAGCTTTTCACTCTTTATCTGATATTTTCTCCTTTAATGCCAACCAACATCGGTGGCAGGCAATAACTCCAGAAATAATGAAAACCAAACTGAACGTAATGACGAAATAAATAATGCAAAGAGCAGTGATTTGACTCCACATCTCTGTGCTCAGTTCAGCAGTAAGCTCAATATTTAGAGTAGGGTTACATGCAGGAATGGGGGTGGCCTATTTTCCCTCACCTTCTCCTCTCCCCTCTCCTTCGTGCTCCTCTGGCTTTTGGTGAGCTGCTGCAAGTTGCTAACCCAGCAGAAACCTAATCCAGCAAAACAAAAAAAAAAAAAAAAGGAAGAGGTTTCTGGTAGGTTAGAGATAAAGCAGCCCCCTCAATGGCCACAGGAGGGGTGGGACTGGCTGGACGGGAGCAGCACCAGGCATGGGACAGGCAGAAGGACCAGCAGAAAACGGGATTGCCATCACTGGGTTAATTCTCTTCAGCTTTATATTTGAACTCGAGGTCAGACAAATCCCAGAGCTGATTTAAGAGAAGGACGGAGGCAGCATGTGACCAGTCTGAGGGAGGGAGGGAGTGCAGGGATGTGGCCACTAGTAATTAGTGTGGCCTCAGCTGTCTTGGCAATACGGGGGTTAGCTGCCTGGCAGTTGTTTGGGAAATTAATAGATGCTTAATAGGAAGACAGTGAATAAATATTCTTGAAAGGTTGTGATGTGTCTGACTTTCATATGTCTGTAAGTCATGACTCATTTTGTTGGTGAACTGGCTCTTCCCAAACAGGTAAATCAGGCAGCAGTGTTGCTAAAATGTGAAAGGCAAAGACTTTCTAAAGCAGATGTTTAAAGTCAGGGATGAAAGACCACGCTTTGGAGCCTACATTGGTGTCTAACTTCCAGAAGTGCTCATCACCAGCAGCCATCATCAATGGAAGCCGCTCTGAGCCTCTGAAAACAGGACATCCACGTAGGTGCTAGGGCACAGGGCTTAGCTTACAATTTTAAGCACCTGATGTAGATATTCCGCTCATTATTTGATAAAAGTGAAGAAGCTCAGAAGGCAGGAATAAGCTCCATTAGCCCTTTACTAAAGAGCTGATAAATTTAATTACGATTTGAAATGATTAACTCAAAATATTTAATGAAATAACTTTAATAAACAAACAGAACCCTTCTCATCTTAGCTTCACCACTCTGTTGACCTTCTCAACCACTCAGAGCTGAATTACCTCAGTAAGTGCTGTGATGAAGAGTACGTACTGGAGGTGACAGTGGGAGCGCCTTCCACTTGCCATTCACTGCTTTTTTCCAGTTTTCTTCTCGGCTTGCAGGCTTGGAAGTTGAGATGACCCAGCTGGGGGTTGTCTTGGGCGTAAGTCTGGGATCCGGCTCTTAAGACAAAACTTTCTTCCCCAAAAAAAAGAGGACCTTAAGTTGGGGTAAACACTTCCAGCCTCATATCTTTCTGAGGCAGCCCCTACTCACCAGTTCCTCTACCTATTTCCTTGAAGTATCAGCCAAGATCTGCTTTGCTAACGGAGTCCTGTCTGACAGAGTTTTGGTGTCACCTACCTCGTCGGGTAAAGAGGCCTTTGGAAATAGCACTTCACACGAGGCCGACCCAGCCAAGCTTGCCGCAGGTCTGACTGCAAACAAACACATGGCGCAGACGTGTCTCTTCCAAGGAGACAAGCACGGCGGGGAAAACTGTATCGTCATCGAGTTTCCATGCATACACTTTACACATGTGACACAAGATCCTCTTCTCGACCCTGGAGAGCTACAGCCCCACCAAGCCAACCAGCAGGGCCTCCAGAGCTGCTCAGCCGAGCAAGGGTGTCTGCTTCACCTTGACTCCTACAGCCCTTGAAAGTCTACTGACTTTACTGACCAGGTCACCGTGGCCTGTAATTGGATCTCCAACACCTAAGTTTTATGTCAACACCTCCAAAAAGAGATCGAAGTCTGGGCATGCTAACATGCAAGTTGAAGGCGTCTCCAGCTGTTGATGCTGATACTTAGGTGATACTACTTGGGTATCTATTACTACTTCTGCTTTTCTTTAAGATGTTTTACTGGGTAACTTACTGCAAAACAAACCCAAGGAGGAGCTTGTAGCTGATGGTGTGCGCCAAAAATAAGAACAGGACAGTGAAGGTGGCATAAAGCTGTCACTGTTTCATTCTGAGGTCTGTGTTTGTTCTCACCAAAGCTAGTACTGGACACACAACATTTCGTTACCTGCAAAAATTTCCATCTGCCTCTGGCAGGGTCAGAGAAGCCACAGGATCCTTCAGGAGATCCGCCACATTATCCTTCGGCGTCACGTAAAAGAAAGGGATTGCAGTGCTGTTATTGACAGGACCATCACTGATAAGCAAACAGTTCCCAAAGGGTATACCTCGGATCTGCAAAATCCAAAGACACCTCTGCAAATCTGCAAAGTCCTAAGACACAACAGGGAAGATTTTTGTTTCCACTGAGCTTACAGGAACTACCAAGTTCAAAATGCCATCAGCAACAATAAATACTTACTCCAAAACAGGGCTGCTACCTTCTCTCAAAGCAAAAAGGAAACAGAGCTGAAGTTAGCCTCAATTCAGCCTGCTTTTTACTCTAATTTTGCCTCTCCTTTTCGACACGACTCAGAATGTGATTCCATCACTTTGCCAAGAGAGGGGGAAGGCATTTCAGCCAGAATTGTGTTTTCAAGTCAAACTGCACGCCAGCTCGGCCGCCTGGGAGGGAACCTCAGCCCTGGGAGGGGTGGCAGCCACCAACCCGTCCTGCCACGCAGCGAGGAGCCAAGTCCTCAGCAAGCTCCCTCCCAGTCTCCGAGTTGTGTAAATAGCCAACGATGGGTATAGCACATGCAAAAATGTCCTTACCCGGCAGGGACAAACATTAATACTCTCTGTAATGATTTATGTTCTTACTATGCCTTTCATCCCGTTACAAATCACAAGGAGAGGTACTTACTGAATTATGATTTTTGAAGTCTTCATGTATGTCTTCATGGTCAATTAGATGTTAAATAGTAAAATCATCAGCCGATATATTAATTCGATGTAACCGGTAAATCCTTCACAGCAAAATTAAATTATGAGTAGCTAATAAGAAAGCCCTGGCTGCTGTTATTACTTGGGCTGCTGATGTTTGTACGCCTCTACAACTGGGAAGTTCCTGGTGGTGAGGAGTGCTCCCCGTGCTGTGGGTTGTAACGGAGCTGCCTCACGCAGCAACTACACAGACCTGTTTGTCATTAAGAGCCACCGGGTGAAAAAGCAGCAGCTGTCAGTCGTATCGCAGGACACGCTCGCATTGCTTAAAAATCCTCGTTGTTTGCTTTTTTTTTTTTAATGAATGGTTAATGTGGAAGGGGCTCCCCGCCGGCGCCTCACAGACCTGCCCCAGCCCCGGCTGCTGGGGGGCGCCCGGCGGCGGAGGAGGAGGAGGGCGGACATCTCCGTGCGGGTCCCAGGCTCCCCCAGCTCCCCAGCCCCGGGGGTCTCTCCCCTCTCCCCGTACCTTTCCGGGGGGCGGCCACGAAGCCCCAGGCGTTGTGGCGGGCGAGCAAGCGGCGGCAGCGCGGCCGAGAACATGGCGGAGGGGGCGGCCCCCAGCCCCAGGCGCCTCGCCGCTAAGCTGAGGCGGGGAGGCTCTGATCCCACAGCTCCTCCTCTTAAAACCTGTCCTCATAACCCCTCATTGCATTCGTAGAGTTATCAAGGTTGGAAAAGCCCTCCAAGATCATCTGGTCCAACTACCCCCCTCCCACCACTGTCACCCACTAACCCTGTCCCCAAGCACCAGGCCCAACCTCTCCTTGAACACCCCCCAGGGACGGTGACTCCACCACCTTCCTGGGTAACCCGTCCCAACGCAGATTATTGAGGGAGTCCAGGTTCAGCAGGAGACGGGGAGGAACAGATCTCAGGAGATTCTGCCTTTCGCAATGCTCCCAGGTACATCTATCAGACCTCACCGTCTGTACCTGTGGAGGACAGGTCACCAGGTTGGTCTGTGTTAGTAACTGCTGCTCGATCACCTCATGATCCTCAGAATTACACCTCACAATCACAGAATCACAGAATTTCTAGGTTGGAAGAGACCTCAAGATCATCGAGTCCAACCTCTGACCTAACGCTAACAGTCCTCCACTAAACCATATCCCTAAGCTCTACATCTAAACGTCTTTTAAAGACCTCCAGGGATGGTGACTCCACCACCTCCCTGGGCAGCCCGTTCCAATGCCTCACAACCCTTTCGGTAAAGAAGTTCTTCCTAACATTCAACCTAAAAAAAAGAAGATGCTGCATAACTAATCTTGAATAAAAATGGACTGAAATTTTGAGCATTATAACTTTTTTCCCCTTGTTTATTATTTTTATTATTATTTTTATCTTCACCATAATAACCTGAAGGAATAGTGAAAACAGGCGTAACGGGCCTTAAGGCTGAAATTAATTTTTCAGATTGTGAAGATACTTTCCCAGTGAGGATAATTTCACCACCAAACACTTAATCTTACAAGTAAAATTGAATACGCTGCTACTGTGCCTTTAGCACGTGGTCCTGAGTGCATGTGCTGTGATACCACTCTTTTGTATAATGATTCCCACTTCGGTGCTTGAGCTGAGGAGTGTAGATGCAAGGAAGAAATAAATACAGATTTTTGAAAACAGAATGAGTGAAAACTTGATAAGCTCCTCAGGAGAGCTTTTCTCTAGTTCAGGAAACATCACTTCTTAAAATAACGAAGGAGTTGTCCCTTCTTGAAATAAGAAGACATGCTCTTCAATTTTGTTTTTCACATGGCCATTAGTCCATTTCCTCATGCAACCTGCTGCAGGTGCAATACGAATTTCATACTCTATATTTACTATTTCACGTGAATTTATTCCAGGGTTTCTTTGTAGAGATTTTTTGCTTGTACTCCACTTGTAGAGCAAGTTCAAACAACTTCACTTCTGACATAAACAAATCAATAATGTTATACACGTTATTTTATTTTAGTTAATACGATTATGCCTGAGATATTGACTCTTGTATCCTGCAGAAGTGGGAAGCAAAGTAGGATTTTTTCAAGATGTGGAAATCAGTGCTGAATTCTATATGTGATAAATATCAATTTTAAGCTATGTACTGTAGACACAAAACAGCATTGATCCAGGGTCATTAATCTATTCCGCAGCTTTCAAATTTACCACAATGACTTCACATGGGTCTCCAGCTTCACTGATAACAATAAGTACAAGATAACTGATAAGTACAAGAAATAAAATCAAAACACATATTTCACCTTTTTATTCTGAAGTTTTATTCAAATAAACCCAAATAACGAACTCACTTGACAACTTAAAATAACCATCATACTAGCACAGTTTTGCATTTAGTATTTACAGAAAAAGATCTTAACTTTAAGAGAATGAAAATAGTATTTCTTAAAATTATATCAGAAATAAGAAAGGTCTATCCTTATAAAGTATTTTCAAAAGTCAGGCTGATTTTCTCTGAAAATTACCTGACCATGGGAGGTAAAACTAAAAGAAAAATTCTGTCCATCTCTGACTAGTAACTGCTTCCCTTCCAACAGCAAGATCCAACTTAATGAAAATTTTAGCTATTTTGTCTTCCAAATCACCTGGATGACCTGAAAGTTAGAAAAGAAACATGAATGTTTTGATTGTAGGGACCGTAAATCATTGTTTCTCCCTTCATTAATGAAAAAGTCTTCTCTCCCTTCATTAAATAAGTCTTTTCTCTACTTTCCTGCTGAACCTTCTGCTTTTTTTTTTTTTTGCAGATACCCAACCTAATTTTACATGTGTTAACCCAACAGGAGGAGATACACAGTAGTTTTCCCCGTAGGGTGGCAAAAGTCTGATAGGAGGACATAACTACTTTTCGATACATCATTCTCACTTTACGTGTCTGCTATAACCCTGTCTATTCTCTTCCAAAACAAATAATCCCAGTCCCATCTCTCCCCTGTCCTAGGGATATCTTTTCTGTGCTGAAATTTTGGCTTTCTTAAAATCTGGAAGTTTTGCCACTGAATTTGAGCAGGGACTTTACTCTTATTTTTGATCATTTCAGTTAAGGATTTTACTTGATCTCTGTATCCTGGATTACTCAGACCACTCAGATGAACACCCACCATTCATTGAAGTGAAGTAGTTAATTATTTCCTTTTTTTTTTTTTTTTTTTTTCTTCCTTTTTAGCAAATCAAAGTGTTTGATTTGCTCTCTGCCGGCAGAGCTACAAGCAGTGTTCCCTCAGCCTCTCTTTGCCGTATATTGTATGGTACAGAGGCGTGGAATTGGATTAAAAGCTACAGCACAGTGCTCTGCAGATAAACCCACTGCAGGTGTGCAGTTTAATAGGATTTTAATTTGGTAACAAGTGAACAAAGAGAAGAAGCGCAGAATGGGATTTTCTAGATGAAAAAATGCTGCTCGTGCTGAGAGAAAGCAACTGCAAGCTCTGTGATAAGGAATAAAGATCAGGCCAATGCTCTCCGAGCTGCCCTTTTACAGATTACAGTTCACTCAGAGCATCTTTGTTTGTGCCATCAGTTTCAACAATTCTTAGTTCAAGCTACTTGCATTCAGCTATTTAGCATTTAACCTGCCACACTGCCCATTAAGCCAGTTTGTTTAAATCTTGCATCGTCTCATTCTCCTCCCTCTGCACTTTTTTTTTTTTTAAATATAAAAAGAATGTTTTCCTTGGGAGACATCACCAGCTTGGAATATATTCGGTTTTCAAGATTATTAACAATGATTTTCATGCTTCAAATTAAAAAAAGAAAAAAATATATATAAAAAAAGAAAGAAAAAAAATGCTGCGCTGTTCAAAATACATGTAAAAACACGGTGTCTCTGCTGAGGAGCGTAATTTATATTCAGCATGAACTGGGGATGGGGGACCAAAAACAGATGGGGAAGGAAAAGGAAAAATGAAGGTGACGACTGAAAGATCATGAAGAGATCTGCTGAGACACAGGCACATATTGCTGCTGCTGATGCAAGGGCAAGGTTGGGAGATTCTTTTCTGATTTCTGTTACCAGTCCTCCCTCTCGTTTTTCCAGGGTTTCACAGCAGAAGTGAGTTTTTAGCACTAATTTCAATGAGATGCGGGTGGAGGTGCGATGAACAGATTTTTTTCCCAAGCATAACAGGCTGCATGGAAGGCACAGAAATGCCTTGTGGGACAAGATGAAAAAGATACGGAGGTTGGTGTTGTTGGCAGGGGATGGAGTGGAGGAAGGGAGCTGAAGAGAGACACCAGGCCAGAGAGATCTGCAGAGGCTGCATGAGGTAAAGGACTGAAAGGGAAAAAAAAAATGCAAGCTACACCCTCGATACACGGTGCAGGAAGTCAGGCAGCAGGCGCACAGCCCAGGAAACAGCAGCTTGGCTGTGGGACGCCGCTGAGGGTTTGCATACCCCACAGGATGCGTTCTGGGATTAGCCAGGAGCAGGGACAGATGGCTGCCTGGGAGCAGGGGAAGGTGATCCAAAGTCACAGAAGCCAACCCCTTTTGCGACAGGAATCCGTTCAGGGGATCCACAGAGATGGTAAGGTGAACAAAGTGCTAGGAGATGGAGACGCTTTTGGCAGCTGCATTTTTCATCAGCCTGTGGGATTAGTATTGGCATGGGCTGCTGGAACCCGGGGCTTTCAGCTCCATTAGCTGTCAGGGTCTTTCCCCTCTAAGCTTTTCCTACATTTGCCCAATCCTTTACTTTCTCCTTCCCTCTTCCATACCGTCTCAAGTTGTGCTACTCCCCTTTTTGGGTTTTATACCCATCCTCTCTTACTCTGGCACCCCTTGTCCCTCACTCTAAGCAGCCTTGCTCTGTTCTTGGTGTCATGTTCAAAATATGTAAAAAACCAACACATTTATTTATAGGCATATCACTTACACAAACAACCCGGGTCAGATCCTTGTCTGCTGTCACCTGCGTAAGAGCGTTGCAATGGCCACAGAGGCCATAAAAAAGCCCATATGCACAGCAGAGTGAAAGAGCACAGGAAGAAGGACAGACATTGAGTAAGCTTTCTACTGGTTTATCTCCTGATTTCTGGCCATCAGTGGTTTGGCAGTTCCTTGGTCATACCCTGCATCCAGCTCAGCTTGTTTTAGAAGTTAAGGTGGTATGGCAGGACAGGTCATCATACTGCATTTCAAAGTAAGTTGTTATTTTGTCCAACAGCCCATGACCTGTGCATAAATCATTCTTGTTTTGTCCCCTTTGTGCCTTCTTTAACCCCTCCAATTTCATTACTGACCTAGTTTTAGCATATCTTATATTTAAAAACAAGGGTTCTCCAAAACTCTTTACAACTAATGAGGATATATATATATATATATATATATATATATATTTTTTTTAAACAGTTAATTTCCAGTCCTGGTCCTAGTTTATAAGCCGTAAAATAACGATAGCAAGATCACCCCAAAATGTTATTTTCTTCATGAATCTTGGTGCCATTAACATTTGTCCAGCTCCGTGTTCTGGAAAACACAGTGTTCTCTGAGACTGAAGACAAGTGCTGTTATTACATGGAAGAGGAATCTGAAAACAGCTGAACATATGAGTGATGAATATATCTCTTCTATTAACCACAGAGGCTTGATCCACATTCCCATATGGCCTTATATTTAGCCTCGTGTCCTAAGAAGACTTGGACATTTTGTTTTTTTACCTGTATGTCATGCCTTATGCTGATAATTTTGAACCACGGGACTGACTGCAAGGAAGTCTGGCATGGCAGAAAGGCCTCAAGGATTTCCCACTTCTACATCTTTTGACAAAATTAATAACAGGGTGGAGGAAAGAGAGCCTCTCATGCTAGTGAGAAAAGACTACACCATTTTCTCTCTCTTCTGATCAGCCCTTTTGGTCTGTTGTCCACATAACACCCTTCCCAATTCCCCCCAATTTATGGCCTCTTTTTTCTTTTTCTTTTTTTTTTTTAATTTTCTTTAGAGCTAGTATTTTATTTCACCTTGCTGCCTGTGCCTGTGTCCTCCAAACAACTCAGAACTCTGAATATGTGTCGCTTAATGTGATGTTACTCGGGCTCTGCATCACAGTTATGAGAGTTGGCTGTGGAGCTTTGGCTTGAGGTTGCTCCTCTGCAAAATAGCCCCAGAGGTAGCTGGGCTCATAAACCAGCAGAACGGGTGGGTCGTTTTGCTCCATGACATAGAAGCTTGCAGCTCCCTCCTCCTCTATATAGGACTGGAAAATGTGAGCAACATAATCCAGGAGTAGCAAATTAAACAAATGCCAGGATCCTAGATTTAAAGAAAAAAATATATAATAATTGTAGCAATTTCTTAATTTGCATATCTTCATGATATATTCTTTTTAGAATGGCTTTATTGTAGTAATGGACTAGACAAAGCAGTCTAGCACTCATTGAATAATACTTACAGAATTACATACTTCCAAATATCATGGCAAAATATGCACCAACTATGGGTTTTAAACATAAGCAAAAGCCTTTTCCCCTTCTTAGAGCTACAGAGAAGTGTTCTTG
This sequence comes from Anas platyrhynchos, assembly GCF_047663525.1. NCBI lineage: Eukaryota > Metazoa > Chordata > Aves > Anseriformes > Anatidae > Anas > Anas platyrhynchos. Next base: position 140,898,717 of record NC_092587.1, read on the forward strand.
TGTTTATTCACTTTCCTGTTCAAGTTCTTCCCCCAGATTCACTGCTTATCAGCAGCCACCTATCATCCCCATTTTCCCCTTGCACAGATAAAACATTCCACCTCTTTGCAGGCAAACCCTCCTACCTCTTTATGTTCTGTACCCATGGGATTAAATGGCCTACCTTGCAGCTGGGGGTATAAGAGCTAAAAGCCAAGAAAAAGACTCCTGAGGCCATTGAATTTTGAATTGTACCTTTGGCTGAAAGCTCTTACTGTGAAGAGTAGGTCAGCTTCCATGCCATAAATTTCCATAGGAATTATCAAGTAATTCAGAGTCTCTGCATCCCACAAACATGTTTACACAGACATCAGTGAGGAGATACTACAATTTATATGCACAACCAAGACTTCCAGAGCTTTACAAATGAGCAACGCTGCCTCTTTTGATGTCTGAGAAGCTGCTGCTTCTGCTGTTGGTCCTTTTGTGGATCTTTAAATGATAGCAAAATAAGTGATAGGACTCGTTTATCTGTGTGACAAGGATGGGGACTTTTATAATTGAGCTCAGACTATACAGACCTGACACAAGGCATCAACGAGTGCTTCTATCAGCCTTATATCACAGGAGTGTTCAATATGCTAAACAAGAGTAAGCATGAGACAGAAGCTACCACTCCAGTTGTCCCTTGAGATAAGGAAGGGACACAGTTTTGAAAAGAGATTAGGTTGAAGCAGCTTGCTTGCAAAAGAGGAATGCATTAACTGCTAATAGCAAATAGCTTCAAAAAATTAGTTTTTGAGATGTTAGGCAGTTTGTGCTGCAAACTGGTGCAGGACTTTTTTTGTAGAGGAATCAGTGGCATCTGGTGAATCATCCGTGTTGACAAAAGATAGAGATGAAAGTCAGTGGTCAGGAAGCTGTTGCAATCCTCGTGATCTGAAGCTGTTTGGGTATAAATCTGCCAGTGTCCCCTTTTTGAAAGGAGGTCATAGTAGGAACTGTTAGACAGTCACACCTTAACAGAACCCAGAACTGTCAGGATCAGGACCCTGGAAGCATTTTGTAGATGTGAAGTTCCAGTGCAGGTGTAGGTGTGTAGACAGGTGACTGTCCAGCCATCGTGGCTCAGCAATACACCCCTGAACTCTACGGAAGGGAGACTGGTAAAAGAAATGGAGGTGTACCAGCTGACGTAAGGTTCTGTGGTAGAGATATGGAGAGGTACATTTGCAGAGAAGGAGGTGGGACTGAAACAGCTATAGCATAGAATCACAGAATCATCAAGGTTGGAAAAGGCCTTAAAAATCAACAAGCCCAACCATCAACCTGAATTTCCAAGTCCCATCACTAAGCCACGTCCCTTAGTGCCACCAAGTCCCATTTGCCCTGACTGCTGTAGCACTTTTGCTCCTTGCAGCCTTGCAGGGGAGTAACTGCACAGTTCTTCTGACTGCACTTGAGCATCACACGTGTAGAGGCTGGACTGGAAAAGTGTAAAAAAACATCCTGAATTCAGAGTTGTAAGTAGAAATGCCAGCATATTATGTGTGCCAGAAGTGCCAAGCTCCAAGGAAGAGCCCCACACAGAAGGAAGTCTGGGTTTGGTTACTTGTATAGGATTTATTTTGTGGGGAGGCACACTGCATGAACGTGACAGACATTTACAAAAAAATCGACATTTTGACCCAGTAATTTTGTTTCCTCAGTGCACGCAGCATATTTTGACTTGCACGAGGCCTGCCATTCCTGCAAGAAATGCTGAGATCTAAGAAATTTCTGAAAAGCAGTGACCCTGAGTACAGAGCTTTTACATCAGGCGGCTTGTTAAGGTAACTGCCTAAGCCTTGTCCACTATGGCTCAAAACTCTACTGGAACAGAAAAAAGGGGAAGGTCAGACATTGTTAGATCATATAACCCAATGTCTTAAGGAACCAATGGTATTAAGAAAGAAGATAGTAATGAACAGCTCAATTGAAGGATCACAGAGAAACATTAAAAGGTGGTTTGTTGTTTTTTTTTTTTTTTCTTTTTTGTTTGTTTGTTTGTTTTTTAAACTCTCATATGTGAGAATAAGCCTTAATGCTGATGAAGTATATCACAAGGCTATCTCAAGAGGAATGAAAACATTGCTTGTCACTAGTTTAAGGAAGGCTTAGAGGAAGAGATGTTCCACATCAGATGGCATTAATTGTGTTCCCAGCCACTGGCAACTGTAGAATAGGGAGGCAATTCATTGAACTCTTCTCATAGTGGGAAGAGGGGAGAGGATTTCATCACCATGGGGAATTTCTACAAACATTGTGTTTCCAGTGCTGTTATTGGAATTCATTCACGATTTCCACTCAGTGGCCAAAACATTGCATCCGATGTGGGAGAGTTTTGTGCAGGACTCTTCTGCAGAGATAGAGAGGAATGATGATTTTATTACTACTCTAATGAAGCAGCCCACGGACAGGGGACTGAACTGTGCTGTGTTCCACGTAGTCACAGAACAAAACTCAAATCCTGCTCCTGGGAGTTTGCGATCTAATTATAAGGCAAAAGGTAACAGCCAGATGCAGAAAAGGGGAGCGCACATACATGCACAAACATAGACAGTAAGAGGGAAAGATTACTGAAGAATATAAAAGGCAGTAACCTTAGCATACCCCTTTGTTATGTCTTTGTAGAAAACACAGGGAAGTAGAGCTTTGAAGGGGGATTTCTAAGAAGATAATGAGGGCTTTTTGGCTATTTGTGTGAAGCTCCATCCAACAGAACAGGAAAAAATATGAAGGTACTTCTTTGAAAATCTAAAAAGTGATTCGTGCCGTCTGGGATCAGATGTTACTCAGAGGAGACGGTGCATTTCTCCAGAATGAATAATATTTCAGATAGCTTCTGAAAGGTTTTCCAAATAAAGAGAAAGGCAGTTAGGTTTGAAGCCATATAGAAGTGAAACACAGAGCTGATTCAAGACGCAGTTGTGCCACTTCAAGCCACTTTGAGTAAATGTGACTGCATGGCCCCCTCGCTTCTCTTGCCTTGCACTAGTGTGCGGTGGATTTGATGCTTGGCAGCTCCGAGCAGTAAAGCAGAGAGAAAACTAACCCAGCTGTAGGGGTGACTAGTTTTCAATCACGTGGGAGATGCAGAATATTGGTGGTTTGGCACATTAGTGCCCCAATTCTCCAGCAACCCTCCTGCTGAAGCCCTTGCAGTGCTCACACCTGAGGCTGCAGTTCCCCCTCAGGCAAACGCCAGCTTCTGCCGAAAGAGGGAGTCCTGCTCTTCCCACCATCTCCAGCTGCATCTCCCTGCCGCCCTCCCTTCTGCTCACCTCGGAGAAGCGATGCCCTTTTAGGTTGCACCTTGAGTTTCTGTCCGTCGAAGTGACTCGGTGCCTCTGCCACCTCAGCTCCCAGAGGGGTGCCTCAGGTGGCAGCCACAAAGCTGTCACTTACTCACCAAAGCTGTCTGCGTAGTTGAGTGTCATTGCCTTGCTCACGGCCGTTAATAGGAAGTTCCACCTCAACTGGAAATCAGCTGCCAGTTTCCTAAATTCCTCTTTATTCCTGCTTGGCTGCAAATAGAGAAAAAAAAAAAAAAAGAAAAAAAGATGCTTTATGATAAAGCTAGTTAAAAGGATCCCATATTGTGTTGCAGATAATTTCCCTGCACAAACTGCATATGAAGGTGGAAAATTCAGCTTTTTTTTGGTTAGAAACCTAAAATAACTCAGGTTGAATGTCATTTTAGTTCAGGTCTTGTCCGGACAAGTTCTGAATATCTCCAAGGTATTCACTGCCTTTCTGGGTAACCTTTTCCTGTGGTGAACTATTCTTGTGGGCTTGTTGTTGTTGTTGGGTTTTGTTTGTTTGTATTTGCTATTTGGGGTTTTGGTTGCTTGTTTTCTTTTTATCTATTCAAATTTCCTTTGCTGCAGCTTGTGTCTATTGCCTTATAATTGTGAACCCCCAGGAGAAGTCCCAGTCCATCTTCTCCGTACCATCCCATGAGGTAACTGATGGGTCTGTGAGATGAAGGCACCACAGAACTACAAAGCGCTAATCCTAATTACAAAACCCACATGAATTATCAGGAAATAATTAAGCTGAAGAAGTACAGTTTATCTTGCTTCTTCAGAAAAAAAAAAAAAAAAAAACCTTAAACCACCCTCAAACCGCCCTCAACCCTAAATTTGTTGTTCTGTCCGGCTGACAGAGGGCATCAAGCTATCATTAATTCTGGATCACCGATGGAAGAGGGGTGCTAGAGTTGGCAACCTGGGGAAAGATCTGTATGCAAGGGTGATCTAACTTGAATCTTTCACCAGAGGTAGAGCCATTGTGCTAGAATTTATCACGCTCCTACCACCTGCTAAAAACCAACAGTTTCACGAGTCAACAGTTCCAAGAATCATGAAGTGTTCTCTTTGTTTATACTAACATTTTTCTCATGGATCTTGGTGTATAAAGGAGCATTATTATAGCATGTGTCTACAAAATGAGACCAGATTCTGAAATCACCGAAGTGGATATATCCACAGACATAGGCTTGTAGTTGTTTGCACAGATGGAATTTTTGTATGCCAATTAATTCCCCCTTTTTTTTTTCTGCAGCATGCATAAATTGTGTCTATGCAAATCTGCAGTCTGGTCAGGTTGCTGCTATACAATGTAGCTCCTGCAAACTATTGACAGTCAGCTTGTAGGGGGATAGATGGTGTGATCACTCTTCCTTTTCTGAAAGTATTAAATTAATTTTATACCTCAATGATAAAAGCCTGAAGATTTGTAGACATACAGTTCAGGAGAACCCGAATATCTGTAGAAGGTGCCAGCAAAGATATTAAGTCATTCAAACCTACGAAATATAGAAAGGAGATCATTACTTGAAGTGATTGGCTTACTTTTTGGTTTGTTTCTGCAGTTTCTAGCTTTTTTTTTTTTTTTTTTCTTTCATCTTTGGCTTAAGATATATTAAGACATCTGCTTATAGCATCTTGATTAATATAACTGTGCCATTCCTTGAATGGTGATTAGCACCCTGCTTTGAAATCAGTCAGAATTCAAGTTTATGTCCATATCTGCACCAACCTAGTCATCATGGCAAAAGTGGAAAGAGTAAACACTTCATAAATCCAAGCTGGCATATGGCTATATGCAATACTAACTTGCTTATCTGAGCTCTTACAGGGTTGAGAAAAGAAATTTTATCTGTTGAGGGGGTGGAAACTGTTTTAAAACAATAACAGAAATTACTGAATATTCTGTAGCTCAATGGAAATACAGATAATATTGCCAAAAAACAGTGCAGGTGTTCCCCCAGAAGATTAGAACCTGCTACTCAGTGCCACCAGGTACATCACAACTGTACTCCTCAGGGTCTATACCGTCCTAGCTAAGAGGCCTTCCTGTGAAGCATTATTTATTAAAAATAACTATTTGGAAAAGCAATGGGAACAGAGAAATGCAGGTAATCCACCTTGGAAAATATAATCATTGATATAAAGAGTAAATGAAATAAAAACTTTCTGCACGGCGTTTTTGATTTGAAGATGTATGTAAATATTATTTGCAGGGATCTCCTGGTGGTTCTGCGAACAAAGCAAATTATTATTCCTGCTGAAAGCAGTCACAGAAAGGCGGTGGTGCATCCCTTGTCAGAGAGCGTGCCGGCGGCAGGCCAGGAACAAAGAGCTCGGGCTTCTTCCATCGGTTCTGAGCACAGCCTGGTCTGAGATGCCTGCCTCTTGCTAATAATTCAAATGGCAGTCCATTAATCTGAGAATTAACTTGCCATTATGTTCCCATCGCTTTTCATTAAACCGGCAAATGCATTATGTCGTGGCTGCACGCAGACTGTATTTCAGTGTTTACAGCTCAGCACTGATGCTACAGGCCGCAGTAGAGCAAAAGGGCAAGGAAGCTGAGAGGTCGGGAGCCCTTGTCCAGCTCAGCATACAATAGGTAAAATCTGGCCACGGGAAGTAATTTTGTGTACTTTGATTAATAACGGGGAAAATGCAGTTCTTGGAAACTTCTGTTTATCAAAGACAAGCATTAACAGCGAATGTCCCTGTTTGTCAACCTTCTTCTGGAAGATAAATCGTTTTAGAAACACAAACCCCACTCCTGCTGCTGGAGAGAGCTTTAAGAGAGAATCAGCACCGAAAGCCTTTCATTCTTAACCTTTAAAGTTAAAAGGATAATATTACATGCTCCATTCTCAATTTTATTGGCTCCTTTCCAGGATACAGGGTTATTGCAAGACTATAATTCCCATTAGGGCAGATGCCATGAATAAACAAAAGGAAATGCTAGAGCTTTAACAATGTCAAGCAGGGGCTTAAATGGATAGAAAAATATAGAAACAAAAATATTACATTTGATTTCTGTGTCATTCTGCAGTTCATCTGGATTCCTAAACTTCTTTCGGAAGAGGTTTCCGGGCATATCCACAAATCCCTGGTTGATGACAGCATGCAAGTCTGATCTCAGACCAGTGACTTTGCTGTTGTTGTTCAAGACTATTCGCATTGTCTACGGATAATAAGAAAACAGTTAATATCTTTCATTTTTTTTTCAAGCCCTTAACTCGGTCAAAAAAGCTTCTCTTATTCAATGTTAAGTTAGAATTGGGATTTTAATTAAATCACCCGTCTCCAAATGGAAAAATAAAAAAGGAATCAAAGGAGATGAATCTTATGTTGTCTTCAAGTGTTTTTGTTCTGGGTGATACCATTTTCAATGTCACTTTGTGGTGAGGTCTGTGATGGAGCAGACAAGACTAACAGATGCTCGAAGTATCTGCACAATTCTTTTTGCCTGTAGTTATTTTAGTTATGCCAAATAACACTGTCTAAAAAATGAAATGGTATATTAGGATCAACTTTCCCTCAAAGACATCTATCATTAATATGTGTCTCAATTAAATTAAAAGACAAGTTTTCTTGAATTGCTCAAACCCTTGAGAAGGTATAAATAAGATTAGAAATATGGCATTAATTAAAATAATAGTAGGGATTGTGTCCCATTTCTCTGCTTTTAAGTCATTTGTGAATGAAGAATCTGGTTTTATATTTGTTCCCAGAAGTATTACTTACACAATATTGAAGACAATTTTCAGTCTAACTTCTGATCCTCATCTCTTTCTTTTTTTTAATTAATTGTTAATATCACACAGTATTGCTTCAGATTCCTGATGACAATGTTTTAAGTGGAAAACGATGAAGGAAATTAAACATGAACCTATTAAAATTGATTCATACATAGATTTAGTCTCTCACTTTCATACTGAAACCTATGAGATCCAAAGATTGTTGAATTTGGGCATTTATTTCAGTAATTCGTCTTCAGTTTTGCCTTCTAGAGGAAAATTTTTTTTTGTAAAGTTCAGAAAAAAATTCAGGATTCACAAACATTTTAACGAATCCCATTCATCGGGTGCATGGTAAAGAATGCTACTTACTGTGACCCCACAAACATTTGTTTTCAAGCAGAACTCCCAATCTAGAACTTTGTTCCTCATTACTGTGCTAGCATTACTCAAATATCACAAGCAGCCTCATACTTCTTTGGTAGTCTTTTTCAGCTCAGTTAAAGACGAAGTGTCTTTCCTTGTTTTACGTGGAGTTTCCAGTGTCAAAGAGCACAGAATGTGAACATTGGGAGCTACCAGGTGCAGCACCTTCAGCAGGATGCTAGCACCCAGCTCCGTGTTCGAGTGTTTTAGAAATGTATTTAGTGTTTTTTACCCACTGCACTTCTGTGTACTGAGTGTGATACTCCAACTGACTGAGAGCCAGCCCTGACAGCACTTAAATACAGCTTACCAGAGGCAGGAATCAGCCCCAGGAAATGACACGTGTTATACTCAAATTCCTTTCTCACAGGGAATTCGTTCCTTTTTATACCCTAATTACTTCTGTATATCCAGGTAGTAGCAGATGTCAGCCTGCTTTATCTCCACATGATGGGAAAGTTACTTTTTTTCTTCTGAATGCTGACCCTGCCAAAATTGCTCAGATTTTCTCACCAGGTGGCTAAATTATTGCAAAGTACTCTACAAGGGACAGTGTGTTTACACCATTCTGAAGCTGCAGCTGCACAGTTCCTCAATAATACTTCTCATTAGGAGCACTGTCACCTGCTTTGACCACCTGTCTCTGGTTGAAATTCAACGTGCTTTTCAGACAGAGAAAACCAAGAAGGCTGATTAGGCTCCCATACAAGAAAATTAAATGTCAGGTTAAGATAGAAATAACCAAGAAAGGATGTGATAGAGGTCTGCACGAAGAATTGCATGAAGAAGGGCACAAATTTTAAAACTAAAGAAAGAAAATGCTTTTTCACACAAGAAATAATCAAGTCCTGGGACTCACAACCCCAAGACGTTATGAATGCCCAAACCAAGCTATTAGATGAAAGAATGTGGATACAACCTTCCTTTCAGATTGCTGGTAAGCCTGGAGAGTACAATGGCAAAAGAGTAGGGTATCATTTGCTCTATGCATACCTACTCTACCTGAGCATCTGAGAACAGGACACGGGTCCACGCAGACCTAGGGTCTGGTCTGACCGACTGAAACACTTTGTGGTTTTCTCTGAGTGACATCCACGTCCCCATGAAGCACCTGTGTGTTTCTCACCTGCTGAAAACGTTAAACACCCACGGTGTCCAGCTAACCATCGTCTGGTATGCATTAGGCAGGGGGGTAATTTTGCAGGATAATCCTTATCTGGTATTTGTTTCACTGGAGCCCAGTATAAATAGCTACATGGTAAGGTCCCTAACAGAAGGTATAACTGAGGCTGTGTAACTGCTGAAAGATTATGGGGATGTTGATTTACAGGACTTTCATATATTCACTTGTTGAAGCTATTGTTTTTAAATTGCCAATGGGACTAAACATTGATTACACTGGAGCTCCTTTGACCTTCTCTTGCATTTTAAAGAGGCTCTCGAGAAGATGCAAATACCATTTCCTTGTGCAAATGGTGTGAGGAGCTCATAATCATGAAGAAGAACCAGGCTGAGAGTGTGCTCAAGCTGAAAGTACAGATCTGACACAGTTTCTCAGGTCCACAAGGTTCACTTTGTGTTGGTTAAACAGTGCAAAGTGAACAAGCAGCTAGAAGCTGCCGCTGGTCTTAGGGTAAAATTCCCCCCAGTTAGGGTAAAACTCTCTTGCCCTAAATCTTGAGGGTGTAAATTAAATGTTGACTGTGACCTATCTGTTCTGTTGTGGCCTGGGCTACCTCAAAAAAACAAGGTTTAGGATCCAAGGACAGCAATGGAAGGAATGCTGCAGGGAGGGCACAGCCCATCAAAATAGCGCAGCAGTAAGTACAGGTTAACGAAGCAATTTACTTCGCAGTGTTCAAAGGGCACAGCTCCTTGATGCATCTCATTTGTCACTGTAGCTGAGAAAAATGATACCGGAGAGCAAAAAGTAGACAGAGATATTAGATATACATGTATTTTGTCTCTCTCTTCCCCAGAAATAAAGCGATGCCCTGAGGAGTAAAGTTCAGAGGACAGTTCCCTGCAGCGCTCCTTCCAGCACTGTCTGCTCAGAGGATGGACAAGGTTTTGCCACCTGATCCCTGAGATCCATGAAAAAGCTCAAGGCCTTGTGCCCTTACAGACCTTGAGACCATGCAGTTTCACTGCAAGCAATATATCAGTGGTTTCCCGTGTCTCACCTGATCCTTCTAGCTACAGTGATGTTCTCCTCTCCGTGGAGGACCACTAACCATACCTCAGAGGCTTTCACTCTAAGAGGGATACACACTATGAGGGCAGAGGTGTGTAGGAGGGTGATTTAGACCATTAGGAGCATGATTTGGACCAGTCGGTATACAGACAAGAACACCTGTGCTGCTGTTGTTCTGCTACAGCGGAGCATCTCGTAAATAATCCCATCTGCAGATGGGCTTCTGGAGTGAGTGAGATGCCCAGCTTTTTTGGTTCATGGACTCTAGAACATACCTTGGCCATATTAGAAAGATCTGTCTTTCTCCTGAGTCTTTTTATAAACAGTGTGACTTCTGCGAAAGAAGAAGAGGCAGATGTTTCATATCATTAATATTTTACGCTCTTAAAGACATTAACGAAGACAGATCTCTTAAGTGAGAAAGCAGACCCCTCAGGGAGCAACAGGCGAGCTCAGGGCACATGGAGGTAACCGAGATGCGTTCTATGCTGGGGACCCTGCCAATTTAAGGCTTGCAAGCAGCAGCTGCCCAAGTTACTACTTTTCCTTCACTGCAAACCTGTCAGCCCGTGACGCACAGGAAAAATACTTTTCTTTTTTTTTTTTTTTTTTTTTTTTTTCCATGAAATACTTCTCAAGCAAGAAAGCAAGAGAAATATTCTTTTATGTGTGTGGTTTCAGATGACTAATGGCAACATTAATTCTAAACCTTCTATTTTTTGATTAGAGAGTTTACATTTTTCACTTTTATGTATCTATAATTCTTCAGAATTGTTAATAAAACCTGATTTCTGTTGCTGTATTTGCTCCTGTCTATAATGTGTTGGAATTATGAAAAGCATGGTCCAGGAATATCCTTTTTAGGAATAAAATCTAAAATAACTGATTCTCAGTTGCAGGAAAATCAAGAATAAAACAACTTAAAATCTTTTGCAGATGGGCAATGGTTTCCAAGTGAAAATTTCTATTTCTCTGACGTTTTTACAAACCCAGTCCTGGATGTGCATAAAAGGGGTTGTAGCTGGTTAATTACATGCACTTCCATGCACACAAATGTGTTAAAAGCAGATTACTGAGTTTGCTTTGCCAAGCATTTAAATGTAAGAACTGCCAGAATTAAGACTGACTGCAAGTCATTATTAAGCAGATGAATACGAACACAGCCCTGTGTCTATGCAGGAGCCCTGCTTTGTCACTGCGGAGATGGTTCTCACCCAGTGAGCAACTGAGCAGCATTTTGGTTCAGCCAGATTCTTCAGCATAAGGTATAAATCACAGAACCACAGAATGGTTTGGGTTGGAAGGGACCTTAAAGATCACCTAGTTCCAACCCCCTGCCATGGCAGGGACGTCTCACCACATCGGATTGCCCAAGGCCCTATCCAACCTGTCCTTGAACATTACGTATGCATGAACATATTTGCATACATAAATGTATGCATGTACGTACATATTTACAAACACACACCTTTGTATATTACCAGTTTTTCAAATCCTACTCTAATGACAGAGTCAATTTCCTTTTTTTTTTTTTTCTTCACTTTAAATTGAACTGCCCAATAGTCATTAATTAATTTATCTACATAAAACCACTTGTAAGGTAAAGAGACAGAAGAATACCTAAATTTCGAGGGCAGGGTGCTTATTATTCCTCATCATCAACACAGTCAAAGTGATCATGGCAAAAGACATATCTTTAAAAAGATTCAAGTACACTTTAATTTACCATGATCTTGGAATAATTTGGGCTTAAATTTGTTTTCTCGTGTCATCTGAGACCATTTATTTTTAACTGTATGCCAACTGTAGCCCTCGCTACTCTCAAGGTTACGTCAGCTAAAAGAGTTTCTTAAATAATTTCTGTAAGAGTCTTGTAACCCAATCTTCTCTGCGGTTTAAGCAAAGATTATTTTATGAAATCTCTCTGTTACTTACATACCTTTATATTTGGTTGTTTGGAGCAGCACTGGCATCCCTTCCAAAGCATTAAGCAGCCAGAGTTTAACATTTTTACTGAACAGTCTGATTGTCTTCAGGTACTGCACAGACACCTCCTCCAGGAAGTCACGAAGGAGAATGTTCTCCATTTCCTACAATACAAATGAATGGAGCTGCACGAGTGGTGTACTACAGGTGTTTATGGCAGCATGAAATAAAACTGTACTGATGGCTTAAATGTAAATCGTGAAAAAAGACCATTCTTTTCCTCCACTTAAAGCAGTAACTAAGCTACATTTATTAGCAGAAGGAATGAGATCCTGCAGCAAGCATTATTTCCTGAATTAATTACTGGACACTGCTTGGTGACCTGCTGTGAATAAGAAGCAAATCATTTTGAGCAGAAGGCTCCGTATGTCAATGTGGAATGTCACTGAGAAATTCAGTAGTGTTATCAAAGGAAAAATAACTCCTTTCAGGTTTAGAAAACAGCTATCAGTCAGAATTTCAGTCACATATCCTCATGCCAGAACCACAGACCACATTTATAACAGCATACTCCATTGATCTTAGGGACTTTCAAGGGAAGATATGGCAGCAAAGTGGCAGTTGTCCCAAATTCCACTAGATTCTTTCAAAATCCAAACAGTGCCGGCTCAAAATTAAATACATATATATATTTATATATATATATATATTTATTATATATATATATTTATATATAATAGAATGCCATTGTACATCACACAATAAACAGCTGGTCTTTCTCAGGTAGAGCTAGCAAAAAACCACAAACACAAAATAATTACAAGAAACACGTCTACAGTACCTGGAATAGCTGCCTATCATAGCACTTGAATAGCTCGCACACATCTGGCAAGGACATAAATGCTATTTTTTCAGGCTGCAGAGACTTCCAGAATGACACGATGAAGCCTTCCACCTATTGCACAAAATGTGTTAATGAATTTTCACCAATTTTATGCCAGTGAAATGTGAATTGTGACTCAGTGAAATGACACACGTTAGCACAGAAGCAAAAGAATAGTCCTGGAGCCAGGCTGGCTCCAGGGAGGGAGCATCCTGGGGCAGCATGCTGAACCTGGCAAGGCAGCATGAGAAAGAGGAGAGAAACAAATTGTAGCACAGATATGTAGATACAATAAGAAATATGTGTCCATGGCCTTGTGCTTTGTGCCTACAACATCAAATAGTCAGAGCAGGTCATGTTAATTAAGAAGTCCAGAATAATCGGACTGAATGCTCCTTTTGTTTATAAATGATCATCTACCTTAGATAAAACCATCAGCTAAATGAGCTACAAAGAAACAATTTCATTTTTATAGATGTCTGCTGACACCACGAGTGTTATTGAAGCAAAGACATACCTTGTCAAGCTCCTCCATTCTCACAACCTGTAAAAGGACTTGGCAGTAGTTATTGTACTCATTTGCAAGCAGTACAACCTGGAGAAGGTGAACAAAAAGATTGTACAAAAAGATCACAGAGGCAACGAGCTACTTGCTTGATTACTGAATACGTAAACGTACCATTTCATAGGGGTATTTCTTCGCTAACTCTTGCTCCCAAGGATAGACTGTCCTGAATTCAGGCAAAAGGTACTCAAATCTGTCTTCTTCAGTCTTCAAATAAGTGACCAACGGAAAATAGTGCAAATCCTGTCCCTCAATGCATCAGAATTTATTTTAAACGATTAAAAAGAATCACAATTATCTTGTCACCCCTGTTAAAGGTACATTCTGTTGTTGTATAACATTATTTTTTAATAAAATGTATTTTTTTTATAGAAAGTATGGGTGGTTGAAAGAAATAGGAAGGTTGACTAAATGTTCAAATTCCAAATAGTACATGAATTTCCTTCCAAAGCAAGTGAATATTTAATGCTATACATATCTTACACATATATTTTCTATAGCACTCATTTCGCAGTAGAAGCCTCCTAAATAAGGCTAAAGTTAGTTGGCTTTGCTATAGGGATGGCAGCATGGTTTTCATCAGCTGTCGTTACATGCACTTCAGTGTACTCATTACTGTGTTTGATTGCTCTGCAAAAATAAGAAAGACACCCAGTCTCTCATTTTCCTCACTTTGATCCCCATAATTCTGCTGCTCCTGCTCTGCAGGCTGACTTCCAGCAACCCCAGTGTCATGCCAATTCATTACCCTGCACATATTTGAGAACTGCCAGGGGTTAGCCGAGCATCAGCCCCTTTTGGTGAGCAGGGACGCTGTTTCTTTTTCTTAATCACAGTATTTTAAAGACCCCTTGTGACAGTAACCTCACGGTGATTGAAGGGACACTGTCTCAGCAGCATGAGGGGCTGTAACAGTGGGTTTCAGAAAAGGAAGGCTGTGCTCCACCAACTCCCCCAGTGTTCAAAACCTGGGCAGTCAGCCACAGTTTCCACTCTCAGTATAGATAAAATTATTTCAGCTAACATTTAGACAATAAAAATACTTAGCTGCCAGGTGAAACAAGAGAAGGGGGAGTAAGCATCTAGTGAGGTTACGCAGACAAAAATTATTTCATGGATTATGATGGGTTAATTGCATTTCATTAGAACATTTTATATAGCAGTTCTAACTAAATAGACAGAAAACCATTTTATTCTAAGTCTAATTTATCTCAAACTCACTGTTCCTATTTTTTGGCCATTGCTCGTGTAACCAGCTGCATCTGCCGAACTGCAGGCATCTCCACTGTGGTGAAATATACAACATGAAACCCATTTAAAAAAGCACACCAATTTTTTCTGCATTCAGCTAAAAAAATTATCACCAAGTGGATAGATAGAGAGCACTAGGATGAAGTAGACAGCAGTGGGTTTGTGAAAAAAAAAAACAACAACAAAAAAAAACAAACAACAAAAAAACCTTCTCTTTCCTGTCATTCAGCAGCCCCAGGATTTTCTAATGAATCTGAAGACTAATTTCTTCTTTTTAAGATAAAACTGAGCTATTCTTTACACAGACAGCAAGGTATTAGCCATTTAACAGAGCAATATCTTCCAAATATCTTCCAACTTCCTGTACATTATACATGATTTTGTAGTTGTAGTTGCAGTTCATTTGGAATAATAAAAATTATAGACAAGCAAACAATGAAAGCATAATCATCCGTGTGCTTTGATTTCACAATGGCCCCATTTTCTGCTCCCTTTATCAGTTTAGATGACTTTTTTTTCTGACAGTCCCTCATGTACTTTGCAAGACTTCCACGGTGCTCCACACCATCAGCATTCACATGGCCTCGCAAAGGCCTGACAACTGGCTTTGGGCTGAAAAACCCATGCTGGGGGAGCAGTGGGCTGCTTTCCTGCTTTATCATCCCCACCCTCCCTCTCCCCATGCCTGCTTTGCCGAGGCTGGTCCTGCAGGAGAGAGAGGCAATGCTGCTAGGAAAAGGGACATGCTGCAAGAACTGGATCCCCCCAGCTGCCCCGCTCTGCTGACGCCTGCTCGAAGCCTCTGAGGACATTTTGAGCACCAGGGCCCTCGTGGCCTCCCCTGTTTTGAGGGGTGGCAGTCGGGGCTTTGCAGGAAGCATGCAGCCCTCGGTGACTGCCAGCACCCAGGCCCTCTGACAGGACGCAGCCTGTGTGCTGCTGACCGTGGGCTTTCACTGCTGTGAGGCCTGATAAACCAGGGCACCGTTGCACGTCCTGAAGGGGCAGAAGACAGAAATGCCAGCTTATCCATGTGGGAACTCAAGGCACTGAACGTGCCCCCTCATGCTCTGCTGTCCATGGGGCTGACCCTTGCCACCTTGCTCTCTGCCTGCCAAAGGCCAGGCACGTCAGTACTGCGTGTGTTCGGTCCCCATAAACATAAGAATGGTTAAATGAGTATGTTTCATAGTACTTCCACCAAATGGCTTGTCCTTGTGGGTTGCTAAAGCCCGTGGAACAAAATTAACAAACGTTTTCCAGTCCCTGCTCTCCCGGAGCAGGCGGCCCTTCTGCTGCTATGGCAACACCTCTCAGCGCCGCTCTCCCTCAGTGGGCCGCCCGGCTCCCTTCTCCCCATGTGTGGGGAGGGTGTTGGGTGGTAGCCTTCTTCCTCCCACACCCCACAGATCCCTTGGGAGCCCTATCTGCCAGCTCTTGTCCCACACTTGCTAGCTAAGGCGAGCACGGGCGTGATCCCGCTGCTAGCAGAGGGCCTTTGGACTCACCCGCTGCCCGTCGGGGTGCTCAGCTCCCATGCAGAAGCGGCCATCACCTCCCCTGGAGAGCTGTGCCTGGGCAGAGACAGGGCACACAGCATGGAAAGTGGGTGAAAAGAGATTGCAATGTGATACAGCAGAGCCACAGGGGGTTCAGCTGTGTCTCCCGATGGGGCTGGGATGGTGCTGGGAAGGGGAAGCTAGAGCTGAAGGGGGAGACGCAGAGATAGGGATGACATGAAGACTGACAGGAGAGCAGGAGAGACAAAGGAAAAATGAAAGGAAGAAGTGTGGTGAATGTGACTTTTGGATTACTCTGACGTTAGAAAGGATAATTTCCCAGAGTCACATGTGATTTTTTTATAGGACAATTACAAGTTTGCTTCACTAGAAAGTCAGAGGCCTAAGCCTTCCCCACTACTAGATCATAAAGTACATGTAACTCTCACGAAGCCAAAATTTGCTGGCATTCATACAGTATTGCCATACTCCAAGCCTCCTTGCTCTGCCACAGCAGCTGCCATTTTAGGGAGACCTCGTTCTCAAAGTTCCCATTCCAAAGACACCCTAGTGTAATGTAAATTGTTAAATTCCTATAATGTATTTGGAGACCCCTTTGGTTACAGCTTTGCTTGTTTACACTACTTCCACATCATCATCAGAGTTACAGTATACATATCCTCAAAAACCCTCTAGATTTCAAAGCAGAGCAGCTCACAGGTGCTTTGTAAGAGTATCCTCTTCACTTCTCTTGTGAGCTCATTCCAGGCCAGCACCCTGACACATCCAAGGGCCCACTGACTATCAAAAGGCAAACGCCTCTTTGTAGGCAAAGGTAAGCTGTTATAATCTTATGGCCATTTCTGTGACACCAACAAGCAAAGCTCCCAACCTGCCAGACCCTTCACAGGCCCAGTTCCTTGCTACTAGCAACCTGGCAAGTGACGATCTCAATAGGGTCAAGAAACACTGTTTTCAGTACAGTTCAGAAACCAGCCCTTTCTTTGACAGCCTGAAGGTTGGGTGGATGCGTGGGTCTCTCAGCTGGGCTTTCAGCTCCACCTTCCCCTCAGGTAGATGCTACAGGAGAAGCACCTGCATGTGGGCCTCGATTCAGGCATGGGAGGAGACAGCAGTCATTTGGGACTTGTTCACTATTCAAAGAAACACCCCCATCTCTGCCAGAGGGGAATGGCAACAAGCCAGTAAGGTCTATCCCACTTGTTGGGTCTGGTCCACGGACCAGCATTTGGGCTGCACTGCAATGGCATATTCAAAATCTTCTTCACTATTAGCTGGAAATTTCCATACCAAAACGCTCTTACAGATTGAAGCTTTATGGATTAAATACCCCCAATATATAATACTTGTTATATTGGATCACATAAAATTAATTCATGTTTCTAAAAGTATTGACCCCTACAGAGAAGGCAGTAAAGATGAGGTATTTTCTTATGCATTCCTGTTTATTTGCAAAGCATATACAACCTGATGGAATTAAATTGAATTAGATGGCCAAGACCGCTGCTTATTTTGTATGTGGCCTATTTTATTTGGGGGTTTGGGGGGTGGATTAGTGGTGCTCATGCTTCTCCAGCTGCATTTGATTTGTTGTTGTTGTTGACTTTTATTGCTGTTGTAGTTTTTGTTTGTTTGATTGTTTTTACTGATTTCTATTTTCTTCCGCTGTCCATTAACAGACCCTAAGAAGTAGTAGTTGCACCTGACTGCCCAGGGGCTGCTGGTGCTCAGGCTGGCTCTGGACAGGGGCACTGGCTGTATTTAGAGTGGAAGCTGCTCTAATTACAGCTGTCTGGCTTCACACAAGAGCTGAAATGAAGGAAGCATCAGACAAAATACTTCCATAGTTAAGAGACTTACAACTCTCAAGAGAATTGCAACTAGAAAGATTAGTTTTGTCTGAATAAAATTTATTTTAATATTGAGTGCATTGATAGATAGGGATGTCACTTCAGCAAGGATCTCATTTGAAACGAGCCTCGAGTTGCCTATGAATAATTTCTTTGGACTCGACAACTGATTGCCACTTGATCATGTACAGAACCTGATCCCTTGCCCTGCCCTTTCTTTATCCTTGCTCTGTTGTCACTCTATGGACTGCTGCAACATGGCTCCACTGTAAAGCCAGCAAAGACAGGCAGCAAACCCGCAGGGATAATTTTTCCATTCTCTTGCAGAGTGTGTATTCAATTAAGTAACTATACTACAAAGTACCACAGACAGTGAAACAGCTTTCATAATAGCCAGAATATCTGGGTGCTTAATAGCCTCTCTTGTATCCCTAGAACACTCATGCTACAGACAGCTGCTATAACCCCATTTAAAAGAATGGAAACCAAAGTACAGAATCCATTCATACACACATCTCCTCTTTTTATTTTCTCTCCTGGAGAAATGCAAGTCTGTAGCTTGTTTATCTCAACCATGACCTTCCTCGCCCTGCCTGCAACTGGGATGTGATCAAGTCTACAGTTAGCTTGCCTCAGTATCCTACATTCATCAATTATTTCTAGATTTTCCATTTTTGCAATCAATTTCCACTCCTGCCTTATACATTTTCTCATTGCTGTTCTCTTACAAGTGGTGATTTTAGAATCTGAAATTTTAAAACAAAACAAGGGAAGCATTTTCAAAGTAATATGCCTCATTTTTTCAAGTAGCAAAATCCAGATAACATGATTGCACGTAGGACTCTTCAAAACAGTGCAGTCATTTATACTTTAATACATATCTCTTCACCCTACTGTTTACCAAGGAGGTTGCTACAATGTCAAGAAGCAATTGTCAGTACATTTATTTGAGCTCCAATTTAGAGTCTCTATGTATAATGCTCCTTTAGTTTTGGTGAGTGTTCCTGTTTTTAAGACCTACATGTCTAAAATATCCAATTTGAGGAAATTCAATAAGGCAGGACACTTTGTCAAGATGGATTTTCCTTAGAAGGGACATTACTCACTGGAACAGCCTTCTATAGAGTGTATAAGAGAAAGAAAAAATAATAATACTGTTGACAATGTTCAGCAGATGGTTTACAGAGTTCTAAATGCAGACGATATATAGACTGTCAGGTGATATTTTATGATTAAAACATTTAGAAAACAAACCTGAGATATTTTTTTTCGGACAGAAGAAAGCAATACCGTGCATAAAAGGAAGAGTTCTTCTTGATAGCTATTCCATCATAGTGATACCTAGAAGATAAAAAAACCTGATCAACAGACAAGCCTGTGATTTTCAGGAGAGTCAGCAAAGAATTCATATTCCTCCACTGAAAGCAAATTTAAGCAAGAAAAGAGCAAGTATAAAAAAAGGTACATTTATTTTTTATATTCTGCGTTTTTAAAAATTCTGATTAAAATTTATTTCCCTGATGCAAGGTACTTGCACAAATGTTTCTAGAATGACTTTACAAGATTTTTTAACATTTTTTTTTTCCCAGAATAATATCTTCTTTTAAATGAAGAACTGTAAAGCCAGCACACATGACGCAACAGGTTTTCATGGGACAACTGGAGAAGCTGGGGTCCAGAGTCTCAGCTGATAGTTTCCCTGAAGCCAAAGGCTTGCGTGCAGCTGCAGCGCAGTGCTTTACACCAGCTTACGGACTGGTTGGCCCATCGGTGGAAGCTAAAAGCAAGAAACCCGCAAGACCTGCTATGGTCTTATGCCCATCCTGGTGAACAGTGGGAGCCAGGTGCCACCAGCGGGTTCTGCAGGAGCCTTTCCAGACAGCATCACCGCCCGCTGCAGGGTGGCCAGGGAGGTGTCTGGCCCTCAGCAGCCACCAGATGGTGACCTGCTGCCGGTGGGAGGCCCAGGGCCACCGCGCACCAGGCGAAGCCCGGGAGCATCTGTGGCGAGGCACTCCCAAAACGCTGGGTCTCGCCGGATCAAGCTGATAGCAAGCCCAGACTAGTGGAGAAAAATCACAGATCAAGCAAGGGCATGTCACTCGCCAAGCCAGTGCGTTACAGCTGCTCCAAAGGCTTGTGAAATTACTGCGTCTCAGTGCCCTTAAAACAGCGCCTTTTCCAGTCTGGATGTTCAGAGTGTGATTATATATTTGGACAGTGAATCAATGGAAGTGTATCGATCTCAGTCCTCCTGCCTGTGCTCTAGAGGAAGAGAGGGAAGGGAGATGGAGGAGGAGATCAGATCTGGGCTGATCTGATTTATCTGGTTTTATGCTGTGTACAACAGTTCTTTTGACCACCAGTACCCTCCGGGTCACGGCACAGATACGTGCAAGGATGAGCACTCTGTGCCTGCAAGCACATACACCACTGCTGCCTGCTCCACATTGCCCAGCCCCAAGCATCCTGGACACCGTGTCCCAGGAGCATTGAGGAAAGCTGTGAGGTCCAGCAGCTGCCTCACATGAGCCCAGCTGTTAAAGCAAGGACAACTCCGAGCACTGATTTTTTGAGAGCTAGTGTTATCTGCAACTCATATGCTAGTGGAGCTGCTCTGATGTGGTGGATTTTGTGGAATTAACTCTATCTTCATGTATGTGGTGACATCACGAATCTCTCTGGGTCTGTTTTTGCAATTTGGGACGGACTTGAAATCAAATATTCAGCTGCTGTATTAGTGCTGGAGCTGAAAAATTACATTACAAAAAAAATATTAGAACAGTTACACATAACATTTTTTAAACAAAGAAAGCTAAACCAATACCTGGCGCTGCCTCTTGTGCCCAGCCTTCTTGTCCCCAGACCCGGGAAAACTAACCGAATAAGCTAAATAAAAGAGAAAATTACAGTTACTTAGCAAAATCATTCTAAAGCACAAAAGCGTATCTACTACATTTTTTTCTCCTTAATCATTTCTTTTGCTTTCCACGACTTGCAGGCTAATACCTGTCCTTACATACCTCTCAAATGGTAACTGCTGAACTGAACTCAATCAGGCTTTTGCGGATCGAAATCTAAGTAATTTAAGGGATTACCTCCCTCGGGTAGGAATTTTTATTTTTATTTTTTTAGACCAGCTTGTTTTGCCTCGCTCGCACCGAAGCACACCCAGCGCACACAGCGGGAGACCACCCACAGCCTGGTGGGTGCAGCAACCGGGGGAACTTGATCTGCAAGAGCACGTCTGGCTGGGGGCCTGTGAAAGTGCCGTGACTCTCCAGTCCTCGGCCAGCCCTGCGAGCCTTACTCATCCCAGCAGGGTTTACTCACGCAGCCCACTCGCTCGTGCAAGGCTGGGGTCTGACTTATCTGGGTTTGAGAGGCTGCATCACCGAGCTGCAGAGCGACCTTTTGACCACCCCCGTGGTAAATGTGAGCTGAGGTCACGCAGCATCTGCCAAGGTTAAGCCCTGCAGAATAATAAGATACTGTCGGGGCAATAACCCACTTCACCATGATTATTCTGCATGAGCTATCCTGTGAAGACAGAGCGTAGCCAGGGGTGGCTGGAGCTAACCATACAGCAGGAAGAGAGAGAGGATCGAGTGTGCAATGCTGGTGTTGAGCAAGGGGAGCCTCCACTCAGCAGCACAATGTCTAGACGTTGTGCAAAGTGCGATTTGTTGGCCTTCAGGCCCACTCGAGGAGAGGTTTCCCTAACACACACCAACCTGCAGCCTCAGTGTTAGCAGTGCTCTTCTGGAAACAGGGATATATTTGGGCAGAGTGATCAAGCAGATCGAATTAGTGCAGTCTTAAATGACCGCAGCTTGATTCACACGGGGCTTGATTGCTAAAATCCTCACAGTCATGTAGTGTGGTCAGGTTGCTACAGGTTGGTGAATTATTAATAGCTCAGCCTACTAGCCAACCTCTGGTAACTGGTTACACGTGCACCTTCGGCTGAAACCCGCGGAGCTGCAGTTCCTGCTCCCCTCAGCCTCTCGCTGCTACCTCTCGCTATAGCAGGACACACCAACCATTTCAAGACATCGGGGAGCTGCCCCCCAGCTTGCTCACCTGCACCGCAAGGAGCTGGTTAGGCCAAGGCTGCGAGCAAACAGTTGTGAGCACCGACCTACAGCAGCTATGGCTCATCAGCTAAGCCCTTCTGCGTGACGAGACTCATGCTTCAGCCCTGCCTGTCCCAGCTGAAAAGTGCATTAGCCTAAACCACAAGAAGGCTTAGCTTACTGGTGGTAAGGCAATCATGCTGGCGCACCTGAAAGCGCACAGACAGGATGGGATTCATCTCACCTATTGGGCTACCAGGTAGAGATGTGTAAGCTGGTCACTGCAGACTCCATAGTCAATAAAGAAAAACAGGCAGTTCTGAGGTGCAGTTCACCTGAGCTGACTCATTTAGGGTGAGAGGAATCATGTGTAACTATTTATTTCTCTCCATTGACTACCGAGAGATGGTGATGGGTTGCAAGGCAAACATCTCCACCAAAACGGACAAGTTCTGCCGTGGGTTTGGCTGATGGGTGGTGATCCATTGAGCTGTGCTGAGTCCATCACGCTGCATCATTCACTCCAATCTAAGTAAGAGTGACTTAACTTTTACCCAGTAAATATATATATATATATATATATATATATTCAACTGAATTGAGATAAATGAGTCCTAAAATGAGGTTTGAAAATTGATTTCAGTTGATTCCAAATTTGATTGCTACCTCCTTTACTTGTATTATTTTCATTCTCTTCTAAAACAATGCTTAGTAGCTCTTGCTATGGGCACTAATGAGAGAATATTAGCAGTAAAAATAACAAACTCTGAACAAAAATTCTGAGCAGCAAACAATCGCAAGCCATTCTGTTTTCCTTAATTGGCTAAATAAAGTTTAATAGCTGTAAGTGTTTGCTGCAATTGGGGTTTCTAAGTAGTGATTGCCCTGTGGGTTGTATCAGCTTCCACTTATTAGGAGAGTGTAACTGTTTAAAGGAGATTGGGTTTTGCATCTGCATTTAGTTTGCCTGGATGATTCTGTAAAGACCTTTGTGTGTGTGGTTGGAGTAAAACCTCCCTAAGTATAATTAAACACTAAAGCATAACAAACAAAGGGGTCTTTTAAGGACAGAAGAATCAGCTCCTCAGGACTGGTTTATTAACCTGGCACAGTTTACTCCGGTAAAGCCTTCTAAAATATATTGGGAGAGCTTACCAGAAATATATTAGCAAAGACACAAGCATAGCTGCCATTCCTAGCTCAACACAAATCTCTGTGCAACTGCCACAGAAAATAAAAGAGTGATGCAACTCTCCAAATAAACCAAAGAGGTATGAAGGACTATACAGAAGCTTTCAAATACAACCTTCTCCAAGCTCTTTGGCTGAATTGTCCTATTACAGCAAAATACATTACATAAGCACCCTTCTCTATTATTTAATCTTTCTTGGTATGCAATGAGCATA
This sequence comes from Anas platyrhynchos, assembly GCF_047663525.1. Taxonomy (NCBI): domain Eukaryota; kingdom Metazoa; phylum Chordata; class Aves; order Anseriformes; family Anatidae; genus Anas; species Anas platyrhynchos. The sequence continues at coordinate 140,921,877 of NC_092587.1, forward strand.
TTTGATACAAACTTATCCAATTTTCTGTTTGAGTATCTCAGCTTCTTATCTTATATATCCTGTCTACTCGGTACCTTTCCAAAGGTGGCTGAATTTACTTTATCCTTGGCACCTGGGTTGCAGTTTTCGATATACATTTCGTATAGTAGCCAGCGGGGTACCGTGCATCCTTCACACAAAAAGAAATTGTCAGCTATCCTTTAAAACAAACAAACAAACAAAAAATAATCAGTTTGTGTCAGAATTAGAAAACAGAGTTGTTAATGTGAAATTTTAATAGCTAATTGGGTTTAGAGTGAACTCCGTAGAAGTTACTATAAGGAAAGTTCTACTTTCCTTTTTATTTTTTTTCTTCCCAACATGTAAGAGCACTCATGTGAGATTCTGTTAAGAAATTAACTGGATCTCATGGTTTTTAATAAAGAAATACAACTTAGTGGTACCAATCTAACGTTAAAACCAATATGCAAGACATTAACATCTCTCTAATAGGACACAATTTTTATCTTCTAATTACAAAGGTCTCTGCTGTACCAAAGACAGTGAGTCTTTTTTTCTTCTAAAATGTCCAGGATGATGTTTTGGGATGGAGAATGCACAAATGATGAAGGACCAAATTATTTTCTCATATAACCTCACTGATTTTAGCACAAGTTTAGCAACAGTATGGATTCTTAAGTTATATTTACTATGTATGAGGACCGACAGTGCCTAAACTGTTCTCAGTGTTTAAGTACTTACCCTTTGGCCAAACCCCTTGCTCATCCTACCTGTTGGAGTGGTCATAGTCAAGTCAACACATCTATTTGCATGAGTGAGATAAAGAAGATGTGAGCTTAGTTACTTCTGAGCCTAAGTTATTACCTTCACCAGAATAAAGACCTTTAGCTATGAGATAGTGGCAATGGTTTCGATGTCAGAAGCTTCCCCAGTGCAAATACAGAGGCAAAGCTGGAGCAGAGAAGCAGAGAGGGGATTACTTTTCAAAGCATGACACGCCAATCGTACAGCCGTGTTTTCTCACCATGACTCCACTTCTGTTATGCCCGACGATTTACACATATTTAATTGTTTTATCTGATGAATGCTGGTGCAGCACAGTGCCAGTTGCTCATTGTGTCTTTACCAACCATCGGGTCGGCTCAGAGCACGGACTTCTCCCAGTTGCCCAGCGAGATATCCAGTTCAGGCTTTAATTTGGTGTTACCCACAGCACTAACAGCCTGCTTTCAGGCTCTGCAGTGTTTGTCTTTCTCTGTTAGCTTTATGGGTGGTAGATAATGGACGAGGCCTTCAGTGAAAGAGCTTGCTAGAACAGAGGCCGCCCGATGATGGGGAGCAAGGACATGATCACCTTGCAGCCCGCCCATGGGGTATTTCCCTCCGTGGGGCCAAATGGTGAATGAAACTTATTACAGGTAAGAGTCCTGACGGAGCGCTGCCTGCCAGCAGACAGGAATACTTGTTTGGTCTAGGACAGCCATCTCAAAACCCTTCATAATTGAGCAGTCCCAGAGGAGATTAAACCGAAGTCCAAATTCATCCTTAATATAACACCACAAGCGTCGCTGGATGTGCAGCAGAAATTAATTCATGCTTCAGTTACTGATTTCTGCCAATAGGTTTGCTTCAGCACTTAACCATTTACTGACAAAATATTGGGGAATTTTGTTTCATGAATTTTTTGTCTATTAAACTGTTTAAAACTGTATTAAGCTGCCTTTCTCAAACAACAAATCAAACACATTCTCGTTTCTCAAACACATAATACAAAAGCACTTCATATCAGAGAAAAAAAAAAGTCTACAAAGAAAAGAGTGTTGTGCTTGTCTTTGAGCATTGTGCTTGTCTTCTTACCCACTAGACCCAAGGTTCTCAAAACCTGGGTGTTTGTGGCATGCATCAAAACAAAACTGGTAAGAAAATCAGAAAGAGCAAAAGGGAAGGGAGAGGTAAGGGAGGACAATGGAGAGTTAAAGAATCACGTAGGGAAAAACCTCCTCCATTTATCTACTGTTTTCTATCCACATTTTCATTTCTATCTTTCCATTAGGATCATTATGTGTTCAGTTCTCCAGGTTTTCTGGGGTCTGCCACCTATTACACGTGCAGCTTTTGTAGCCAGCCCATCACGTGGGGTAGCAAGTCTGCTGTTAAACCACTTCTCCAGCAAAAGCGTGTTCTGCTATTTTCAGTGCAGCAACAATAAAACAGGGCTAAACCTTTTAAAATTTCAAAACCTGGAAAGGTAATTGGGGTTGAATTAAAAAATAAATGAATAATGCTTATCTTTCAAAGGGTCATTTATGATTCAGTTTTATGCAGTGTCTCGAGGCCGTGGGATGCCCTGGTGGGATGCGCCTTGTTGGGGTGCGTCTACTGCAGCGAATGGGCACAATGACCCTGATGTTCAGATTTTGCTGAGAGAGGAGGGATAGAAGGACTGAGGATGAGGCGCTGTCAAGTTCAGGTTCTCTTACAGGTGTTGCTGTTGCTTCACACACGGTTTCACAGAATCACAGAATCACAGAATTTCTAGGTTGGAAGAGACCTCAAGATCACCGAGTCCAACCTCTGACTAACGCTAACAGTCCCCACTAAACCATACCCCTAAGCTCTACATCTAAACGTCTTTTAAAGACCTCCAGGGATGGTGACTCCACCACTTCCCTGGGCAGCCTGTTCCAATGTTTCAATACTCTTTGCCAGCTGGATTCAGCCATGCATGGGGAAGGAAGGCCGGGAACCCTTTTCTCTCTTTCTCTGCCACATGGCTGACGGCACTTTTCGCCAAACCCAAGAAAAACCAAGGTGACAACCTCACCCCTCTGCAGCAAGCCTCCCGCAGCGTTGGGCTCAGCCGTTGCCCTCACCAGGGGACACAGCGCGGGGAGCAGGGGGGCTCCGCATCGCCCCGCCGAGGATGCTCACACCAAGGGGTGGCACGGGCGGGACAAGCGACCCCATTCCCCTGCATCAAACCACCTCCAGGCGAACCGTGGCAGGACGCAGGCTCTCAGGACGAGTTCCCTGCTGTCCTGACACCTTCGGCCTTACAAAAACCATCGCGGGCGTTATCGCCGGGCGCCCTCCGTGCCGGCGCTCCCCGGCCCCATCCCCGCCCTCCCCACGGCGCGGGCGGGGGGCACGCACCAGCGGGTGATGGAGAGGTGCAGGAGGGAGGTGGGGCTGCCCTCGGACATCCCGGCCGAGCCGTGCCGAGCCGTGCCGGGCTGTACCGAGCCGTGCCGGGCTGTACCGGGCTGTGCCGGGCCGAGCCGGGGCCGTTCGGTACCGGCCGGCGGTGGCCGCGCGCCGCGGGGCGCTTCCAGGACGGGTCCCGAGCGCAGGGCGGAGGCGCCTCGGGACCGGGCGGGGAGGGGGGGGGTGTTGGGTCCCTTTCCCTTTCCCTTTCCCTTTCCCTTTCCCTTTCCCTTTCCCTTTCCCTTTCCCTTTCCCTTTCCCTTTCCCTTTCCCTTTCCCTTTCCCTTTCCCTTTCCCTTTCCCTTTCCCTTTCCCTTTCCCTTTCCCTTTCCCTTTCCCTTTCCCTTTCCCTTTCCCCTCTTTTCTTCCTTTTGTCGTTTGTCTTTTCTTTTTCCTTTTTTTCTTTTACATTTTTTTTATTTTCTTTTTCCTTTTTCCTTTTATCCCTTTTGATTTTCCCCTTCCTTCCTTTCTTTCTTTCTTTCTTTCTTTCTTTCTTTCTTTCTTTCTTTCTTTCTTTCTTTCTTTCTTTCTTTCTTTCTTTCTTTCTTTCTTTCTTTCTTTCTTTCTTTCTTTCTTTCTTTCTTTCTTTCTTTCTTTCTTTCTTTCTTTCTCTCTCTCTCTCTCTCTCTCTCTCTCTTTCTCTCTTTCTCTCTTTCTCTTTCTCTTTCTTTCTCTCTTTCTTTCTCCCTTTCTTTCTCTCTTTCTCTCTCTTTCTCTCTCTCTTTCTCTCTTTCTCTCTTTCTCTCTCTTTCTCTCTTTCTCTCTCCCTTCCTTCCTTCCTTCCTTCCTTCCTTCCTTCCTTCCTTCCTTCCTTCCTTCCTTCCTTCCTTCCTTCCTTCCTTCCTTCCTTCCTTCCTTCCTTCCTTCCTTCCTTCCTTCCTTCCTTCCTTCCCTTCTTTCTTTTCTCCTCTTTTCTTATTTTTCCTCTTTTTATTTCTTCTCTCTCTCTTTTTTTTTCCCCTTTTTGTTTTATGTTCCCACCAGCAGCAGAACAATACCCACCACCTTACCACAGTCAACATCAGGGCACCGAGTACCATCCCTCTCGAGCAGGGGCTCGCAGTGGCCTCACTCCCACACCCAGGTTACACCAGGGCACAAGCCCAGGTTTGGGTTGGGGCTGCTCACTGTGACCTGAAGCCTGGGTGCAAACGCTGCCACAGTGCAGCCGGTCCTGGCACTGAGTCGTGCATGGCCATGTAGGGGCTTTATAGGAATTACAGGTAGGAGAATAAATTGTATGTAAATCAGGAGGCACAAGCATGCTGGAGAGAGGTATAAATGAACAATTACACAGCAGCGCATTTGAATAACACAAGCACTGCTTTAATAGGTTTTGCACGCATTTAAAACATTATTTTCAGAGTTTTACACAAGGCTGATCCCATCATTGTTTAATTTCTCTTTGATATAGATAGATGAAAAGGCTGTCTGCTCTACTGAAACCCTGTAAGCACTTTTCCATTGCAAGCATCCATTATGCAAAATGAGCTTTACTACCATGTGGCTGACAAAAATAAATTATGCATGGCTGGAGCATCTAAAAGCTTCCTCAGTGGATGGGATTGCGTTACATCAGAGTTGAGCTTCTCAGAAACTCCCATGGCTGCCTCATGTTAATTAGCTGCTGAAGCCCAGGTATGACACAGACAGGCTTGCTTGCTTTGTTATGACAAGGCAACCAAAGCCAACACGCCGGTAGAAAGCTGTATTAAAATTGGAGGGGGACAGGGAACCAGAAAAAGGAAATGTACAGTGGAAGGCTGCTGGTTTCCTGGTCCCTCTATGAGGCTCGCATTTAAGGAGCAGTGCACACAGATGTCATGTATAATACATGTTGGTTTTAATCTGTAAAGCCTTGCGCTGTGCTGAGAACCCCATGGGAAGAGGCTGCTCGCTCGTCAGGCCCTGAACCAAAGCCTTGGAAACTCTGCCTGCCCACACTGTGGGTATGCACACCGCAGCCAGCACAATCTGTCATCAATAAACCCACTCAATCGCCTATTGTGGGAGCTTTGCTCACTTCTTGGTTGTTGATTCTGTACCCGCAGCATACCTTGGTGGCTGGTGAGCGCAGTGCTGCCCCAGTGAGATGTCTCCCTGCTGATTCAGGCGTGCCACCCCACGCTGCCCTGACTGCCAGGCTATGTGCCTGAGGAAGACGCTCTCATCTCCAGCTGCCAACAGCTGGCTTGGTTGCATTTTTCCATCAATCCCAGCCGTGGTTCTCAAGGTCTGCAGCCAACAACTGACTTTCTGCGCCCGCCCAAAAACACTACAACATTTGTGATGCTCCGTGGCCCCCCAAGATGCCTTAACAGCAAAAACATTTACAGCTTATCTCAACCCAAAAAATTATAAACAATTTCCATAGTGACAGACTGAAAGCAAGGGCAGCCACACATCATAAAATCCCTGGACAACACCTATTACTCAGAACTAAGTTTTGAGGAAACAAAGCAAATGCTGCACAAAGAAACCGTCCAATTACTGTCCATGGCTTAAGATGTACAAAGAAGTAGGTCATGGATTTTTCCCTGCCCAATTGCCAGATCACAATAACGAGATAAATGGACATGTCCTGTTCAGATCTCTACACTCCGTCATTATTTGATTGAAGTATTTCCAGTTTTTCAGATAATGTCTCCTTAACCTTTCAATTAAATCCAATCCTTTTCAGAGGAGAAAAAAAAAATAATAAGAATCTGATTTTAAATACCAAGCTGCTAGTAAAATTTGTTTGAAAACCTGAAATCTGTTTCTTCATTTAATGCAGTCAGAAAGGACTGGGTGGATGTACACTAGGTCAAACTGTGGCAAGCCTTTATTCTTGTATAAGCTGTAAGCTGCACGGCTGTTTATTGCTGCCATGGACATCCTCCTTGTGTAAAATGAAAGAGAAATTAATGAACACGCACTTCGACTGAATAAAATTTTGACCTAAAATTAAGACCGTGGTTGGACTGATTAAAAAGCATGCTAAAGAAGCTCCTTTCCTCTGACCTTCACCTGTAACTAGGATAAATTTGAATCAAACCTTGAGGTAAACCAGAAATCTCTAAAATGTTGTAATGTGTGTCATTAGCACAAAGTTTCCTCTGCAGATTACTCTCCTCCCAAGCCTCTCTGTATTCAAGAGGGGATTTGGATACCCTTTGAGTTATTCTTTGCTGTAGAGATATATGGCACATACAAGAGCCGTTGTTGGACACAGCTGTCTTGTAAAGGAACATTAAAATGCTAACATCTCTCAAATACGTAAAATATTTTAAACAAGCACCTTGTAAGATTTTTAAATACATAAGCTAAAAAATATATAAAACATGGTCATAAAAGAAAGTAAATCCACTATTGCTTCCACCATTACCAGCAGCAGTGGAAATATTTAACTATAATAAATTGCATGTTCCCTTACAGCTGAAAACTCCATTATGGGATTTATTTCATTCATTCTTCTCCAGAAATAAATTGTCAACTGAAGTTGAAAATTAAAAACAAAAACAAATTTATCTACACCACCAACCAAATCAAGGCCCTGGAGCAATGTACTATAAAATTATTGATATGAAAAGCTAAAACAATTTAGTCAGTGTTGGAGTACGAGTCTTGGTGGAAAAAGGTAAATATTATGCTTTGAGAAATCAATCACTACTTTTTTTTTTTTCTTTTTGTATTTCTATTAGGTGACCCACCAGGGACAAAATGGCATCTGTGTAAAGATTTATCGATTTTTCCTTCCTTTGAGGTCTGAATAATCCCAGTGACCTGGTATTAGCTCAATCCTACCAGTTTGCTGTGGACAGGGATCTTCAGAGAAGTAGCTACGTTTCAAACTTTAATTTAAAATAAATCAACACGGCAGCATTTAGAAAATACAAAGGGCTGTGTCTGGTTGTGTCAAGGCATGAAGCAGTGGCAAAAACAAAACAGAATTACAATCACTTTCTCCTTTAATATTATGCTTTGACATTACAGAAGATCCTGGGTCCTTCACCAGCCACCCACTTACACATGAATGCAAGGAGGAAGAAGAAGGCCTCACTCCCAGCTGCCTACAGCAAGGGAACAATTTGGGCATGAACACCCAGTTCAGCAAAGCGTGTCACCGTGTGCATAAGACCGCTTCATTTCGGCAAAGCATTCAAGAATATGCTTAACTTTAAATATGTACTTAGCTGAATTGTTTTGCTGAGTGGGGATTGATGGCTGAATTAAGGCATTAAACTTTAATGACAGAGCTGGGAACACAGCATAGTATGTAAATGGGGATTTGTCGGGACTAGAACAAACTGATTCAAATAATGCAATCATTATATGATTAAGATCTCTTAAAAGATGTGAAGCCATTGGAAAGGTTTAGGGTCTGCTGACTTGCAATGGGTGACAACCATCTCAGTCACTCCACTCCTCGCACCATCTCAACTCACCTGCTTTTAGAGTGTCTGGTGGGGAGGCCGGGTGGGAATCTCTTCCACACAGTAGCTGAAACACAAATCTGTTGGTACAACTTCAATCCTAGGTGTTGCCCAGGGCAGCCCTGCAGTGTTGGTTTCTGATCACCTCTTGAGTAGGATGAAGGAAGGTACCATGATAGCATTTCCAGGTGTCTCCACATTCCTCAGCATCACTGACTTCCAGCTGCTTTTGGTACTGCCACCAGTAGTGCTAGGGTCAACCTGAGCATCTCTTCCTCTCATCCTGTGAGGCTCTGGTGTGAAAGCCTTGAGGGCTCTGCCAGTCATCCTTCACACTACCTGTGCACCCAGTGCCTCTAGGAGGGTGACCATGGAGCCACAGGCTGTGGTTTCCACTGTGTGCGGCTGACACCCGCTCTTTGTATTTCTCTCTTTCTAGATCCACTCGGGGCAGCCAAACCATTCGCCCAGTGACTCACGAAGAAGGAGATAGGGATGAAAGCTAACTGCCTGTCTGTCCAGAAGTGGCTGAGGTAATGCTTGCCGGTGAAAGCCACTGGTTCATTTCTGCTTGGCAGAAGATGCAGCGTTTGCTCCTCCAAGTCTAGCAGTATTTTATTGTGCTTCCCTCTTTCATTGTTTTTGTGATTTTTGTCATGTGTTTTCTATATCTCGGATATATCCGGAGTTACCTTTCCATTAACAACCTATTTGACAGCTGTGCTATAAGCCGTTAAATTATTGTGTTGGTTTTGCATGTTACAATAAGTTGAACAGAAATATTTTATTATTTTTTTTTCTTTACAGTAAAAGCAGTGTTAAGCCATTCAGTGAAGTTGGTCAATCTCAGAGGCTGGTGGATGTACCAGCAGCTCTGACATTAGCTTCTGTGCCTGATTCTCAGATGACCTGCAAGAGATCTTTGGCTATGTTTGTGCGCCAGAGATGTTTGCACAGTGAATCAATTAGTTTCAGAGGAAGGAATGAGATCAGGGGCATGCTCGGGGTAAGAGAGAAAACATCTCCCCCCCACACCAGAGTAAATACTCAACTTTACTGTGAAGAGAGGCGCTCCAAAGTCAAGTATGTTCCTCAGATTAGAAGCCACCTAAAAACTCATGGCAAGAATGTTGGGCAACTTGTACAAACTAGAGCAAAAATAGAGCTTACAACTTGTACAAACTAGAGCTTACTTACCATGTGGGCTTCTGATCTCAAGCATCTGAACATCACAGTAAATACTCATTTTTGTTTATGTGGTACATCTTTTGTTTTGAAAAAACATACATATCTTCTGTTATATGGGAGTATGGCATGCTGGAAAGCCCTAGTATCATTTTGATACTAGAGGAACCATTTTGAATTACTATCTTTGGTAGGGTTTTTGTATGTGTGTGTGTATTTGTTTTGTACAACAGTGGGAAAAATTAAATTAAAAATGACAGATAAAAATATTTCATTTAAATAGCTAGATTAAGCAGTGGTTTTCTTGAAAGTGTTTGTTGAAAGCTTCAATATAGTAAGTTTGACATAATTAAATGACGATGCAGTTAACAGTTAATCTCCTCTGAGAATGACTTTTATTATAACAAATAAAAATCCTGCCTCAATTGTTCTTTGAATGTAAACCATGTATTACATGACTGATGTAGCTTCCTCTTCTCACCAGTTGAATTTCTTAGACCAAAGTGGCACATCAAAGAAATGTTTTACACATTTGGTGTCAGAAGTGATATGATTCCAACTAGAACTGCATACAGTTGTATAACTGTTCTCCAAATTTGTAAGCCTTATATTCCTATTATTCTTTAACAAACCTTGTTTCATCCTTAAGACTACAAAATAAAAGTGGAGATGGCACGAGTTATGACATTTTCACTTAATACTTGTACCTAAGACCCACAGTATATTCTAGAGAGAGGGAAAATACCATAACAAACTCAATAAGCATTACGACTTAACCACCACAGGAATAACAAAAACCTAAAAGCTCCAGGATCTGACAAGATCAGATCTACCAGGACCCTGTTTTGAGCAGGTGGTGGATTTGGCTCCTCCAGGTATCGCTTGCAGCTTAAATAGTTCCAGTCCTCTGTGATTGCTGCACGGTCTCTTTCTTTATCGCCCTAAGCATTTGTGATTTGTCTATCTGGCTTTTGTTCAAGTAAGTAGCACACTCCTTTATACTCAAACAAGTATCATAAGGCAAACAAGTAGAATGCTCCTTCATAATGCTACAGAGCACTGTAAAGATATAACCCCAACAAGCTTTATAAAGCGAATTAGTATCTTTTTCATAGGCTATCTGATGCTGCTAGAACAAATATTGCTATTGGGAGGCCCCACACATTGTTTCAGATCCTAAAAAAGCAGCAAAAACCAAGCCAAATACAAGACAGGGACAATTGCTCTGGTAGATGAGGGTATATTTCTTTTCCCAGTATAGTTCGTTAGGTTAGTCTGATACAGATTAGGATGAAAAAAGGCCATTTACATAAATTTGTACTGTATATTTCCATTGAATAAATTACAAAATCAAGCTTTGTGAAACATTTGGTGCAAAATCCTCCTTTGACCAGCTCGAGTGTTTATACTCTCCAGCTTTTTCTGCAGCTCTGCACTGACATGAAGGATCTCCGAGGGGCTTTGCAGAGTGAACAGATGTGTTGGGACTCTGGGCCAGTCGACATCCTTGATTTACGGTCCTGATTTGTGATCCTGATCTTGAACTCTAGCTGTTCTCTAACTGAATCTCTAGCTGTTCCTGACACTCACAAATACATTCCTTATTGCTAAGCATTCCTCAGATGGCTTGCATAAAACATTTCAACCACTGCAAACTTCTTATTTCAACTGTGTGCTATTTGTAACATGACCGGCCCTCCGGTTAGTACTATTGGAGCTGTGCATGAGCAAGGACCAGGGCTGAGTGAATACATACCCTAAATGTCCATTTGCATTCAAAAGGGACTTTTTATTTAGCTGTGGTTCTAAGACTTTCATATTTATTTTCTATGAATATGTGATCATTTGAGCTTTACAAGCTTAATAGTTGTTTGTGAGAATTCCCTTGTGACTTACTCATGAGAAGCAAACATTTAATTCCAATGTTCGGTCACTAAAAGGCACTTCAAAATTTTCAATTGACTTTGGTTAGATTAGTTATTCAAATAAAATGTTATGATCCGTGCAGATAAAGCAAAGCACAGGTTGGCAATATTACAGTCCATGGGACAATTAATATTAATATTCTCCTTGTTACTTTGAAAAACTGTATCAATGTAGATCAAAAAGTGTATAGGCTATAAATTAAAGTTACTTGATTTATTGCAGAAGATACACTCCCAGCTGAAATTTTCAAAGTGTATTGCAAAATTAATAAATTAAATGATTTGCAGACCTGTTTATTCACTGAAATCATTCATTCACAATTTTGTAACCAGCATATTTCAGACAAAAACTGCAGCTCTTCAAATGATTCAAGGCAAAATTTGACAAAGAAAATCCTCTGGTGAGATCAGCCTGTGTGAGCTAGAGATGCAGGATATGGTTGCTTGGTTACTAAGTAGGAGTCCACCTGGAGAGCACAATGCCTTTGCGCTTCATGCTATGGAGATGGTCTTTGCGCTTTTATTTTGAATAGCATCACTGCTGAATGTTAACATCTGAAACGTGGATCTGGGCAACCTGAACGAACAGTCATCGGTCTCGCATCTGCAGCCGGTGGTAGGTAGGGTGCCCTTCCTTCCTGCACAGAAGGTAGAGCTACGGAAAAAATAACAGACACAAAATTATTTTTAAAAGCATTTAAGAGAAGCTACCTCATACGTTATTCTCTCACATGTGCTCCACCGCCCTCAAACAGACAATTCACAGTGCTTTAGTACCTTTTTATATGTTTTTAATATATCTTTGGATTTTCTTTTTTTTAATTATATACTTGCAAATACATTTTAATACACATTTTTTTATAAAATAATCTGCTTGTAGAAGTTGAAAATTATTTTCATTTGAAGCTCAGTCTTGACAGAAACAGCATGTAGCAAGTTTCTCTAATTTGCCAAAATGTGTTTATAAAATAAAATATATTTTCTACTGCCGCCTTTGAGTTCAGACCAGACTTCTTAACTTCCAGAAGCTGTGAAAATGAGAAAAAGATGAAAATGAAGATAGAAGTTAATACTATTAATAATAATAATAATAATAATAATAATAATAATAATAATAATAATAATAATAATAATAATAATAATAATAATAATAATAAACAACTCTCTGGGAATGTGAGATGGCTTCAGAACTTCTCAGTCTGCTGTATTCCTCATCCAGTCTTGAAGCATGTTTCAAACCCATAGTAATGCTTACTGTTTACCAAAAATGCAGGTTTTTCTTTTGAGAAAATAATTGACTCATGTTTGCTGAAATAAAAATGTGGAGATAAGTATTGAAGAGAAAATGCATACCACAGATTCAATTTTTTAGTCTTGTCATAGTGTGTTTTTATAGAAATATGCTTTATCTCAAGTCACTTGTAATTTACCTTTTAATGAATAAAGAAATTCAATCCATACAAAATGATTTAGTCCTGATTTGTGGATTCTCCCTCCTTGGAGGCCTTCCAAAGCCGCCTGGAGATGGGCCTGGGCAGCCTGCGCTGGGTGGCCCTGCTGGAGCAGGGCTGGGGCCTAGTGGCCTCCAGAGGGCCCTGACAGCCTCAGCCCCTCTGTGACTCTGTGATTCTGTGATTTTAAAACTTCTTAAGCTTTGAAAATTTAGAAACGTGGTAACAAATTTTTTGGATATAGTACAAGGCAAGTCATGCCTCTTCACCATTCTCATATTTGACAACTTTAACAATTTTTAAATTGCCAGTGGAGAATCCTAACCTGCTGTACAAAATAAACCCATTTTTCTAAATCTATTGTATATGAAAGAAAACCTAGTCAACATTTTAAGATTTTTTTTTTTTTAATAATTCTGAAATGTATTTGATGGATATGGAAAATGCACTGAAAAACCTCAGCTATTCAAACTTTCAAGATGAAATGATGATGTCTTTATGAAGTTCATTGCTGCATTTCATGGTAAATTGGGCAGTTACCTAAAAGCCCTCATCCATTAGTTTCCTATTATTGGGTAGCATAACCTCAAAATTAAAATTCACAAACTATATTTTCAACATTCAAAAGCTCAATTTTAGTATATCTTTAAGTTTTCAAATATTTATAATGTGTTTTCACTACTGTGTTGAAAGCAAACAGGTAGAAAATGGATTATTCCCCTTTCAACCGTGCAACAATAAATTAGTATCAGAAGTATTTTCCATCATTTGATGCCTCAGGGGCTACAGATAAAAATATTTTTTAATCAAATCTTTAATTGTTTTCTTAATTGAAGGAAATGCTAATGTATTGTTAGAAATGCAGAAAGCTTTTGTTTGAGAAGATACACAATTTTAGCTATGAGTGACGCTCAGAAAACAGCATGATTTAATTTGTGGTCACAGTCAAGTGATATATACGAATGGCTTCAGCTAATCTTATGGCACACTTTTTTTATGCTTCTGCAGCAGGCATCTTTTCTTCTTCTAATTATCATATTTCTTAGCTGCAGAACAGATTTAAGATGCTGGAATTATTTTATCATCCACTCCACTTATATGCAGTAGTGCATTTGAGGATACAAGTAGTTTAGAAACTTCTTCATAAACTGAAGTAAGTCTCATGGTAAATACTTTATTTAGTCTCATGGTAATACTTTATACATGGTCACTTCTTAACACACTCTAGAAATTTCAAAGCATCTTCTTTTCAATGGTTGCTTCTTAATGGGAGGTTTCCATTACAATTATGGCCAAAGTCGATGTAAAAATGAAACCTGACCAAGTGAAAATAATAAATAAATAATACGTAGAGTTGATCTCACTTCAGTATTACTTGTCTATGAAACACCTGTTGCATATCTAAGCCCTAGATGTTGTTTTCCATGCAGTTCACATTTACCCTTGTCAAATGTGAAGGATCTCCAGCTGTAATCTGACTCCATACTGGAACAAGATCTGGGGGAAAATGTATCAGCATCCCCTTATTTTCTTCCTCTCTGTGTGGGGAGGATGAGCAGGCAAAAAACGGCAAGGAGTGGTGCACCCCAGCAGCTGAACAGCTCAGGGACCACGATGTCCCTTCCAGGTGAGCCTCAGCTGCTCTGGACAAAGTGAATGTTCTCAGCATTTTCTCCCCTGACCCTTGGCTCACTCTGATGGGTTCTTTCATTTTAATGTTAATTGGAGGCCATGGTGAAGGGGGATCTTCACTCCACTTTTTCTGAAGTAATCTCCCACCTCTGGAACCCTCAACCTTTGGGTGGATGAGGGTTTGGAGCCTTGAATGGATCCAAATGGACGGAATGGATCCTTGCCAATGGTTTGAGTGGGTCCTTGCCATTTCTTTTTCCTCTTCCCCATTCCATCTTGGAAGGTGAAGCTTCCTTTCCTGTAGGTTGCTGAAGCCTGGCTGGAAATGTCCAGGAGCCTCCAGTTCTGCCAAGAAACTCCCATGAAAAGGCAGTCCCAACTGATCAAGGCACTGAAACATCACGGTACACCATACCAGCAGCCATCGGCAAATCTTTGTAGTGTTCTGCCTTGCACATCAGCTCCTTCACTGGGTTAAATGTGTGCCAACAATGGTCTGAGTAACATCATATTTTAGCAGGTAAAAAATTAAGGCCTATCTACAGATTTCATTTTAAGTGAGCAATTTAATGTTGTCTTAGATCTACATAAAAAGAGAAGTCTTTTTGTTTGTTTGTTTTGTTTTGTTTTAGTCTTGTGATTAATTATTATTGAAATTCTAACTTTCTTTGGGCCAAATTCTACTTTGAAAACAAAATTTAATCAAGAGTTACTTTGTTTAGTATTACTCTGCAGAGGATTTATTGATTGATTCATTTTTTTTTCTTATGCAACAAATGAATGAAATAAGGGATGACTCTTAAATTAAAGAGTGGGTTATCACCTTCAGGGAGAAAGCAAAGGAATTAGGAAGAACTTCAAATAAGGGATGGACAAACACATTTATGACAGAGGGGTTAGTGTTCACTGTCTGCTAGTTTGAAAGAAAGAAAGATCCTGTGTGTGACAAAGCTTTTTCAGTCTCCCAAAGCCCAATTTGTCAGCTATTAGTGCATGCTAAAAAACCTTAGCCCTTTGATAAAAGGGTGGGAAAGAAGCTATGAATGGTTAATCCTGAAGTAATTTTTCATTATTAGTATTTTTTTTATTTATAGCATTTAATAGTATTAAATGTGGTATTTTGCCCTGTCTTTGTTGGGTAGGTGGCTGCTTGTGTTCTGCCAGTTAATCCTGTTCTTTTGTGCATTTTAATTATAAAACAGCTAATACTGTGGGTGACTGCTCCTAATAAATTAAAAATATCTGGATAAATAGAGAGGTGGTGTTGTCTATTAGGTGCAATATCCGGGTTTGGGTGAAAACAGGAAAGTCTGCTCGAACTCCTAGAGCAGAAAGACTTTCCTGCAGTTCAATGTGAGTGGAAAGAACATGATGTCAGCTCTAGCAGATAGGCCTGAATTATAAGGACATGGGAAGTTTTGTTCAGGGGCAGAGATAGCATGCAAAGCTTCATATTTAGTCTGTTTGGTCCTCATAAATACTGCCGTTAATTCTACGTGTGACAATGCAAAGCATTTTGCAGGCTGGCGAGAATTTACATTTCCAGCTCAGTGTGGTCAAAGCACAGGCTTAGAGAAGAACAACCTATTTGTGCATTTCCCCAAAAGCGATGGTTCATGTGCCTCTGAAGCAGAAGGGCCAAAATGCCTAAGCTGTGGCCAGATTCAATGCTTGCCTCAGCAGCGCTGCTGCTAGTCATACTGCAAAGTCACTGTGGGTTTTGATCCCCACTGTTTGCACCAACTTCTGATACTCTGAAACAGAAGGGACTTGCCTTGGTTTTTTAATCAGGCTCTTGCATTTGTCCTTTTGTTGTATGTAGGACTCAGCAGCTCTCGGAAGCAGATTTGAGCCAGTCTTTCTGGATGAAGTCTCTGCAAAATTTGGATCGCTTCACGTAGGAGCCTCCATGGAAACTGGGCTCTTTTGCAAGCCTGATCATCGTTGTCTTGGCGCGACTTGATCTTTCTGCATCAGCGTAACCTTCCTCGGGACCTCTCCATTGGAGAGAGCACTGAGCTGAGGGGAAAAAAGGATCAGGACAAAATGTACTATAGTAACCCTTGTTAATGAATGAATGCATACTCATGCATACTTCAGATATCTGCTTTGATATCCAAATACAATAGAGCTATAGACCAGGCTCGGATTTTGACCTTCAGTCTATTACCACTAGGGCATTTATTCATGAATTGGTTTCTTTAGCCTTCCGTTGTTTTCCTGAGCTGAGCTGGAGCAGGGAAGAAGCCTGGTAACCCCTGCTGTGCTGGAGGAGATTGTCCCCAACCAGTGGCGATGGTGGGAGACTGGTGCATCTGAGTCCAACGTGTGGCAATGCTTCCTGCCATTCTTTCTTCATAAACAGAGCCCAAGCTTTACTAAAAAGCTTTGGCGTTGGGATAATGTTAATTTTGTCGGGAAAAGACTCATTTTCAAGGGATATATGAGGGATCTAAATAACATCCATCTCGGTCATGTAATACTATGTTTTGTAATGAAGCACAGGTTGTACAGCTGAGACTGCAACAATCGGTGGACGGAGCTACAGAGCAACGCCTTGAAAAGCCATTTCTGCTCAAGTGCAAGTGCCTATCTGCCTCTTATATCCGGCTTTATCTTTTACATTATGAAGTATATCTTTCTGCATGGTGATCAGTGTTCAAAGATTATTTGAAGGGAATGGCACTTGGTTGTGCCATTTTGTTTGCTCAAGCCTTCGGAGCTCTTGAAATGCAAAGGTTTGTTTTTCTTCTGTTTGTCTCTCTCACACAGAAATATCATAGAATCATAGAATCATAGAATCATAGAATCATAGAATATCCTGAGTTGGAAGGGACCCTTAAGGATCATCAAGTCCAACTCTTGACACCGCACAGGTCTACCCAAAAGTTCAGACCATGTGACTAAGCGCACAGTCCAATCTCTTCTTAAATTCAGTCAGGCTCGGTGCAGTGACCACTTCCCTGGGGAGCCTGTTCCAGTGTGCAACCACTCTCTCTGTGAAGAACCCCCTCCTGATGTCAAGCCTAAACTTCCCCTGCCTCAGCAGAAATATATTCTCATGCATGCATACATACACACACACATATATATATATCAAGTTGGCTGATGAAAGTTACTATTATGGAGGAATCCTTGTCCTAAGAATAGTGTCTGCAGCTACACCCAGGCTTCAGGGAACCTTTGTCAAGAAGTGCAAACTATTTTATTTTATTTATGTACATCTGAAAACTGTCCTAACACCTCTATTCTCCTTCCTGTAGCAAACAGTTTTCTTCAGATTTTAAGCGGTTACCTTTGGGCATGCCTTTTGGTGAAAACTGACTGCAGGAGGACAGGTGAGAAAAGCTTTGTTACCATACTTTAACATTACAAGTATGGATCAGAGTATCTGGGGTCTAAGTTGGAAAGGTTGCTGCCACCTGTGAGCAAACACAGCCAACACCAGGCTCTTACCTGCTTTTAGTCCACGGAGAGGTGGCTGGATGTGGGACATCTGCTGACCTCTCATCACCTGAGCCCTGCCTGGGACAATACTGGTACCAAATAACTTGAGTTTTTCATGTGGATAGGGCTGGATAGGGCATTTACTAGGCGTCTGCCTGCTTCCACCCGTTGATCCAGCTATTGCCCATACCATATGATTTATAAAGGAAAAATTATTGTCTGCTGTTCTGAGAACTGCCATTGGAGTTAGTCACCTCTGGAGGGGACATGGAGGCTTGCAGCAGCCCTGAGAGGTGTAAGTTTGGTCATTCTTCAGCATCAGGCTGAATCTGACCCTCAGTCATTGAATGCAACTGAAGTGCAAGCTGCAAAACAATCAGTTCTGGGTCTGGAAAAATTCTTCCCCAAGCAACGTTTCTGAATCATTTTGGTGTAGTACTGCCATCTTTGTTGGTTAATACAGCTTTTTTTTTTTTCCTATTTTTTTTTTTTTCAGTGAAACTGCTTTTCTTTAAGTAAAACTCAGAATTTCTCTACTTTCTTAGAGAAAAAAAAAAAAAAAAAAGTGCTGATTTGTATTTTTTCCTCATCCAAGCTTGTTTGCACACAAGATGCCAGTAATGAAGGAGCATACAAAATGCGGTTGGTGAAATTCTATCAGAGCTCGCGAGAAACAAAACAAACAAAAAACTATCCCATCCAGTAAAAATGGCTGACTGAGGCAAAAGGAAACACAGATGGAGGTAATGGGGTTTCAAAAGAGGAATTAGAGAAGATCTGAACGGAGGCTCGTAAATCCGCGGCGGTTCCACTTTGCCAAGAACTGCGGTGGGAAACCCTCATTACGGGAGGTATTTCCGTGCTGTGCTCACCCACAAGAGCCTTGCTGGGGCAGCCATGGGGAAAGCATTATCTGGTGGTGACGGCAAGACCCGGCAATCAGCATTCCTGAATCCTGTTGGACCGCGGCTGCTGACTCACGCGGCGGCCTTGAGTTAGTCACAGTGCCAGATGCTTCAACCTGACCTTGTCAAGGCGCCGCCAACAAGGAAGCAAAACACACTCACCTTGGGCAACTCTTGCAAACAGGTCTTATCCTGCCACGCTCCAGCCTCCCCCGTGCCGCTGGACAAGCAGCGTGGGGAAGGAAGAAGTTTTGGGCCATGCCAGGCTGTTTTTGGGATGGGGGGCGAAGAAAATCCTGTGGTTCAGCAGATACCGTGGTAAAGATGGGTGAGAAAGGAGGACACCGAGCCCCAGGGAGGGAGCGCCCTGAGGGGATGAAATAGCCTAATGCCACCCTGGTGCGTGAGCCAGCTCAGCCAGAGCACTTGTATTCCTCTAGATGGAAGCTGGGTTTCAGGGTTCTGCCAAAGGGGGAAGAAAATGAGTGAACCTGGCAGTGAGCTGATGAACTTCAGAGGGCTGGAAAATTTGGGGATTTTTTGGTTTTGTTCCAACAGTTTCCCACCAGCGGACAATTCAGAGTTGGGTTTTTCCTGAGGATTTCTCTGTCTAGCATCCCCAAGCCGTAGATCCCCACACATCCCTGTGGTGGCTTGGGACCAGATCTCTCTGATTCACCACAGGACATAGAAATCCTTCAGGAAAGAGGCCAGGCCTTACCTTTCATTGTGGCCAGGCCCACTCTGTTTTAGCTCGTGACCATTCCTAAGGTGTTTCTCACTCCAGGTTGAAATTTAGCTTAGCTAAGAATACGTATGCTCTTTCACAGACTTTTCTGGCTAAAGCCCATGGTAAATATTTCCTCATACATCATTGTCTCTAATCACATTACTGCCTCCAATATTTGTGCATAGAAAATTCAGCCTGTATTCCGGATTATTGAAAATCATTCCTCAGTGCCAGTTTTTGACGGCTAGTTTTTGACTGCAGCTGCCTATATCCCACTGCTAGCAGTGCTTCCTGCCTGTCAGCTGCTGGGGAAGAATTGCAAAGAGGGGCAAATGGGAGACCATGCTGTAGAGTTTTAATCTTGGGATTGGACTCAGGCCACATCTCATGCAGGGCTGTGTATACCTGGCATTAAATCACCCTAGGAGCTCAGCTGGAATAAGCAGCTCCGATGCAAATGCAGTTGATGAACTCTGTCCTGAGCCCCCTCCAGCTCCACACAAGCTCCTCAAGGGCTGTAAAATGCTGGAGGGTTTGTGGCTGCCCTTCCAGGCAGAGGAGATTAAACCACCCTAAGTGGGCCCTATAGTCCTTATTTTCTGTGACTGTGACCCTTCAGTGACATCCAAAAAGAGGATGATCCCAGAAACCTTGCATATACAAGGCACCGGTTGTGCTAGTGAGGCTGCAGGAAGAGGCAACTGGAAATCTGTGAGGTGCTGGCTCAGCCTGGCTGCATGCCACGTTAAGTTGTCTTGAACCACTGAAACTAATCAAGTTGGATGTTTGTTTCAGAGGTAGGTCTGCGCTGGTAGGTTGTATCCTGGGCTACATCAAAAGAAGCATGGACAGCAGGTCACGGGAGGTGATTCTCCCTCTCTGCTCTCGTGAGACCCCACCTAGAGTGCTGCGTTCAGCTCAGGGGCCCCCAGCACAAGGACATGGACTTATCTATGGACCTAGAGCAAGTCCAGAGGAGGGACAGATGATGATCAGAGGGCTGGAGCACCTCTCCTCTAAAGAGAAGCTGAGGAAATTGTGGTTGTTCAGCCTGGAGAAGAGAAGGCCCAAGGGAGACCTTACAGAGGCCTTCCAGTGCCTAAAGTAGGCCTGCAGGCAAGGGGAGGGACTCTTAGGGAGGATAGTGACAGGACAAAGGGTAATGGCTTTAAACTAAAAAATGGTAGATTTAGATTAGATATTAGGAAGAAATTCTTCCCTATAAGGGTGGTGAGGCCCTGGCACAGGTTGCTGAGAGAAGCTGTGGCTGCCCTGGAGGTGTTCAAGGCCAGGCTGGATGGGGCCTTGGGCAACCTGCTCTGGTGGGAGGTGTCCCTGCCCATGGCAGTGGGGTGGAACTGGACGATAGTTTAAGGTCCCTTCCAACCCAAACCATTCTGTGATTCTGTGGACTGCAAAGCCTCCTCTGCACTGTGATGGGGAAACGTGTGCCGAAACAGACACCCAGGGAAGCGATGGGTGTCCCACCCATGGGCTCTTGCATCCCCTGTTGCCCTGTAAGGAACAAACCTCAATCTACAGGAGGAGATGCCTCAGTGCAGTAAGTGTCTCTCTCATTTGTGCTCTGTGACTGTTGGAAGACCAAACTAGTGGGATACGTTTGCCAGTTTTAATCCCCGGATAGTGCAGCAAGCCCTTATTTCCTTTGTGCTGCTTCCAGGCACAGCATTGCTTTGCTAAACATATTAAGTGCTAGAATTTTTGTACTCTCTTGGTAGAAACAGATAAAAAATAACACTTCTTATGAAGCTGGCCCATTTGAGTTGGAGAAATGTTGAAAATTCCCAGTTTTCTTTGAATAGATATGTTTCAAAGTATTGCCTAAATACTTTGGAACAGTGTTCAAACCATTGCTTGTTTGTGAAATATTTTATTTGATGTCTGTAAACTTTTTGATATCTGCAAGCTATTGAATGTAACTCCCATCTCATGTGGAGTGCTAAGCAACATGCTCCATCATGGCAGGACTGAAACTTCCCTGCTGGCAAAGGGTGAATGTGTACCTCTGTGCTTCTTTTCTTTTTCTGTGCTTCTTCCTTTCTGCAGGTTATTCGTGGTAAGTTCCTGAAATATTTGCAGAATGGCTTCCAAACTCAGACAGATAAACCACTGTGTTTTATGAGAAGTTACAGTACATTAAATTTTACAGTTTTATTTACTGTGCATCGTTTATTTGCTCTTTGAAAGGACCTAAAAGCTAAACTCCTCCTTCTGAAACTCTTGACATGCACATCGTCTGTCGCAGCCAGGGCTGTGTGCGTGTTACATAACGAGCTGTATGGCCAAATTCCTCTGAGGACACTTTCGTTTGGTACCATGTGTGCAAAATCTGCTGGAGTCCATGGAGTGCACACCTGAGAGATGAGTTTTGTCTCTTGCTTCGAACTGCCCAGGCTGTCAGATGACCAAAGAGGGCGAGGGGAAAGATGTTAGTGATAAACTGTGATACCATAAACACTCTGGTATGCTGGAATGTGCCTTCACAGACACACAGCCACTTTCCAGCGATGAGGAAAGCTAGGGAAAGTGAGGACGTTGAGAGAAAAGCTGGGAAAGAGATGTAGCAACTGAGGCTAGTGGGAGAGCGTGACTGTATCCGCTGTCAGAGTTTCAGTGCACCAAAGCCAGCGTGCCTCACCCCATAATGACACAGCTAAATGGAAAGATTTTGTTTCTTTTGTGTCTCCACCCAGTTAGATAAAGGTATAGCTAATGAAAGCTAGGTCACACCTGTCTCCTGGCATCTTTTCCTCTCTCATTACGTGTGCTACCTTCACAGATAAATTTATCTCAGAATAGAGATAAAGGGGGTTCTTTTTGTTTGTTTTCTGTTTTCTCTTTAATTTTAGAGGAAATGCTTCATATCTGAAAGGTACAGATTACGGCTACCTTTACTCTCTCTGACCTTAACCCTGGTGGCAGGATGTGAGCAGCTGAATCTGTTGCTTTCGAACCATTAGAGAATAAATATGCAATAAAAACCTGGGGCAGCATAGAATATGGCCCTCTGAAAATAATCCATTAAAGCCATGAAGACAGAGACATTGTAATTAATTTAATGTAATAAAAGCACTTGTGTTTTTCATTTGAATATTTTTACAAATCTTTTTTATTTTTTGTATTATTATTTGAAGGGATTTTGACTCACCTCAAAATACTTGTTGAAGTCATGGAAACTCTTCAGTGTTTAGTGTAGCTGGTTCTAGAGCTGCACCTTTAGCCAATGCCTTCTCTGGTAAAAAAGCTTCTTATTTTTAGTAGAAGACCCAAATCAGGATAACAGAGTTTGACGTGCAGGGCATTAGGGATGCAGACATGGCTCAGCTCGTTAACGAAAACCCAGGTTTCAGTTAAGCATGGAATTGTCTTGAAGCAAAAATCCTCCTTGAACATGCTGTGCATTCAGATAGAATATTTTTTCGGCTTCAGGACTCCAGCTGAGTGATAAACGTCCTAATGTTGAAACATTTACAGGTGCTTCATGCAACAGTGAGTAAATTACTACAGAATGAGTTTGGCTGGGGAGAAGTGACAGTACTTCTCTTCATTGCACAAGCTCCTCAGTCAGTCTGTCTGCTCAGGTTTCTGGAAACCTCCATGGTCTGATTCACTATTTCCTTACTGTTTGTTCTAAGACTGGGAGTAGCTATGCAAACACGATGTTGATGCAATATTGTAGGGAGTATCTAGGCTAATCCCTTGTATTCAACTTCTGAACATGTTTGTTGTGAGCGAGGGCTTGGATCCCTTACTCTCTTCTATCTTGTGCTGTGAGCCTCTGCAAAATGGAGCTCTGTCCACCCCACAGAAAGGGTTTTACATTTCTTTTCTAACTGTGAATCACTACACCATGCATGAGGCTGTGAAGGAGAGAAGTTCTGGTGCACAGTGGACATGTGCTGAGAATTGACGTAAGAACGGAAATGACAAATTGACAATTCCTGAGAAGCCATCTGTGTCTTCTTGTGTTACCACTGAAATCACCTCAGATAATCAAGCTGACACCTTGGTTTTGGTATTAAAGGAGAGATGCTTTGAGGGAACTATTAGAATTTGCTTCCTCCTGGATTTGTTGCAATATGTCAGGAGATTTAATTGTCCTAACAGGACTTCTCTGGTGACTCAGATATAGTTGGAAGGCCAGCAGAGGAGCAAGGAACATACTTTTAGAGATCTGTGCCACCTTTTTATGTGCATTTCTAACAGCATCCTCCTCAGCTATCACTAAGTACCTTCACTGTAGACATCTACATCTGAGCTGGTGGTCCTCCATGTCACATCCTAGTTGTGTGAAAATCACCTGACCCATTTTAGATAGCAACTTTACAAGAAAAAGAATTGCAAGCTAGGAAAGCCTGCGCCGCTCCATCAGCTGTGAAGGGATCCAAGAAACATGCTCAGATGCAGAAGCTTACAGCCAGTTTGGCCATGGGGAATCCCACCCTTTGTGGCTGAGCGAGAAGCAAGGTCTGACAGAAGTAGTAGCTTATTTACAGTAGCCGAATGCATGAAGGAAGAAAAACAAGCAGACCTTCGAGACCTGTTTTCCAGTTCCCGATTCTGCAGGGAGTGTTATGTTGTTTTTGGAGACGTTTATTAGGGAGGAGGATTTAATTTTTCCTTTAAGGACTGGGAAGTTTCTAAGAGCAGGGTGGATGGTGCTTGCAAGCCTTTTTAGGAAAGAAAAGGCCGGCTTCTGTCTCTCTGCAAACACTGCTACTTTTGGTACTGTTTCACTTCCCAAGTTGGTTCTACAAAGATACCAAATATTCTCTAGAAAAAACACAGCTAGAAGCTTGCATTTCTTGGCACTGTCTTTTTAATATCAAATTGTAAGTGGATGTGGTGTTTTGGCATTGTAAAATGTGCATGATGCGACACCTGGCCTGAAGATAGGCAGGACAGAAGTCCATAGGACTTGTTGGGATGCATCTGAGGGTGCTAAGGGAATCACTTCAAGGTTGCTTTCTGCCATCTTTGAAAGGCTGTGGTCACTGGGGAAGGTCTCCAAGAATTAGCAAAAGGCAAATGTCACACCTGAAGGATAAGAAATCTTCCAGGGAACTGTAGGCTGGTTAGCCTAACTTCAGGACTATGAGCAAATCTTCTGGAAGCCATGACTAGCCACACGAAGGACAGGAAGGTAACTGGGAACAGTCAGTATGGGTTCAGCGAGGATAAATCATGCCTGACCAGCCTGATTTCCTCCTGTGAGATGACTGGGTCCGTGAACAAGGGGAGTGCAATGCACTTTGACAAAGAAGTTAAACATTACAGGCCCCGGTATTGACCCCTGAGGGGGGCCACCAGCAACCAGCTGCTGGTTGGACTTTGTAATGCTGACCACAAAGCTGTAAGCCCAGCGCTCCAGCCAGCTTTCCACCCACCTTACAGTCCACTCATCCAGCACACATTTCAGCAGTTTGGCTTTAAGGATCCTGTGAGAGATTACAGTGAAAGCCCAGCTCAAGTCAAGAAGAAACTGGCACAGTATCGCAACTAAGGAAATCCCGATCAGATAAAAGAAGAAACAAGTCTCACAGGGAGGGTGGTAAGTGCTGCAGCAGGTTGCCTAGGGAGACTCTGGAATGCCCGTCCTTGGAGATGCCCACAACACAGCTAAACAAGGCCCTGAGCAACCTGATCTGAGACAGCCCTGTTTTAAGGAAGGGACGGACCAGATGGGTGAGAGGCACCTAAACAGGCCATCTCCAATCAAATTATTTTTATGATCTATTTTGTGGAGTATGTGTTTACATGTAGGTGCACAGGAGACTTTCAGAACCATGCCTGGCCTTGTGTAGGAGTTTGTACCT
The DNA here is from genome assembly GCF_047663525.1 of Anas platyrhynchos. Classification (NCBI taxonomy): domain Eukaryota; kingdom Metazoa; phylum Chordata; class Aves; order Anseriformes; family Anatidae; genus Anas; species Anas platyrhynchos. Next base: position 140,946,611 of record NC_092587.1, read on the forward strand.
TAAATTCAAACCAGTCCTGCCCAGCTTTCTCCAAGGGAAGGGACAGCCCTCTGAGAACTGGTGCTTTCATTCCCCATTCTGTTAAGTAGGTGTCACCAAAGCTACCACCACAAGCAGGGCTAATTACCACCTATTTGAGAAAAGGAATATGCACAAGGCTGTATGACCCTCCTTCGGGGTCAGGTGTGGAAGCTGTCTGGGCAGTGGGAAGGAGCCTGAGCTGTCTGACACAGGAAGGGCTCCAGCACAGAGCCGTCAGCCTGCTGCTCATCACCCCCAATACACATCACCTGTTTTGTGCGTGTTTGTTGTTGTTCCCCCCACCACGCCTCTAAAAGACATTAGGAAACTATGACAAATATTTCAACATGTAGAAATGCCATGTAGAGGCAGCTAAAGAGAAACAGCAGCAAGGACAGACCCACGGGGAACAGAGGTGAGTTGCAGCAAATACCTCCTCTGTCCTCGGAATAGGAAACAAAACCCTTAAGGACTCAGTCAGACATTAAATATTGTCATGACACCATCAGTGTCCAATCTAAGAAATGTATGTTCATATTGTCTTCAACATCACAACAGAGGTGTGAGTGGACAGGAAGACTCCGCATTACGGGGCCACACCCCTGCGTGCTTTTTGCCATCTGTGCCCACCCTGGCTCTTCTTAAAGATACTTCAGGCAGGGTTCCTCTGACCCATTTTACAGCACACCCATCCACACTGAGATTCCCTTTGTGGTTGGAGATACATGTATTCCCAGGGCATAATTTCTCTCCTTTGATACCATACCTTCAGAACAGATAATACAACTTCCTCGCAGTGCCTGTTCTTCCCAGCTACTAGAAAGGAAAAGCATAAAAAAAAGGTAGTCAGGCTCAAATGCAGATCTCTGCACTGTAAACATCAAAGCTGAAGATTCACCTCCCCCTGATTTTGGGGTGTTATGGTCCTGTGTGCTCACAGGTTTTAAGTGCCCTGACCTGCTTCCTACAGCACCCCCAGACTCACCCCCTGTACCCCTTGCGCCAGGGGCTGCACGTGGGCTCCGACCCTGGCACCCAGCTATGTTGTAGGTGTGCCTGTGCCCCACACCCCATCCCGGCTGACCCTGACCTGCTCCCTAGACTTCCCAGGTTGACTTTGTACCCACTCCTTGCCTGCTGTTTCCCACTGAAGCTGATGAGGTGTAGAAGTCCACTTCATGAAGATCAGAGGACCTTGCTCGGCTCCACTGACCCGAGGGCTCAGTCCTGCTTGGCTGCTGTAGCAGTTTAGGCAGTATCTCACATCCAGGTAGTAAAACTTAGGCAAGCTAAATCCCACCCATGGTGACTAAAAAAAAAAAAAAAAAGAATAAATAAATAAATTTATGAGAAGAATATGAAAATGATCAGTCTTTGTGCTAAATGTGATTTTCATCCAAGAGTACAGAAAGGCAGAAGCTTTGTGGATATGTAAGATTCAATCTCAGTTTCTTTACTTGCAAACACATGCTCCTTTGTATCATATTGTATTATGCTATATTATATACATTCGCACAAAACACATGCTTTCTTTATAGTCATGTGGACCTTCAAGCACTCTCTGGAAGATCAAGGATATACTCATTGTACAAAAGATATTTTTGCTACCATGAACTATAAATGTGAAAAAATAAACAATAATTCTGAACATTTGCCTATGGTTTTCTGTATTTTTTGAATCCATTTTTACAGTGAGTAAATGAAAGTATCAGTAGTGTATAATAATGATTTTTTTTTCCAGTCTCCTCTGCTCAGTTCTACAGTATTGTTATATCCTTGTCTGTTGCCATAGAAATGATTGATATGTCCAATCACAGCATTCTTGCCATACCCTTGCCTCTACATATTGTGTATCTTGCTCTTTAAACCACTCTCACTTGGCTTTCTAATATTTTGGGTTGTGCTTTGCAGGCAAAATAAATAAATAAATACATAAACAATGGGAAAGTTTGGCATTCAGAAGGCTGTACCTAATTCAAACTAAAAAGTTCCATATATTAATGATGTCAATCTGTATGATTTTACTGCAAGCCTTGTGGTATTTGGTGCTTTTATTAACCCCTGACTCAAGCAATGACTTTGGGAGAATCTTAGCATGCAAAACAAATGTTTCTATTGTTTAAAGCTTCATAGCCATGGAACTTGAAAAGGCAAAAGCAGATTTCAAGAACTGCCATTTTGGGTGTGTACTGATTTTAGAGGGAATAAATTACAATTTTTGTAGATTTGAGTTTCTCGCTTGAGAAAGCAGGAGAGAAAAATAACTACACGAGCTATTCCTTGACACGATGCAATGAGTAGCGGTCAGATTGACCAATTTAATTTTGCTTCCCATGTTTTGAAATGTAGCAATATAGGCTGGCTGCTTCCAGACTCAGATGTCCATTCCACAGCAGTTTATCACCCTATGAAGTACCCTAGGGCTGCCTTTGCTCAATTTCTGCACAACTTCCCCTTCCCCCACAGCAGAGCCTGAGGGGATACGGCACCAGACAGACCTTCCCTTCCCCTGATGGAGGACAATAAGCCTTTTTTTTTCTCTTAATTCCTTTGCTCAGAGCCCCATAAAGGCCCCTACACAGTGCCCATGTCTCCTTTATACAGGAGAGAGGACTTTCTGTTCATTAAGGCATTTGCAACACATGAGCATCTTCCGATCTAACCAAAGGAAACCAGCAGCAGCTGGGTTTGGGGAGAGGGGGGCTGCATGGGTTTGATGGGTTTGTATCCCATGATAGTTGCTCTTGCATCAACACTCAGCCTTTGGTCCACGTCCCAAAGGATGCTTTAGGAACAGGAATCCAGCCAGCAACGAAAAGGGTTTCCCATGCAACTTGGGCAAGGCACGGATGGGCCACAACGCTGCCAATAAACCTCTTTCTCCACCTCCTGCCTTTGTGGGGGCTTGTAGCCTGATGTTATCTGCTAGACCGATTCCTGCCCAATGCCACTAGGTGGCTCAGTACCGAGCCCTCGACAGGCAACGACTTTCAGTGGGATGTATGGTGGGGGGGAGGAGGAATTTGGGAATTATCCTTGGGCGGTGAGCACCACCCTCATCGCTTCTGTAATTTTCAGATCTCGGTTGCAGATGCAGGAGGAGGGAAAGGGGCATCCCAGCAAAAGAATGAAATGGGAACAAGCTCGTTCTCATTTCTCACGTGAAATGAAACGCGGGGAGTTTTCTCTTGATTTATTCCTTGAGAATTGGGACAAGTGGTAGCCTGAAGCCTGGTAGTCTTCCCTGGGATACCAGTCACATTTTTTTTTTCTGATAAAAGAAAAATGTGTATTCTTTTTTTTTTTTTTTTCTTTTTTTTTTTTTTCTTTTAAGCTCTATCAAAGGCAATTGTTACCATCATTAAGGGCTTATTTTGACCTGAGTTTGCCTTGAAAACATGTAATTGATGAGACGGCTGCCCAACATGCTGGGGAGAGAGCTTTCACCAGCCCAGCACATGACAAGGCTGATCCCCACAAGCTTTTATGACTGCCGCCCTCCTGACCTCTTTTCCACGGTTGCCCTGAAGGAATTGCCAAGTCTGTTTTCTCACTTCCTTCCATCCCAAATCTCAGTGTTTTCCTCTCATCCCCATTTCCCCTTCCTCCGTGGTGCTCCTTGGGTTGCCCTTCCCTTTGTGTACAGGGCTTTACATATTTTCCTGAACCGGGAGCTCTGCACCCAGATAGGGCAATTCCTCCTGTCCTAGATAGGGCAATTCCATATCCTGGCACTGCTGTGTCCCTCTCCCTGTCACTCGGCCATACACCAGACCCATGGCTTGGTGCAAGGTGATGGTGACAACCTGGGCATCTGCTACCTCTCCCTCCTGCCTTCCTCCCGAGCTGCTCCAGCTGGCCAGTGTGGTGCCAGAAGCTGCTCAGGGCAAGAGCAGGGGAGGCCGGGTTTGTCAGGGTGTCAGCACCTCAAAGGCAACGAGGAGGAGGAGGGGGAAAGGTGGAGGCATGGTTGAGCAAGAAGGTGCGAGTGGGTGCCATCAGGCAGTTGTTTGAACTATAAACAATTGCAGAGGTGCTGGAAGCTGTAGCTATGCTAAACAGCTGGCCCATCCCCCTCCTCTGGCGTTCCTGTTCCCCTTTCCTTCCCCTGCAGTCAACAGGGTTTTGGCCAGCGATACCTTCCCTGACATTTTGGATTTGATTAGAAAGTAATGTATATCCTGTGACATGCGGGCAGGCGAGCACAGAAATGCTATCAAGTCAAGCGTGTGGTCTCACAAGCCCTGACAACAAGTCAAATATCCCCCTTCCTCCCCTCCCCCTTTTACAGGCCTGGAAATCTCCCCATTTAGGGCCAGAGATGGCAAACCCAAGCAGCACCAAAGCTCACCGGGGTGAGCGTTTGCCTGGGTCTGCGGTGCAGCGTGGGGAGGCTTCGTCTGGTTTCTGCAAATGGGGCTTCTGCTAACCATTGACAAATTGGGTGCTTGTCTCAGAGTGTAAAAACATACTTCTCCTGAACTTTGCTTTTATTCGGAGAAAAGGGATGAAAAATTAATTCATAAGCCCCACCTAAAGCCTATTCCCCAGAGTTGGCTCTCCCTCAGCTCCTATCCCCACAAACACTGCCTGCCTTCCCCCCAGAGGGCTCCTCCTGTCTTCCTCGTTTTTAGGGTGGAGGCTAATGAGCCTCCCCAGCCCTGGTAAGTCAGGATTAATTAACCTGCAGATCCCTGCAGGCTCCCAACACCTGCTAACTGAGAGAATCCAGCCAGTCTCTCACGGTGCTTTTCTGCACACAACCAGCTTTAGCACCTGGGATAAGGGAGGGTTACAAGCTCTGGCTTTGCCCGGATGCTTTTATAATGAAAAAAAAAAAAAAAAGGCAGGATTATTATTATCTTTATTCTTTTAATTTAGATCAGCAACCTCTTCCGCATGGGAGGGGGGCATCTGCTAGCAGGCAGCTCCGTGCCTTGCCATCACCACCTTCCTGGGGCTGGAGAGGAGCCTGTAGCCAAGTTCTGCCTCTCTGCTAATGGGCAGAGAGACCTCTCCATCCTGGCTGGTGGCTGCCATCTGTGGCACGCGTTGTAGAGCATGTAGCCACTCAGCGCGGGATGCAGTTATCTGATGCAATGGCTCTCTAGGGACTGATTTAGGACCACTACAGTAAGGAGAGTTGGAGCTAATTGGATTTTTTATTTTATTTTTTTTTTCCAAGCCGTGTTTCCAGATGTGACAGGGCAGCGTTGCTTTATTAGCCCAGCCGTGCTCACCCACACTCCCTGTTACAGAGGAAGGGATTTCTTTTTTCCCTCGGTGTTGAATCACAGCGTAGTGGGGGTGTTTCCTGCCGCTTTCTGAGCGCCAGCCAAGCGGCCTTCCTCGCCTGCTGGAATTTTACAGCAGGCACCGAGCTGGGCTGCCACCCTGCTGAATGCTGGCATTTAGTATTTCAGTGAATACTTTCTGTTATCTCCACTGGTAACTGATTCATTTCGGCGGACTGGGCAAACTAGAAATAAAAATTCCCGGCAACATTCTTCGGTGACTCACTCAGGTGTACAAAGCCTCCACAAGCGCACCCTGCTCCCCCACAGCCTACGGGACACCGGCGACTCGGTTGTGTGCAGAAGCATTAAGGCTGGGTTTTGCTGGTTGTGTGCAGAAGCATTAAGGCTGGGTTTTGCTGGCTGCCATCCCACCGAGGCCGTGGCCTGGCTGCTTGTGAGCTGCCACCAGCCGGCCCTCCCCGCCTCCTGCTCCGCAGCCGTGCCGCCCCGCGGCCATTTTGTCACCCTCGCCTGGTGGGAGCATGGAGCTGGGCACCACTGGTGCTTTGGCTGAACAGCCACTGGGCCGTAAGGGTGGAGATGGGCCCACCTGGCTGGGAAGAGGTTAAATAATTCACCATGGGCTGCCGGGGAGCAGCAGCCTCGCTTCATCTGCCAGTGCCGCTCGCTGGCTGTTTGTTCCTTTCCGCAACACCTCTCTGAGAGAGATGAAAGATAAAGGCCCAAGGGGAGGCAACATGACCTGCTGAAGGTCGTAATAAGCAAGCCTATCTTCTCTCACCAGCTTTGCTTCAATTTTCTACCAAAACATCAAATAAATGACATGTATGTTGTACAGATAACACTATGAACAGGTAGCACATAGCGCGATCCATACACACCGTGCCCATTCACAGGGCAAAGCAGTGAGTTTCAGAGAGCAGCAATTTCTTTCTGTCATGGCCATCGATCCTTGGCATTCTTCAGTCTGCCAGAAATAAGTGTTGCGTCTTTATCTGTGCTGAGATCGTTTAGAGAGGCTGAAGGCTTGCTAGGACTGTGCACAATACCACCTCAAAGCCAGGCTGGAGAGTGCCCTCCGGCTCAGCAGGTTAAGCTGTGCTCTTCACAGTCTGGGTGAGGTTGGTGGGGCCCCTTCGAAGCCAAGTGGCTCCAGTGGTCTCTACAGCTACCTGTGATCAACCATGGCAGTGGCCTTGATAAATGTGGCTCTGTGGCACGAAAGACCACATGTAATGCCATCTGCATCACTGTCAGAGGCTTCATTCCCTTGGGGACCTTACACCTGTCGACACACCTGCCTGGCCACCATTTTTTCCCCCCATTGCTCCCTTTCATATTTCACCTCTCTTCTTTTTTCCCCTATCCACCATCAACAGGAGAAGTCTCCTTTTGTATGGAGAGCTAGCTGGCATCTTTTAGCCCTACACCCCACCAGCTAAAGACAATGACATACTTATATCTCTTCCTTCAGTAGCAGCTAATGGCTAGTACCAAAATAGCGGCCCTTTTTATGACCTCCCTACCTGCCTTTCCACTTACTTACTTTCCTATGAAGTGTCCTTGCTAGCATGCTGTACTTGGCTTGCCTAAAGGCTGCAGGTCTTTAACTATAAGACATGCTTCTGGCATCCCTAGGAACTGAATTAAAGTCATGCTGGCAGCTGCCCTCTGCCCTTGTCTACTGCAATATCTCAAGATGATGCCAGCAGCCCCCTGGGCTGCATTACGAAGAGGGCTGCCTGCAGGTCGAGAGAGGTGACTGTTCCCATCTGTTCAGCCCTGGTGAACATCTGGAGTTCTGGGTCCAGTCCTGGGCTCCTCACCCAGTGCAACAGAGACAGGCACTTAGTGGAGCAAGCCATAAAGATGGAGGGATGGGAACATCTGACATACAAATAAAGGCTGAGAGAACTGGCACTGTTCAGTTTGGAGAAAAGAACGTGCTGGGAGGATCTTATCCATATGTAGATACCTGACGGAGTGACTAAAGAAAATGGAATCAGACTTGGTGGTACCCAGGAAAAGGGTACTACTGAGGCATCCTTTCAAACAAGAGGCGAATGGTACAAATGGAAATACAAGAAATACCATTTCAACATTAAAAGCAAACAAACAGAAAAAATAACACTCACCTTCTTTATTGGAAGGGTGATCACACAGACAGGTTGTGGAGTCTCCACCCTTGGTGATACTCAGAACCGGACTGTACATGGTCCTGAGCAACTTGCATTAGCTGGCCCTGCTCTGAGCGGGGGTCAGCATAGACAATTCCCACAGGCTCCTTTCAACCTCAGCTGTTCTGTGATCCTGCTTGCTGATCCTGATGCCCTGCGGTCAAGTCTCTCTACCCTTACTTGTATCATCCCTCAAATATCTTGATGGCGTGCTCTTTGGCTCTCCTGGGGGAAATGACAAATTAGCTCCTCTGCAGCAGGTACTCAGAGACACCTGAGCAGCTGACAAAAGCACACCTGATTTAGGAGTAGGGGAGGAAAAAAGTCTTTGCATAGGGTGTCAGTACAGACAATGCATGTGGGATTCATCTCATCTAACTCTGGACATTTACAGTAAATGTTTGAGTTACATATCTCAACTTCCTTTTGACTCAGTAAGAGAAATAAGCATTTCTAGAAAGTTATTTGTGTGACCTGTTTTAAATGAGATGAATCATGCTCAAGAATTGCCTTTCTTTCTCTGCTATCAGCAGAGATTATATGAAGAAGATCAGATTTGGACTTCTATGCTGTGGATATTTTATGGCATTTAGGATGATTTCTACCTCTGATATTTGTGCAGAAGCCTATCTGTTATTGCCCAGAGTAAATTTTTACATACCATAAAATGCAGTCAAATTTGATGAATATATCTTTGCTTCAAAATAGGACTAAAAAAACAGACAACTAAACAGGACAGGCAAGCCACAGAGTGCTGGAGATTAAAAATTCATACAAGCAACTTAGAGGCAGAAAGGAGCCCTTTCTTATCCCAACAGTGAGCGTTCAGGGGTACAACTCCAGGGCACTTTGAGTAACGGGACCTCATCTACTACATTGGTCCAAAGTCAAGGGCCCCAAACCCAACTCTAGAGATTCCTTGTGTGGCTGGGCTCCTTAGCCCATGGGAGCCTAGGGAACTGGTTAGTTGCTCAGTCCATGTTGTTGTCTCAGGGGTCAGCAAAGAGATTTGTGGCAAACTGCACTCAGGACAAGGTGTCTCGGTGAGGAGATATCCTTTGCAATTGTTACCTCATTTTTTATTTTTATTTTTTGCATACTTCCATTGGCAGGATGGGTTCTTACTGGGACAGAAGATCTTCACCCCATCATGTTGTTGACTGAACTTCTTACAAGGACAAGCAGCCAGAAGATACTGTGCGTCCTTGGCAGTGATAGGTCCCATGCTGGCGTGCCAAATAATTGAAGGACACTGCTAGATCACACAGCTTGTCTTGTCTCAGCTTTTGATGTATCTTGAGGCAACACAGCATACAACTGCTGTCCCTTTGAGCACACACCTGGGGATCAGAAGACTGATCAAGCTTGGCAGAGGTGGTTTGTCTATGCAGCATGAGGGCTGCCCACACTTTAAAAAGGTAAATTGTATAAGCACACAATATGTAAGATAAGGTGGCGGTGTGCTGTGTGCATGTGCAGTGTGATCCTGGAAGCCTTGGAAAAGTCAGAGTTTGACCTTGAAGCTGCTGCAAGGGTTCTGTAAGACAGCTGAGCTGCAGATTGCATTAGGCAAGTCCTCTTTGGGCAGGGCACTTAGCCCCAGGATTTTTCAAGGGAAGTCTCAACTTTTAGGTATCTGTATGTATCTTCGTTAGGATTATAGATTGAGAAAGAGTATACGAAGTCAACTGCCAAGAAAAAAGACATACAGAGTCAACAAAAACAACATCAGTTTGTCTCAGGTTAGGTACTTTAGACTAGCTCCTGGTTTAAAAGAACTCGTGACCTGTGATTTCTCAGCATTTGGATAAGACAACGATCTTTTCTCCCCAAAGTGCTCTGAGATGTCAGATAACGATATAAGATCTAAGTGATGCTAAGTGTAGATATTATCTGTTGTCCTGTGAAATTGAGTACACAAACATGTTGGAAACTGCTGTGTGATGCAGGAGAATTTGATATTTAAATATTATGGCATTACCTTGCCAGTGTAAAATTTCATCATGAAGAAATTTCATCATGAAAAAATTATGAAGTATTTCCCTCCAACATTATTTTGGTGGTGAGAGGAAAGCGGCTTGGAGAAAAATGCTTGGAATGCCTGACTCTAAGGTACTTGGCCCTTATTTAAAACTCTGTAATTCCACCTACTTAGTATTGTATTTTTAATGCTATGAAAATATATCTACGTGTTATTTCCCAGCAGAGCTGAATGAACAAACAGCAAGGCTGGGCCTTTTTTTTTTATTATATATATATTTTTGTTTTCTTCTGCACAGATGTCCACCGTGGTGGAGATGCAGATGGACGAAAGGGCCACTTCTGGTGCTGGCATGCTTCCACGGAGGTCAAGAGCAATCCAGCCACAGAGATTTTTACCCCATCTTGCCAAGATTCAAGTGCAAGGGAAAACTAGTTTGGTGAGCTCACGGTCATCCCCAGCGAGCAGAATTTCAGGTCATGACAGCAGTGCAAAGACGGCCTTAGTCTCCTGGAGGAAATGGAGGACTTGACCAGCAAAGGGACTGCAGATAGGGTCTGAGTACTTACACCCTGCACTTACACCTAGCCCAAGTAACGGCTCCAGTCTGGGCTTGCAAGAGTAGGGAACAATCACACTCAAAGCAGCGTAAAAACTTTTCAAGTGCTGTTGGGAAATCATGTGCTATTTTTCTAGTCATCCTATAAATTTTCCTGCTTTTTCCATTTCAGAGCTAATTGAGCAGAGGGCAAATTGCCTGCTCCCCATTGCCTAACAACATACTTGCCTCTGATGATGAATGCTTGTAGTAAACACACCGGTCTTAAATGGGAGAAGTTGGTCAACAGAGCTTCCATGCAATTTCACAAGAAGAGCTACGCTCATTTGCAGCAGCTAAGTATCTCTCCCCTTGACTTCACTTTGCTACTTAAATGGGTAAATTACTTCCCAATTACGCAGGACTGTGCAGCTGAAAATCTTAAAAACTGGCATTGCATGAAAGAGCGCTGACCAGCTGCATGGGATTCGTCTCACCAGCCGGAGATGTTTTCAGTGCAGACTCCAGCATCTGAACTCCCCCTCTTTGTAGTCAGTGCTCTGTTTATTTCTGTCAGCTGTCAAAGGAAGCTTAGGCAATCAGCTCCGATAGGCATCCAAAAATGCCTGCCACATGTGATAGGTGAAGCCCACGAGTTTTGTCTTGAGATGGGAGCTCTCTGTAGACCCTCTCTATTCAAAGTGGTTCTTCACAACCAGAAGACCCCTAAACCCCTCCACATTTCAGAAGATGAAATGATTTCCTTGGTTACAAAGTTCTTTGCTTACAGTTTCCCTGAGGAGCTTTACCAAACTGCTGTGTCACAGCATCCCTGATATTTGGCTTTCTTAAAAATAGATCGCAGAGGGTAAATGTATTTTACAAAAGAGCCACCTGGTTAATCAACAAGATCCAGAAGAAAAGAAAATGAACAGAAAATGCCCTTTTGGGTTAATCTCTAGCTAAAATACTTAGCCTCACATCAAAGCTTAGTGATGCCCCATAACATCCAACCTTTCGCTATATTTTGATGACAACATTTTGCTTAAAAAAAGTAATACCTGGAGGATTACCCCGTGTCAATCACCATCCCAAGGGTGACTAATACTTTTCATTTCAACCATCTATTATGACCAGTGGGTGTCTTTTGTTAAATTATATGCTGCACTGTGGGGCCCGAAGGCTTTTTCTCTTCCCACAGACCTTTCGCTGGCATTTCTATTGACATGTCAGCAGCAGCAGCTTTGTGAGAGCTTGGCTCTGGTGTCAGAGCTACCTCACGAAGTTTCCAGTGCCATTTCACCATCTCAGCCCCGCAGAACCCACGTGCTCCTCTTCGTCACCACGGCCTCCTCGGTGACACCACTGCAGTTGCCTGGGGGAACACACCAGAAATCAGAACTGGTTGATGGTAGAAATTACTTATTTTGGGGAGTGTTATTTCTAACCTGGCTAAAAGCCCTGGGTTTGCAGGGCTGAGCCACATACCTTGCTCTGCCAAGAGGAGATGCCCACAGGGAGGGCAGTGCTCTGCAGTGGGAGGCCAGCTGTAAGGCACCAGGGGAGGGAGGAGGGAACATTTTAAGTTAGCTCCATTGGCAAAGCCAGAGTTTCATGAAAATATGGCCTCTGTGGACGTCATGCTGTATAAAATGAAAGGGAAGCTAAACCAATTAAGCCTGTGTATTAATTGTGGAAATCCTTATGTTATCATTTTTGTTCTAAGTTTCCTTCAACAGCACTTGGGTTTTTAATTTTTCATTTGAAAGGACAGCCAGTGCTCACCTATGCTCTTTTTTTCTCTTCTCTTTTGTAATTTGGTGATAATTCACTCTTCAATTTTAGAGTTACTTTCAAAACGTAACTCCCTACTCATTGTAAAATATAACTCTAAATAAAACCCCTTCAGCACTCAAATAAAAGTTACCTGGAAACTGAAGAAGAAGGCTTTCAAAGGGCAGCCTCCAGTAGCCTTAATTTTTGTTTAGAATATATGCTTTGTACTTTAATTTCAGTTTCTATAATTCACCTCACTTAAGCCACAGTCCTCAAAGATTTATGAACTCACAGGGAGTCTGCACAATGCGCAAAGTTAAACGCAGGGATAAATTTGTGGGATTGAAGGCAACTGTACTCAGACCAGGGGCAGTGTGGGAATTTATGTCCTCGCAGGGCTGAAGCCTGCTGCTGGTAGAAGTGCATTGGCTTCATCTGGTACCATGATGGCTTTTGCATCAGCCGAGGCCATGGTGACAGGATGGTCATTACCAGATCTGCAGGCTTCATCAGGCCAACTTGCTCTGCAGCAGCTGTAAGCATCCAAAAACCTTTGGATTAACCTCTTTGGTTAGCCCAGTGTCCAGAAATATTTCTGTGCCAGCTTTGTGCTTTTGTACTGAGTTCAGCACCTGCTCCAGCTTCTGTGCTGGGACCACACAGCTCCCTCTGAACTTTTTGAAGATATTTGAACACGGTAAGCTCATACAGGTTCAGTGCTTTGCATCATGCTGTTGTGGCATCTCTGACTCAGCACACGGCACCTAAAGACTACGTTCAGGGCCATGTCAAAACAAGGCCTAGGTTTATGAGGATTAATCTCCACCTATCTCCTCAAGAGCCCGGTAGACTTGCAAACTTGACCTGAACTATGTTTGCATAAGCTGGAGGCTTATGAAAGAGCAACCCAACCACCTCCATGCTCTCTGCTTTGCTTGTTTCTGGTCTTTCGCCACACTGTGAGTGCAACTGAGCTGGGTGAAACAAAACAAAATTGGGAAAAATGGGCTATTTCCAGCTCTGATCTGTCTGATCGTGTGGCTGAGCACATAACGGTACCAGCACCACCACAAAAACAAAGCACGGACCACATAAACTGCGGGTGAGTATCCCCAGGTGCCCCTGGGTGAGGTACAGGACATGAAGATGAACACGAGGAGGGACAATGCTCCCTGAAGGGTTCTGACTCAGAGAGAAATTCGGTCAAAGCCGCTAGAGATCTGGCTCAGGGCCCTGGATAAGGGGTGAAATAAGTGCCAGAGCTGGGTCGTGGGAAGATAACTACAAGCCAGCTTAGCTGCGAGCGCAGATAGCCTGAGACAGCAGCCACGCGGGGTAATTGCATGCTTTGTGTGATAGATAGCAGGACCAGAAACAGCTAGCTGGTTAAAACCCAGAGCACAGGCAGCGTCCAAAAATACACCCGGGACCGTCTCAATTAGCCCAGGCATGCAGCGGTATTTTTATGCCGGGTTGATGCATTTTTGCCCGCTTTAAGCCTGGCTGCAGGACTGACAATTCCTGGCCTGAGGTGAAGCGTGAGATCCTGGGTAGATCGGCGAGGGATGTGGAGTCAGCCAAAGACGGCGGCGGCACGAAATCGCCCCTCCTTGTCCTGTTCTGTCGGAGGGATGGGAGCAGCCTCCCCGCGCAGGCTGCGGCTCCACGGGGTGTAAATCCTGTGTGGGCATGTTCAGAAGCGGATTCAAAATGCCCCAGCTATGTGATGCAAATTGCTGAACTTTGCTCTGCTGCTTCAGATCTGCTCGCTGATTCCTCCGGGAGCACTGGCAAATTCCATGCTGCCTTGACTACCAGCTCCTCGCGTCCCCTAGCTTGGATGGACCTACAGCTAGAGATGTCCTATGGACCAGACAACATCTTCCTTCTTCACAGCCAGCATAAAAGTGATACAAACACTGTGTTGTGAGCCCTGGTTATTTTCATAAGAGCAATGTTATATGCTCATTCATGATCTGGATCAAGTCAGAGCTGCTGGATGCCCCGGTGCTGCGTGTTATAATATTAATGATAACAGGACCAAGGTTACCTTGTCTCCCCAGGCTATACTACGATGCCATTTGAGGTAACATTTTCACCTGAAAGTAACTTTTAGGGCACAGTTTCATGATACCTAGACCTGTGGCAGTAACAGCTCCAGGAATCCCTGCTTTCACCTTGCTGCCCACCACTCCTTCAAAGCAGCCACTTCTCCTGTGCTACCGAGGCAGCATCCTGTCCTTTAGGTGTCCTTTCTTTTTCGGGAGAAAGGCTGATCGCCTGGCATCCTGCTGTCGGTGACCTGTCGAAGCAGGGGAAGAGGCAAGCTCTGAAGACCTCTGGTTTTGGGAGCCCGGCTGCAGCAGGAGGGCTGGGCCGTGCAAAGCCTCTCTCAGTGTCACTCGCTGCCCTCTGCCCTGCTGCTCCTCACGCTGGCTCATCCAGCACGGATGTTCCTGGCCGAGCTGAGAGCCCTTTCTCCTAACAGTACGAGGGGGTGCATGCCTCACCCTTCGTGCTATCGAGCAGGTCCAAATCATTCCCGCTTCCCCAACAGTGAAAGGGAGGGGAGGCAGGAAATGAGATGCCCCAGGGCTACGGGGTGAATCAGTAGCAGCAACAAAACGAAAACTCAGAACTTCCTGTCTCTTTACTCATCTCCCTGAATGCTGTTGGTGATTAAGCTCTTACAGCGTTAATGTAGTTGGTGACCTCTGGGTCTCTGGTCAGCGATCAGGACCCCAGTGTATTAAATGCGGAAAAGAATAAAACAAAGGCAACTTCAAAGAACTGGAAAAAAAAAAATAGATGGCAAGGAATTTGCTTTGTGGCCTGAACGTAACTGCTGGGCTTCCATTTCCCCACAGTGCCTCTTCCAGAAAGGAAGGAAGTTTCTCCAGCTCTACCCCGATGGGTCCACGGAGAGTTTGAATTGGCCTAAGCCACAGCTACCACCAAGAGGCAACGTGATGGTCACGCTTCCTCTCCTGCACATATTTTCTGCCCCTGCGCTGCCTCTTGTCAACAACTGTTCAAAGAAGCATGCGACGAACCCCCAGCCCGGGGAACCGCTCAATACTAAAATTAAAAATTCTTTTCCTTTCCTGGGCCAGCTTGGCTATGAGTAAGAAGCCACTGCACAGCTGTATATGAATGGTCACGCTGACACAAGGCATGAGGTGCCAGAGGGCAGGAACAAATGGCTGAGGGATCGAGAGGCTCACACTCCCTCCTTCAGGGATGCTGAAAGTGCTCGGGAAGCTACAGCTCCTCTGTTCCCTCTGCTGCGGTGAGCACAGAGAGCAGGAACCTGTGCAATTCTCTGAGGGTCACAGAAAACAGCACGCTGGCCCTGCAGCTTTCTCCTGCTTTGTTCCTGAAGAGATGGAGCTGACTCAGAGTTTTTGATGCTGGTACTTAGTTTGTCATTAGAAAACGCAGTCATGTACTGCTGTGCGGGGTGACTATCCGCAGGACTTCACCCCCATTAGGATTTTCGTGTCACTTGCCTGCTTCGGTGATGCTGGTTTAACTTTGTGAGGAAAAGCTAAAACAGACTGCTCATCATCTTCTTTCCAGTGGTTTTACGTCTGGTCTTTTAACCTTTAGGCTTTCTACACTGGGCAAGTCTGCTGTGCTGGTGAAGAGCATGATGAACATGACGAACATGTGAACAGAGTGGTTTTGGCCACAGCCAGAGAGACTTCTTCCTCAAGAGAGCAACTCTTTAATCCCTCGGCTTGTGTAGGAAGGAGAAGGAAGGTGAGGCTGTGTGGTGCTTCTCCCTGGGAACCAGCACGAAGAAGTCCTGTGGCATTTATGGATTTATGGAAACTATTTTTTCACTAAACTTAGGGGCTGTGACAAGAATTTGCAAACTTTTCATTAGCAGTTCTGCTTCCTTACTGGTGCTCTGGCAGAATAATAAAGCCAACTAGCAAACAGAAGTGACTATATTAAAATACAAACTCCAAGCAGCAAGGAGCCACTGTGGTGGAGCCACATCAGAGCTGTGTTACTGAAAATGTGTATTTTGGCTCAGCCCTGCAGAACTCTGGCTGTATTTTTCAAGGGCATGAGAAAGGTGCTACATATAGGGTTTGGAATCCAGGAGCACACGGAGACAGTCTCTGGGATAGGGTTAGCTGTAGGGAATGAGACTGCGGAGTTACAATAGACATATTCCATGGAAATGTCATTTCCACACTCAGCAACAGTGAAAAAGGGGAGTATTGGGAATTACCAGGGAAGGACTGGAAACTAGGGCATTGCCACGGCACTGCATGGGGCACCCAACATCAAGAAGAGGGTGTGGAGGTCCATTCCTCTGCCCTAAAAAAGACGGCTTACGCAGCAGAAGTGGCTCAATGGAGGGCGAGTTTGAAATGGATGCTGTTCATGGCATCAGTAAAAAGATCAGAATTTGCTACAGGGCAAAAACTGAGGGGACCACACCGGAAGCCTATAAAAAAATGAATGCAAAGGAGAAAATAAATAGGACACAATCACCATTTTATTTTTCCAGCACAAGAATCAGCAGGGATTTCTTGCAAACTACTAGAGAACGGTTCAAAGCGTCTGAACAAAAATGGTCTTCAACATACCAAGCTGTTCACCTGGGGAACTCACTGCCGGAGGACCCTGTCACAGCCAAAAGCATGTATGGATTCACCCAGGAAACGGGCAACTGAATGGAAGAAGAAAATCATCACGCACTATTTGAGTGCAGGGGCATCAAACGCTGCCGAGGTCCCTGAGCAGCAGCAAGCTGGCAGCTGGGAGGACGCCCCGGGGAAGTATCGCTGGACGGATAAACTATTCCTGTGATCTTCCCTCGGCGTTCACCACCGGCTGCATTTGGAGACAAGATGTTGGGCCAGACGGGCAGTGGGTTCGACCTGCCGAGGCTGCTCTCGTGCACGGAGAGGCTGAGTTAAAGACGCCACGTAACACAGAGCAAGCCGTCGACAGTAAATCTCCGTGCAGACCTGATTTTAAAACCCACTGTGCATCTCAACCCCATCCCAGCGCTGCGTGCACGCACAGGGATGGGTGCAGCCCATCCGAACCCATCTGCCTTCCTGTGATTTCCCCTAAAAAAAATAAAATAAAAACATTTGCACGGTCTGGGCCCGAGTCGGCTTCCTTTGCAGGAGGCAGCGCACCATTACAGCTGCTATGGTAATTCCTCCTGGCATTTTCTGCTCAACAGGTTCTCTCTGTTGGAGGAGCGTGTCGCTGCGATACTCGCAGCCATGTATATGCAAGGCTGCGGTTGGGGCCGAGGAGACAGGAAAACCTTGGTTCCCACAGGAAACACAGCCCGGCCTCTGGCAGGCGGGGAGCGCACCTCAAGGACAGCCGGGGCCTGCCAAGCTTTACACCTCCCTGCGACTGCCCTTTGGGGTTGCAAGTAGAGGGAGGTGAAGGAGATTTTGCCACATGATGTGGAAAAAGATTTCCAGCTAGCCTAGGCCTCGGTGGCGGTGAATAAGGGGACACAACGCCCTTTGGGGGGCTCGCCACCAAGCCTGGGCTCCCTTTTTCCCCCCACAGAGCCCCATAGGAGGCAGGGGGCGTTCTCCAGGGGGGATTTTGGGGCAGGAGGGCGCAGGGCAGCCCCGGGGAGAGCCACCCCATGGCCACCCATGGGTCGCCCGTGGCTGGCGCCTCCCTGCCCGCCCTCACCCGGCAGTGCTTCGCTGCGGCCGCCTCTCCGCCGGTTTTTCCTGTCGGAGAAGGGAAGGGGGAGCTGTTTTCTCCCTCCCTCCCTCAGCTCTTGGTGTATTTTGCAGCCCTTTTCTCTCCTCCTCCTTCTCCTCCTCCCTCCTTTCTCCTCCCCTGCCTCCCTCCCTCCGCCCCGGCTATCTTTGTCTGCCTCACAGCCGAGCCCTCTCCCAGCCCCGCCGCGGCGCTGGGCGTCAGCCCCCACATGCGACAGCGGGGCCGGGGCTGCCACCTCCTGCCGGTGTGACCGAGCCGAGCCGGGCTGGGCCGGGCCATGCCCGGGCTCTGGGAGCACCCCGAGGCTGCCACCACAGGCTGCCGGCCCCGGCACCGCTCCTCTTCCTCCTCCTCTTCCTCCTCCTCCTCCTCCTCCGGCCGCCGCGCCATGGTGTGAGCCCCGGGGACCCTGCGGGACCCCCAGCGAGCTCGGAGCCCCTCCGGGAGGCACCCCCTTCCCCCTCTCCTCGGCTCCTTCCCTCCCTTTCCTCCCCTCCTTCCCTTCCTTTCCCTTCCCCGCCTGCCTTCACCTCCCTCTCCCCCCCCCCTCCTCCTCCTCCTCCCACCACCCATCCATCTATCCATCATCCCCCCGCCAACCCCTCCCAATGCTGGAGAGTTTCAACCCGGCGGGGCTGGGGTGAAGAAGAAGGGAAGGGCAGGAGATAAAAGAAAAAAGGAAAAAAAAAAAAAAAAAAGAAACAAAAAAAACCAAAATAAGAAGAGGAGCCCCACGCCATTCACGGCTTTTTTTTATTTTCGGGGAGGAGAGGAGGAAAGAAGAAGGGGGGGGGGGCGCCGCTGTTATTTAACGCCGAGAGGAAACAACAAAAAAAAATAAAAGAAAATCAAGGAAAAGAAAAGGAAGAGACGGGAAAATGGCGAACGATTCTCCTGCGAAAAGTCTGGTGGATATCGACCTGTCCTCCCTGCGGGTGAGCTCCGGGGCTGGGGGCGGGCAGCGGCCCGGAGTGGGGGTCCCCCCCCCATGATGGGGGTCGAGGGCCGGGGTCGGGCTCCGTGTGGGGCCGGGTGGGCGTGCGGGGAGCCCCCCGGAGGGGTGCTGGAAGGGTTTGTGGGGGGCTGAGCCCGGCCCTGGGCTGCTTTCCTTTGTTTGCATGCGTTGGCATGTGCGGGGAGAAGCAGGGCGCAACAGCTGCACGCCGCCAGCAGCGCAGCACGCCTGGCTGGGGCTGTGGCAGCAGCCATCAGCCGGCCGAAATGTAACCCCGCTCTTGTTTCTCCTTCCCTCTACCCCCTCTTTTCCCCTCTTTTCTAGGACCCCGCTGGGATTTTCGAGCTGGTGGAAGTGGTTGGCAATGGCACGTACGGGCAAGTCTACAAGGTTTGTGGCGGAATTTCGCTTCTCGCTCGCCGGCGCTGCCCAGGGGGCTCTGACAGGAGCCGTGGCCTTGGCCTTGGCGTGACGAGTTGGCCGGCCCTTGGGCTCCTGCTTCGCAAAAAGGGGCTTCAGCGCCTCGCCAGGCACGCCCCTGAAGCGATGGAGCAGCCCTGGGTGCCCCCAGAGAAAAGGCCGAGCCGGGTGGCCGCTGTCAGAGCGTGGCCGAGCCCTAGAAATAGCTCCTGGGGCTGCTCCCAAATCGCTCGGGGAGCCCTGACGGGGAGCTGCTGCCGCTGCTGCGGCTCGAGACAAAGGCACCGGCCTCCCCCGGGGTTGTCACCCCGCTGCCTCGCTGGAAAACCCTCGGAGCAGCGAGGCTGAAGGGGTTCCGGGGCGAGCGGGGCAGCGGGGGGCACGCCACGCCGGGCGGCGATCAGATAAGCGGGGAAGATTGGTTTGGTGAGAATGAGGATCCCCAGAATAACCTGTTCGGCGAGTGGATGACTTTTAGAAAATAGAAACGGGAGAGTGCCCATGTGGGTGTGAAACTCGGCGGCTTTGCTCCTTTTTTTTTTTCTTTTTTTTTTTTTTTTTTTTTTCCCTTTTCCCCTTTCCAGTGTGCAAGTCAGTGGAACAAACAAATCCCGAGATTGCATGACTTTGCAGCGAGTGGCAGCTCCCAGGATGACTAATTATTCACACAGCCCTAATACTCGCAGACAGAAGGAGCTTGCCTTAAACTAGAAACGCAGGGAGAATTTGCAGAGGGAAGGCGAGATAACTGAAAGAAAGGAGCTCGATACCCCTAGCTGCTTGTTTTTTTTTTTTTGTGCTGATAAAGAAGGCGGTGTCATTTTTAAGGCTTCCCTGACTGTGAGATGCTGCTGGGGCAAGCAGCCGAAGCACTTCGGTGTGTCTCCTGCGAGCGAAACACATGTCAGTTTGTTTTGAGGGCGTGAACCTCAGCCTTCGGGACACAGCCCGGCCCCGCAGCGTGCATCTCGGGGCTGGCAGGGCAGTGGCCAGGCTGCCCCGCTTTGCAGAGGGCTGCAAAACCCTGCACGGCTCCGAAAGTGGGTTGGGAGCTGCACTTTGACACCACCCGCCCGTGCTCAACCATTTAATCTTTTTTTTTTTTTTTTTTCCCTGCAATCCTTCTGCTCCAGAGCTTGCGTCACCCAAACCCTTCATAGGAAAAATCGCAGGGCGTGAATGTGTGACTTTATCCCCTCCTGTTAATTATTGCAATTTGGCACATTGTTTCACGGCTTACTTGCTAATGCTTCGGCTTAAGTAGCAAAGTCCTGCTTGGCTTTAACTGTCTTGAGCCTGGAAATTGTGAATTTCGCTCCCTTGACGCGTGGGGCAGCTCTCGGGGCGAAGCTGCAGGAGGAGCAAACCTCAGCGCACGTGCTTGTGGATGCGGAAGGGCCGGGAGGTTTTGGGGGCAGCTCTGCCAGGCCTGTGCCACCAGGCTCCCCCTCCTTCCTCTCAGTTTTGATAGTGGCAGCACGGTTTCCTCTTGCTTTGTAGCTGGAGGCGGGAGTGAAGGAAATGGCTGGGGAGGCTGCCAGACCCTCCTGGGGGGGCAGGTGCAAACGTCAGGATGCGCGCAGCCGCTTGGTGCCCCCTGTCTTTGCTTTGCATGTGTGTGCACACAAGGTGTGGACGCCTTGCAGGGCTGGACATAACTTTCTTCTCGTGATTCAGGCTCGGTTTTATTCTTAAAACCAAAACAGCTCTGAAATGGGAATGCCAGTAGGCCCTGCAGTAGCGTTTGACTATTCGCAGCCACCGAGCTGCCGGGGAAAAATCCCTCCAGAGCCACCAGAGGCTGCATGTGTGCCCTGGGCGGGCTTTGGAGGGGCTGAGGGAAAAGGCAAAGCCTTCCTCCCTCTCTCCCTCGAGCCCCTTTTCCACCGGCGGGCATCGGCGTCGGTGTCGGCAGCGGCGCTGATGTCAGCCGGGCGCTGGCGGCAGGATTGGCTGGCTACCTGCCACCGCGGGGAGAGGGCATGACGTTATCTCCGGCCTTATCTCTTTGTCTCGCCGCTCGGCATCCCGGGGGTGCCCCGGCCCCGTCGGGGGTCTCCTTCCAGGTGCTGGGGAGCAGCACGTGGGCTGGTTTTGGCCTTTCTCCGCCTGGGCTGCGCTCGCTGCAGGTGGCTCAGAGGTGTCTAGCGGCGTGTTTCTGGGGTTTCAGCCGTTCGGTGGGGTACGAAGCTGGAAAATGCAAAGTTTTGGGCTGCTCTGCTTCAAGTCCGCAGCGCGGACGTAATTTTCATCTTCGTAACCCCGCTGGTGTGTCAAGGAGCCTTGTCAGCACTGTGTGACAAAGAAGACGTTACCTGGGGGTGAATCAGGGCCGAAATGAGCTCCGTGTGCCCCCAGGACAGGAGCAGCCCTCGTGTGATTGTACCAGAAAGCTCAGAATTAGGGCCGATGCCCCCAGTTGCCCCCAGCGCAGGCCGGGGTGGCTCCCCGGGAGCCTCGCAATGGTTAACGCGCACTGAAGGCTCCTTGTGTTGATTTACGGAGCAGCCTTCCAAAAGTGCATGTAAATGATGCATATTGTCTAGCTGCTGGCTCATAAAAGGAAATGATGTAAGATGCGATCGTTTAAATGCTGATTTGAAAATAAATTAAAACTCGGGTACATGTTTTCCCACGCTGAGGACGCCCTGTTGCTGCCTGGCCTGTAAGGTGGCCGCATTGGGGGGCAGGGGGACAGCCCAGTGCTTGCTGTTCTGCACAAACTCGGCAGATTTATTTATTATTTTTTTCATTTCTCCCTTCTCCCCGTGCTTGCTCTGGCTGCTAAACGGCCCTCATTGTGGATTGAAATGATCTGGTTAAACACCAACACAATTCCAGCCTTATCGCTCTGAGGGCAAGCTGTGCCGAGGAGCGCTGAGGTCACTGCCTACCAACTGCTCCTCTTCCCTTCCTATTTTTCAGGGATTCTCTCCCCAAGTGGGAATTGACTCTTGGAGAAAGCAGGGAGGGCCAGAGGGTGGCTGGAACGAGAGTGGAGAGTGGCATTTCTCTGGGTCCTGTGGTTAGCTGCGGCCCTTAACCCCCCCCTACCCAACCTTACCCCAAATTTGCTGAACTTTTGATCGGTTCCCATCGCTCGAATCCTTCTTAACTAAGTATACATCAGCCAGGCAGGTGGCCAGTGGGGATTACTGATATTTATTTTTATTAAAAAGAGAAAAGAAAGCAACCTGCCAATTGTGGGTAACCACATGTCCCTCTCATTCTTCCTCCCCCGGTCCATCTGTCTGTTTGTCAAAATGTCTTTTTTTTTTTTGCACCTTGTGCTAAATCCTGGGGCAGGGACCCTCTGTTAATGTCGTTAGAAGGGGCCCTGGCACTCGGGAGCTGGGAGTGTGCAGCGCTTGGAGGTGATGGATGTAACAAAATGCAATCCAGAGTCTTACGCTGACTCCTAGGGATTTATTATTATTATTATTATTATTATTTGCTGTAGGAAGATCCCAAGGGGGATCCCATATTAGAAGAGGTGTTCGTTTCCCCGCCTTCGTTGTGTAGGTTTTTTAGCATGAAATCTTTGGGCCAGCAGGCTGGCTGACGTTCCTCATGTGGTCTGCTGTGTGTCTGTGTGTACACATCGTGTTCCAGCCGTTTTCCTTTCAGTTGGTGCTTTCTGTTGCAAGCGCGATGTCAGCCCGGCAGTTCGTGTACCTCCTCTCTCGGGATACGTTGTCCTTGGAGAAAAGTGGCATTTTTGTTTTCCCCCGCTGCACATTTCTGGCTGTATGCTCTGGCTCCTCCAGAAGCGTTTCTCCTTGCCTTTGGCTGCCGCTGGTATTTAAGCTCAATAGCAGCGACTTGCACAATGGGAGCCTGCCTGTAGTCAGAAGTTACAGTCAGATCCTTATCTGCGGCGTTATTTTGGGTCCCCGTCCAGCTCCCACTGGGGCTGGTGGAAAGAATTCAACGCACTTGAACGAGACGTGGACTTGGGAGGGGATCTCAGAGCCTTGCACAAGGGGTTTCTTATCAAATACTTCAGGTTTGTAGCGTTACGGGTCCCTGGTTGTTCCTCGGATCGGCACAGGCTCAAAAATAAAAGATGCTGTTGGTTCTAAAAGGAATCAGCTGCAGGAAGGGGGAGGGAAAAAATCAACTGTGCAAACTGCTTGGGAGCTGTGAGGTAACTTTGAATGTTGGAAACACAGAGATTTGCACATTGCATCTCGATACTACTGTCAAAGTGTATTTCCTACCTCGGATGCAGCGTGAAACAACTCGCACAGAGTCACAAAGTATAGCACTGATCACAGTGCAGCCAGAACCTCTGCGGTTATCTTTTTTCGGCGTGAGAGCAAGGACAGAGCTGCTTTCTGGAGGAGGAGTGATTACAGGCTGGAGACACGATAGCCCCGCAGACAGAGCAGTCCCTGGGCCCTCCTGGGCTTTGCTGTCCTGCAGCCAAGTGCAAGCTGCAGCTCTCAATGCAACGAGGAGCTGCGATTTGACCTCGGTGGCGTTGGATTTAATTTGCTGCTGATGGGGAAGGCTGGGAGAAGCAGCACTGAGGCAGCCTGAAAGCCCAGTGAGTGAGGAATGGAGATGCCCACGCTGGCAGAGGACCTTGCATCAGGATCAGGTGGACGTACGGATGGAGTGGTCTCTGTTTTCTGAAGGGCGTTGGCTTCTCCTGAGGGTTTTCCCATGTCCTCCTCCTGCTCGATCTTGCATCGTGCTGCCAAGCAGAAGACCAAACGCATGGGAAAATCCGGAGCTGGGAGGAGACGGTGACACGGCTCAGAGGAAAGCAGCCTGGCTGAAGGTGAATTTACAGCGGGAACTGGCTGGCGATGAAGGAGATGCTGGCTTAAACGCTGAGGATTAGTAGGCAATGCGTACTTGTGGGAAACAAAGGCAGCATGGAGGAAACTGCTCAATATAAGAACAAGACAGCTTTGTTGTCAGTAGAAAGACATTGTAAATGTACATAGATACTATGAAAGAGATCAGTCTTACCCATGGTGATCGAGGAGCCTTCTGCTTTCGCTAGCCAGCCACACTTTGGACTCCTGCACGTTGAAGGAAGGTTTATTTACACGCCTTTTTCTGCTGAGGAGACCTGCCTCACCCCACCTAGCCGGGCTGTGTCCGTGTGCCAGAATGAGGGATGTCATCTGGGGGAGATGGTTCAACGCTCCTGGCGAGGTGCTTCTTTCCCAGGCATGCTGCACCTCCCTGGGTTGCCCTGCCACCGTAGCTGCTGTCACTGCAGGCATTCAAACAGGACACTGCAAGTGCCAACAAGCCCTGAGCAGCCTGCCTCGTCACCCAACCAGCTGCTGTGGTAAGGCTCCGTGCCTGGATGCAGTCCTACAGGTATTGTGGTGCTTATCTGCTGTGTCCCCGTCCCCTCCCTTTGGAGCTGCCCCATGGCCTGCTGATAGGAGCTACTCTCCGTGGGGGGACTCAGGGCTTCGTGCTGGTGCCTGGAGGAGCTGCACGGGCTGGAGATGTGTCCTGGAGGCAATGCTGCTGCTGCTGCTGCTGCTGGAAGGGGTCCACACTCAGCTGGGATCAGCAACGCGACTGCTGGGCTAATCGGGGTGAGCCCTGGCCACTCTTCACCTTCCTCCTGTGCCTCGAGTGCCCCCTTAGCGCCAGGGGGCTTCTGGTGAGGTCCTGGTACCCCATCACCTTCACCACACCACTTAAATAGGTAAAAGAGCAGCAGCAGCTCGACATTCTTGCAACAAATCTGATTATTGGTAATCATTCGGGTGCTGCCACCACAAGAGTCCCGCTCCTGCTGGTTTACCTCAAAGCTGGCGCGTTTTTTGTTTGGAATTTTTGCGTTTGGAGCTGTTCAAGATTGCTTGAAATCTTAAAAACACAACAGCCAATTTGAGCTAAGCTTCGGTAGTTTCAAGAGCTTCTTCCTAGGATTTTGTGAGAGTAGCTGTGGGGGACGACAGCGGATAAAAGTTCGCCTCTCCGATTTAAACAGTAAGCTCAAAGCAAAATAAACCTCCCTAAAACCTGCCCCCTGCACTTGGAGCCATCTCCTGGTTCGGGGTTGTTTTGTTTTCAAAACCAGGAAAGAAAAGCTCAAGGTCCTTTGACCTTAATGTGTTACAGTAAAGTGTTCTTACCCCGTGCTTGTTTCTGTGTATCTTAAAGGGTCTGGGCCCCAGGAACACGATGGTAACTCATTATTTTTCTTATTTTTTTCTCGGGGGAATTGGCACAGTGGTGTCTGAATGTCCTGACGAGGTATTTCCTGAGTGGAAGCTCTAATTGCATTTCTTTTGTGCTTCCCCGCGAGCAGATAGTGCTGTGTCTCTCCAGTTATTTTACTGATAGGCAGAAAAACGCATTCAGCAGGGCGAGCTGCAGATGCACGTGTCCTGTTGTTCATTTACAACTCGTTCCTGTGCTCTGGGCCTGGGTTGTGTTTCTAAAAGGTGCTCACGTGGGTGGGCTGCCCGCTGCCTCTTCGGTGAGTGTCTTGCCTCAATCCGAGCTCGTAGTGGAGAGAAGCAGGTCAGGCGGATGGTCTCTGGAGATCACCAACGTTAGGATGAGGTAAATCGCTATTTACACCACTCTGCCTGTGCCCGCTCATCGTAGTGGGAACCTAGGGTCTGAAATGTAGGTCTTGTAGATGTCTGAGGCTGGGCAGACTGCCCCTGCCACATGCCACGCACGGGGTGGCTCCTGCTGCCTGCCCTTAGCTGTAAGCAGCAGGATCTTTTCTGTTTGGATAAATTACGTTGTTACAGAGAGTGCATTTATTCTGGGTTACTGTTTTACAGGACAGAATTACAGAAATACTCGAGCTCTTTTGATGATGTTGATAAGGGCTGTAATTAAGTGCCTGACATCCAAGCAGTGTTTTTCAAAGGTGTGCTTCTTCTCTAAGGTATCCTTTCCCATCCAACCTGTTTTGTTTTTTTTCTGTCGTTGTATTGCTTCTCTGTAGCTGCAAGCTTGCCTAGTAGAATTGAATCTGGTTGTGAATCTTATTTTTAAATGCCAATCTGTTGTAAACCCGAGTATCTTTTCTCTAATTAACACTTTCTTTTTGGAGGCAGTATCCTTCATGTTCCTGCATCAGCTGCAGCAGACATTCCCAAACTGTTTGAGATTTCATATTCTGTACCATTTGTTAAAATGAACCAGAAATTGCATGGAAATCTCCGTTACAAACACAGAAGGAAGCGGAGCTCTCCTGTGCTTCTTCCCTGCTACTCAAATCATCCGCCGCGCCTTGCTGCTGAGCGAGGCTGTGGGAGGGAAGCACCATGGGGAAGTGATGCTGTGTGGCAGAGGTAGGATCCAAATCTCTGGGTGTGAAGGTCCTTGCTTTAATCAGAAACCATCCCTTCTTTGCCTTAACCATAGCTGAGGTCAGCTTTGATGCTTGCCCTGGCTGAAGAGAGGGAGGGCTCTGGGTGTTGGCATCCTGGTCTCTTAATACCCCTCCATGGACAGGGCTGCGTGTTTTTGGGCATTGAGCAGGAGGACTTCATGCTGAGAGCCTCGTGGTCCCCCTGTGTGTTTTACCCACGTTTCGCAGTAGGATCGCTGCGTGCTGCCTTCCAGACGGTGGGTTGATAGGTTTAAGAGGCCTTTTTGCAGGAAGCCCTGAGCTGAATTGCTCCCATTTAACTGTGTTGCTGTCTGTGCAGGAGGTGGGGCAGGTATTAGGATATTTTACCATGACTAAACATCAGCGTTAATACCTTTAAAATTGGTATATTGACGTTTATGAGCAGATACTGCATTACGGTGATAGCTTCAGGGGCCTTCTGCTGTTTATGAGAGCTCTTGGTTGATTTAGAAAGCAAATACAATTTGAAAGCCACCCTAACACAATCACGCATGCTAAACTGAAAATGCAAGGCGATGCTGCACCCCAAGCCTGTCCCACGCTCCTTATTTCAGCAGATTAAGCCCT
Source organism: Anas platyrhynchos (assembly GCF_047663525.1). NCBI lineage: Eukaryota > Metazoa > Chordata > Aves > Anseriformes > Anatidae > Anas > Anas platyrhynchos. Next base: position 140,973,382 of record NC_092587.1, read on the forward strand.
TAGCTCCCTCCTTTCTTCCACGTGAAACCAAGTAAAACTCTCTGATCTTACCTTGGGGGTCCTGGAGAAGTCTTCGCACGGTGTCCTGTGCCTTCTAAGGGTTAAATCCTGGAGCAATGACAAGTGGCTGTCGAGGACATGTTTGAAGTCATGTGAAAGAAATGTGAGTTTCTAAATAACTTGAGTGTTAAAAGAGATGGATGGGAAAAGCTTTCCTGAGCCTTTGTGGAAGTCTTATATGGCAAGGAATGAAAATCTTTAATATTGACCTAATTTTATTTGTATTTAAGATCAAAGAGCTCTTGTGAATGAGCTGCTTGTTTTATATGTCACTGGCTTTATGGTTTTATGAATGGCTGGAGGCAGTAAATCAGCCCTGAGTAATGCTACCTTTCCTTAGGTTTCCTCTGAGGTAATGGAAGAGTGCTCTGGTTTCCTCCTCAGGAATAAAAATATATTAGTTATCGACGGGACTTCTTTCTGCTTAACTTGCTGAGTTTGGAGATGCTTCCTCACACGCTGGGTGTGGTGGTAGCACTTTCTATGTGGTTTTGGGAAAGGAAAAGAGAAGTGGGCAAGGGAACCAGCACACCAGATCCAAGGCCTTGCCTCCTTCAAGGTAGCACCCAGGATGTGACTTGGCAGTGTCTTCTTCTTTTGCTGCTGTTACCTCCTAGCATTTGGATAACCTGATTGTGTCAGCGTCTTCTCATGCTACAAGGAAGTAGGTTTTGTGTACCTGTGGTGCTGTGTGGGAAAGGGGAAGCTTAAGAGGGGAGTTTTGCTTTGTGCTCCCCAGCGGTAGGATTCCCTGTTGCAGAAAGGAGAAGGGAAGGTTAGGCAGATCTCTGAAACACCTTGGGAACTATCTGGTTACTTCCCAGGTTACAGAGAGATGCTTGCCTTGCACAGGGCTGTGCTGAAAGCACCCCGTCTCTGTAACTTGGGTAGGATAAGATGGGAAAAGGAAACGTGAACTGCGTGTCAGGTCTGTAAAGACAGCATCACCTCAGTTCAGAGCTCCTTGGGAGTGCAGATAGGAACCGAGTAGCCTTGGGTATTGAAATGTCACAACACTGTTCATGTCAGCTCACTGCTGGGCGGATACATGTAAGAGAGGAGGAGCTGAAACTCTTGTTGCCTGTGTGGGTGCTGGAAGAGCCTTCCTCACCTCTCTGCATGTGGCTGGTGTGCCTTGTAAGAGCGGGGGGTACCCGGTAAGCAGGGAATCTCATAAAGCCACTTGCACTGCTGCCCTTTGTCAGGAGCTGGCTTTTTATCAAGGCTAGCTGAGAAGCTGAGAGTGTACTTGCCTTCCAAGAACTCCTGGTTTAAAGCTCCATTAATTGTATGTCAGTTACCATATGTGTTATGATAATAAGGAAGGGTGGAAAGGACTAGATTTATTTTGGTAAACATTTCACCTAGTAAAAACTTAATAGCTCGTCCGCCTTTGAGGGCTGTTCCTTTTTTTTTTTTTTTAAAGTGTGCAGATTGTGCTCCGGGTATCCAGCAGCAGTTCTCAGCGTTTCCCAGAGAGCCCAGCTCATAACCTGACCTTGCCGTGCTGCTCCTGTGGGAGAGGGATGGGGCTGTGCAGGGATGCTCGGTCCTGGGTTTCTTTGCAAAGCACAGACTGGGTTTGCCTCTGCCATGCCGGAGTCTGTGGGTTTCTTTTAATAGTGCCTACGGACAGTTTTGAAAGATGATAAAAACAGCACGCTGAAATGACTAGGGACTCGGGTCTGAATCACAGCCATCAGCAAAACCACCTAGTTTCGGGAACCTTTGTTCACGATGTCAGAAAAAGTCTTGTGAGGGCCTGAGCCAGCCTTCTCTTCCCCAAATACTCGATTTCACGATTTGGATGTTACGAGGGAAATGTTTTGAATGTTTTTGCTGTGGTAGGCCTGCGGGAATAACGTTCTTCACCGATTATGCAGGCTGCCTCTGAATTCATAATTTAAGAGGCGTAAATGTCATTTGGGAGAAAAACAAGTGCGATAGAATAAGGGTATGGTAGAGGTAATCCTTCTTATCGCAGTGTTTAGGTGTGTAAATAGCATTATTTGTAGAAATATCACTTCTCGGTAGTGCCTCATGTCTTAAAGATTTAATCTTTCCTCCTAGGATGAGTTTTCTTTCCCCTGTTTGTCTCTTTTCAAGAGGTTTGTCTCTCTTCGTGTGGCTTGTTTTGTTCTTCTCACCCTTCCCTCATAGTCATCTGATGTGGGTGAGTTCCTCCTGCACTGCTCCCTTCCTCTAAACTCTACACTCATCCTTTGCATTTCATTTCTTCCTCTGGGCTTGTCTGTGGCTTTCTTCTATTTTCTTTTCTTTTTTCGGTACAAAAGTAACTAACAAATAGCAGGGGTATAGTTAAATCCATGTGACCTCTGGTACTGGCTGCAGCTCTGCCAATGTGAGGTTTGTTTGTTTTTTCATTAATGTGTTTCTCCACATGCATTCTGCACCTCCTTTAGATCTTTTTTCTTGCGGTTTCTTTTTACCCTGGCTTTCTGAAGAAGTGAGGCTCGGTCACTTTTAGCCTGTCCTCCACAATTTTTCAACCTCTGGGCTGACTTGAGCTGGTGACTTGGTATGGGGTGGAGGCCTAAAAACCTTACAAGTTTCACCAAAATAGGTGATTAGGTAGAGAGGAGCGATAAACCTGGCTGCTCTTCTCTTACCTGTGCTTTCTCCGAGAGAAAGCCCATTAAACAAACCCCTTCTTTAATGGGGATTGGGAAAACCTGCGCCAGGCCTCAGGCCCAGCCCGCCCGCGGCGCTGTCAGCCTGTGTGGAGGGACAGTGGGGTCACAGTTTTTGCCTGCCAGCTGAGCCAAAAAGTGAAGGAGCACGGTCTCCTGCTCCCACAGGGGTCGGATGGCAGTGTCTGTCACCGAATTTAGGCTGGGGGGGTCACTGTGGCCTTTGTCCTCGCTGCTGGAGGACTCAGGCCTTGGGTTCAGGCCTTGGGCTCCTCAGGCGAGGGGTGGCGGGATGGGGCTGGGGATGTTCTCTCCAAGGGCTTCAGGGCAAAGGTTTCTGGTGCTGATTGGAGGGCATCAAAAGTCTTTGTCTAGACAAGTCAGGCTGCCCCTGGCACACGCTAAGTCCCTGCAGTTTAAGCCTCGAGCCCTGAGTGTGTGCTGACCTCGGGCCATAAATCCAGGGCTCGACGAGCCCCCCGAGCTGGTGGGGGACGAGCTGGGGGTTTCTCTGCATGCGTCTCTGCTGCCATCTCAGCTGGTGCCTGCCTGCAAAACTGTTGAGGAGCAGCTGTAAAACGTGGATGTTCTTTCTCTTGTCAGCTCCTGTTTGAATAGGGGCTTTTTCATGACACATGCTTGTTTACTCATGTTTCTCTTTTAAGGAAAGCAGTTAAAGCAGGCAATAACCACCAGCAATTCAGTGCTCCGTTAAGCATGTAATAAACCAAACCCCAGATCCCTCGGTCTCGAGCTGTCCTTTGTTTTCGCGATTTTGGGGGAGGAGGGGAGGCAAGGCGGCACAGCAGCAGGACAAAAGGCTGGGCTGCGATGCTGCGCGGCTCGCCTGCTACGGGCACCGCCGGCCTTCCCTGCCGAAAAACAAGCTCACCATCAACCCCTCACCTTTGCTCTGCCCCCACGATGCAAACCAGCGATGGCTTGTGGAAAGGAATCGCAGCTTGTTGGGACTGGTGCCAGACGAAGCAGTCCTGTGGACTCAGTTCGGCACCGTTTGCATCCACTGCTGAAATACAAGCTGCTTGTGAATCACCGGGCAGACTTTTGGGGGTGCTTATTTATTTATTTATTTATTTAAACAAAGCTGTCTGATGGTAGTGCTAGTGCCGAGCGGGAACAAAGGATTTTTTTAAACCAGTTTGTGGATGGGTGTTTAGGGCAGGTGTCTTGCAGACTTCTGGGAAACTCTAGATGTGAAAACAAACCCAAAACACCGGACCTAGTTAGCTCCGGACTGCCCTTTTCAGCCTCCAGCCCTACCTCTGCAATCAGTCTGCTCTTTTGCAGAGAGAAAGGCTTCAAGCTGCTTCTCTGCCTGCTTCTGCAAAAAAGCATTTCTAGAGGGGAGCTTTCTTACGCATATGCAGAACAAATTTTAGCAAAACATTTCGCTTTCTTATGTCTTCAGACTTATGAAAATGAACCCAGTCATGACTTTTCAGAGTGTGGGCTGCAGCAGAAGCTCTCAAGGCATTTCACTGCTGATTCTGATGCAGCTGTTTGTTTAAGGCATCTCTTTCTAAGCTGGAGGTGGCTGTTAATTTTATTCAGGGGAGGAAAACGTTTGCGTTGCTGAGCTGGATCCTCTGTAGCTCAGCTGATTCTTGTTCTCAGGCTGGGTGTGGCAGGTGAAAAAGACGTCTTGTCAGGAGGATAAAACCAGGGAGGGCTGCTTTATATTTCAATACAACGAATTTTGAATAACCTTCTCTGGAGTGTACTAAAGTGCAGCACGTGCACTTTACCAGCACCCCCTGCCCCGCTTTGACTGCTCTGTTTTAAACCATTTCAGTGCTTCTGGCTCTCCAAAATTTGATGCAACTTCTGAATGCTCAGCTCCTTTATGTATAAAGAAGTGCCGGGTGGCTCTATGAGCCCCCTGAGCCTGCAGCTTTGCCCCTGTTGTTGTTGCTGGTTCTGTTTGGCCCCACAAATGTGGGCAGGGCATCCCGAGGCAAGCAGCTGGCAGAGCTGCAGGCGATGCTGGGCTTCGGTACTCACAGTGCACCGGCCTGCTGGGTTTGCCAGGTGAAGTGAAATTAGTTTTCCAGGTTTTCCTTGCAGTGTGGATGAATTTAGGCACGTAGAAGGGTGTGAATGAGCTTGTGCCACGTTGCGAGCAGTGGGGGATGAAGAATAATAAGCTGATGTCCATCCCCTGTCCAACACTATGTGTGCTAATTGCTATTGTATCTTCATTCAGTCCTTCCAGTGCTGGATAATATTGCAGTCACCCCCCTGGTAGTGGCCAGCAACAAATTATGAAGATCACAACTCTCCTACTCCATTGTCTGCAACATTGAGCGTATTCACATAGCCTTTTCTCAGGAAAAACATGATAGCATCTATTGCTCAAGCTGTTTTTTTTAAGATTACCTCCTTCCCCCCAGCCCTTGCTCTGCAAGGAGGTGACAGTTGTGGGCGGATTGAGCCAAGTCTGTTTTTTAGGTATTAGGAGGTACTTAGAGGAGTTTCTGTGGAGAGCACCATCTGGACGCAGAGATTCATTTGTTGAGGAGCTGTGCTGATCCCCGAGGAAAATCGTTCGGGTGTGGTGTGTGTCTGTACGCTGCTGTAGGCTGAAAAGGCATTCGTGGAAGGTGTGGGCTGTTACGTGGCTACCGTGGGACTTTGAGTTTCTTGGAGAAAGAACTGGGTGAAAAATAGCAGGAAGCCCAGGCAAGGGGGCACAGCTGTTTCTTGAAGGGTCTGGTGCTGGCCTCTTTAAGGCACCAACTAGACAAAGGGTTCTGATCATTGCTAATCATTTTAATCATTTTGCTCCTATATAACAAATTCAGACGTAATGTAGGTGCTCAGGTACTTGGGGTTCACTTCCCTCACTGCAAACGGGTCACGTTCTTGGGCAGAGTTTACATTTGAAATGAAAGGGCGCGTTTCCAGCTCGACCCCTCTGTTTGGATTGCCAGAGCAAACTCAAAAGGGTTTTGCCCTTGGATGGGGATCCTGTTTGTCCTGCGCCGCTGAATTTAACCTGCTGTGGTTGATGCTCTCGGTGAGGGGACTGGTTGCAGATCAGGGCAGGGGGATGGGGCGCTGTGGGGGCATTGCACTGCTGGAGCTTCACGTGGAGGCAGCAGGAGGATGAAAGGGCGTGCTCTGAAAAGAGGCGCCTTGTGTCACCGATAAGTGGTGCTGAGCAGGAGTCCTTTAGCTAAAATATACATCTTCAGTCCATTTCTGTTTAAACCGAAATTACCGAGCAAAGAAATGCACCCTGGGAGCAGATTAAGCTGTATGCAAGGAGAGAAGCACATCTCTCTCAAGCTCGGGTGACAGTGGCATGCTTCAGGGTTTTCTGCATTAAATATTTGATAAATCTGTAGTAGACTCGAATTCCGCTGCCTTTTAATTACTTCTGATTTTTAAGCCTTCAGGATCCCGACGGTTTTCTTCATCCCGCCTTTTTTTTCTGCCCCCACGGTGATTTAGTGGTTATTTCATTTTTTTTTTCAGCTTAGGAAGAGTTTGATGCCCTTTTCTGCAGGGTTCTGGCTGTTCCTCTCCCACGGAGGTGTAGTTGGAGGGTGTTTGCATGTAGCTGCCGAGCCTGTTTGCTTTCTCCTCGGCTGCCGGCGGAGCAAAGGTCGCAGCTTTCACCTGCTCGGCACTGAGCAGCAGCCTGGTCGCGTTTCCAGCCTTTGCATCAGCTCATCTTCCCAGGGAGCCGTGCACTCAGGTGATTTCTGCTACCAGATGCACCCACGGTGTCCCCACGTTGTAATTTACCCCAGGCAATGTGGTGGTGTTCAGGATATGCCAAATGCAGAGGGAGGTCAAGGAGAAAAAAACAAACACCATAAGCAGTTGCTCGTTGCTGTTTCAGGCAGTCTGTTCTTGCTGCTGCTTTAGCATTCGTGCTTTGGTCCAGCAGGCTCTGGACTGTGGAGGGTAAAAAAAAAAAATGTTTTGTAAGCATTGGTGTGCCGGGCAGAAAGTTTTGTTGTGAGGAATCAGCATGTCCCTGGGCAGAGCAGGGCTGCTAAAAATACTTTTACCCAGCTCGGGGTGCAGGCTGGGGGCTGGCTTGCAGTCTTGCCCGTGTTTTAAGCAGATCTGTGGTTGTTTGTCTCCTGAGAGACCTTCCCCATACCCTGTTAAGCCCCTCTCTGGAGATGTTTTCTGCAATTTTATTCCCCACAATGACATCTGAGCTTTGGATGCCCCGTCCTTCAGAGTATCTGATACGTGGGAAATTAATCTTTCCCCAGTCTGTTTTCCATAAGGTTGTAGGTATTTAAGAAATGCTGGAGACAGCTGAAACAAAAGGCCTTAGCAGACAGAAAATCTAATACCAGCCACCTGACTGGCTCTGTCTTTCCAAGCTGCCTGCTAACAGCCCTCATTTCCCTGTGTCTTGGGGCCTGGGTGAAGTGGCTCCTCTCTGTTTGCCAAGAGCTCAGTTGCGTATTCATCAACCCTAATAAAAATGTGTGCTCAAGACCAGGCAAGCGCCTCGCCATCCTGGCCCGGCCTGAACGTCTCTGCAGCTCTTCCTGGTGGTGGTGGTGGCCTGAGTGGTGCTTACCCCGTGGGTTTGGTCACACAGCTGATAAGGTGATACCCGTGGCAGATTTTAAGCTGGCCACAGGCGACCCTCGGGCTGCCGGCAGGTTGGGAAGCTGCAGCTCAGGTGGAAGAGCCCGGTGGTGCCACCTTCCTCCGTCACCTGCCGGTGCTTGTCAGCACCTTGGCGTTGCCCAACGCTGGTTGAACTCCTTGTCAATTCATCTCTGTTATACAAGTCATCTGCTGACAAAACAAAGATCTGGGTCACCGCTCTTAAAATAGATGCGGCATTAAGCAAATTGCTCCAGCAAGCTCTCCTTTTCCTCCGAGAAGGCAGTGTCAGCCCAGCCTCACAGGGATCCCCCTGAGAAGCACGTCCTCCTCCTGTGGAGGCCCCGTCAACTTGGCTACACTCCCCCGATAAGCTTTTAAAACGCGGCGTCCAGCTGTTTGCATCAGGTTTGGCTTTATTTTAATGCAGATGCGTGCATGGGTGTGAGCTCTTTCTGCAGGTGGTCTTTGCAAACCTTGTGTCTGGTTGTGGTTTGGTGCCCGGCGGGGCCGTGATTGGCACGTTTAACTTCCTTCTGCAGGAGCTGCGAGAAGTGATGCCCATGCCAGCCCAGTGCTGCCCTCGCTCTCAGGCAGAGTTCAGCGGTGCCAATTTGATCTTGATAAGACTCATCCAGCAACCGCTTTGACCGCACTGCGCCAAGCCCTCGGATGGGTGTGCAACCAGTCAAGGTCGAATTACTCACAAAATCCTTTTTTTTTAAGGTCTCAGCCAGCGCTCTGTGGACTCTCTGATCCCAGGTTTCCTGCCCGATGTGCCCTTCTGTCAAAGCCCTGCGGGCTGCTGGGGCCTGGGCTGCAAAATTTCAGGAAAAAGGTGCCTCAGCACCCCCACTCAGCACTGAATGGAGACATTCGTGCTGGGAGGTGCCAGTCTGCCCCCAGCGAAGGACTGAGGGACAGAAGGAGCCAAATTCTTCTGTAAATACCGCGCTCAATGAGAACACAAAGCTTGTTTGCCTCCTTTATCAGGCTTGCCAGTAGGTTACAAGTCCAAACCGTCTCTTGTATATCAGCTAAGGACCAAATCATTTCCTTTCGCGGGAAAAATCAAGGAACACTGTGGTGACTGTTAGGGATATTTCTCCACTTCCCCATCCTCAGAAGCACATCCCCACGGTGTTTCTGTTGCCTGCTTTACTTGGCTTATCAGGAAAAGCTTCAGAGGTGTTTTTAGTTGGGCAAGAACTGGGTGTGCCGTATTATGGGTATATGGTGATGAAGTGTTGCTTTGTTTCCTTTTTCCTTCTAAACTGTTGTACCTCAGAGGAAGCGATAATGAGAAAACAGAAATGCCAGGCACTGGCTTTAAGCTGCCTGCTCCGAGGGAGATTGCTGCTTTGAAAATGAACTCCTTTACCTTGACGTGCTGCCACCGGGGTTAATCCTGACCTGGAGCCTCATGCTTGCCTTTTCATCTCATGGTCTGCCCAACTTCCAAATCTCGGATCTAATCACCTTAAACAGAAATTAAAAATGCTAAACTGGGGGAAGGCTTTGTAACTGTTTTCCTAAGGAGGCTGTTGCCTTGGCTTAGCCTTTGTTGGTAGATGGTAGAAACTCAGAAAATGCTGAGCTGTTGTTTGCCCGAAATCGCTTAAGTCAGGGATTGAGGACCAGCAGTGGTTTCAGGTTATTGTCACTCTTTCTATTCCAGCTGTCCTCAAGTTTTGCTGGGCTGAGCCCAGGACCGCACCGGGGTGACCTTCAGTGGCTGCTGAACCTCAGTTAGGAGCCGGGCTCTGGGTTTTGTGCTTTAAAATTTGATTCAGGAAGGTCAGTGGTTGGTAGAGGAGATGTTTCCACCAGGGTGGCTGCTGTGTGGGCCCAAAGTCATTCACACAACAGTACTGAAGTACTATGGTAGGGTTTTTCAGCAGGACAATGCTTAGTTGTTGTATACATCGGTTCCACACCTTATTTTCAGAAATTAGGTCTCTGTGTTAAACTTTCCCTTTACAAAATTGCAGTAAATTGAGCCCCAAATTGTTTCTTTTTAAATCATGGGGATTAAATATTCAAGTGGGCTAGAAAATAGCAAAAAGCAAATCAGAGTTTGCTGGAATGGTCTTGTTCGACCTGTGCTTTATCTATTCTCCACGGTGCTGGAGATATTGAGCAGCATCTTCCCAAGGGTTTGAATGGTGAAATCCTCTGAGGTGCTGATTTTGACTAAAAGTTTGCCTCTCCACAGTAGGTAAGACAACAAAAGGAAGCCAAAAAGGGTAGAAAAGTGGATGTCATGCAAAGGGGTGGGATTATTGTGTGGGATTAAAGCCACGTGTGGAATATTCCTATTCAGGCATTTCATGCAACTCCTGACTAAGAGCTCTCACTGCTGTATTGCTGCTTGGTCTCTGTGTAGTTAACATGAATTTTTCAGGGTACGAGAGAACCGTGTGTGTTTTGCACATCAGAATAACATAAATCATGCATGTTAACATATTAAAGAGAATGCTAACTGCTCTGGCAGGCTGCTAGCTGCTTTAAAATCAGGATTCTAACATTTTTGCCCTCCCTCTCTCTTGGACACATATGTGCGTGTATTCATCGTTAGTCCCTGTCTCAATCAGTAGGTTTATGCAAGGCTCAATCAGGTTGATAAAGGTGAAAAAGGATCCTGTCTAATACAGCTTATGGTGAAAGTGGCACAGTGAGTTCCCGGTGCCTGCACAGCAGTCCCCTGCTGCATCAAGGAGACCTGATTATACAACAGAACTAAGCAGCTCGGGATGCTGCCGTGAATTATGGGCTGGCTTAAGTGCTGCGATACACATTTCTGCCTTTATTGACAGCGGAGGCAAAACAGAAAAACAGAAGAGAAAGCCGAGATATTGACAGGGTTTACCTTCTCTAGCTCTCTCTCAGGGTTAAAGAAGAGGTTTCCTAATGTAATTATAACCTGCCCCTTCTATCCAGGCTAGCAAGAATAAGCCAGGCTGTATGGGAGCTCTGCTGGATGTTACACAACCGTGCTTATTTAAATGTGGCTATTTTTGTGACGTGCTCTGTACCTTAATGGGAGTCACGGATACAGGTTTTTGACCCACTGAAACAGAGCTGAACACAGAGGTGCGATGCTTGTGAAGTTCCGGTGAAATCTGGTAGTTTCCCAGAGTGTTTGCACTTAGTACAGGGAAAAGGTGGAAACTGAAGGAATATGGAAAAAAAAAATCATACCTGCTTGGTGTATTTGTATGCCTTTTCATCCTATAAAGAGCCAGTGGTTTATTTCTCCTGGCCTTCCTTTCTTTGGATCTTATTTTGCTAAGCACGATGGTGTAATTTTGGCACCTTAGGTGCAGATCCTTCTCACTTCTGAAAGTCAAGACGTCTGCAATTAATGTCTCCGGCTCACCTATTTACTCAGACGTTGTTCCTCTTAGAGCTGAGAGAGGGATAAACACTTCAGGGTGATTCATCTGACCCGTCTTAGACCCCGATCAGGAGGTGACTGGCTGAAGTTGGATGCCCTGTATTGGGACAGATGTGCTCCCTCCCTCTCCCCCTGTAATTTCACCAGCTCGGGTGGCTTTGTGCAGACGAGGAGGAGGAGGAGGAGGATTTCACAGCTGGTAGGTGAGGTGCAAAGGGCACTGTGCTGGGGACGTGCTGGTTCAGACCAACTGGCTCTGGGAGCTCCAGTACGATACCAACTCAAGCATTCAGCTCTTCCTTAGATATGCAAATCCTCTCCCGGCTGATTTGGCTGGGAGAGCCGGGCGTCTGGGTCTCGGGCTGATGAGATTGTTTGTTTGTTTATCCGTGTGGGGTTTTCAGCATTATAAACTCCGGGTGTGATTATAAGAATAGATTGCGTGCTTATTTCACAAACAGCGTGCCCTCTGCTGCGATCAGCCACTGCGCTCAGCGCCTACGTGCCCGTCCACAGCTTCCTGTCCTCTCGCCGTCTTTGCATTCCGGTTGTTCCAGCTCTCTCTTCCTTGGAAACAGCTGAAGTTTTCAAACCTGCAAAAACCCTACAGGAACGTGGTCTAGTAAGGATCAAATCATTAATGCGTTCCCGAGAAGCAGCACACTGTTACCTTATTTCCGTGCAAGCTTGGAGCTGCGACTTACATAGTCGCCCTGGGCGAATCGGGGCGATCTAAACAGGCTTAGAAGAGGGCAAGCATGGCGAAAATTCACTTTGTGAGACATTCACTGCAAAATGAGGTTGTCTGCTCTTGGGCTCGTGTTTAGTTTTTCCTCTAGGGTTTTATTTTTACCCTTGTGGGGTTGGAGCCGCAAGCAGCAGCCCCAGGCTGGAGGGAGGAGGGATGCTGGGCTTGGCCCCGCTGTCGAAACAAGCGCTTGGGAAACTGGAGATTGACAATTTGCGAAAGCTGGTGTTAGGGCCTTCTAATACCTCGTTGGAAGTGCTGAGTCCTCGCAACACGAACTCACTCTGCTGGTTCAAATCTGCGCTTTCTTTATGTATTTATTACTTCAAAACAGGTTATCTGCCCACTGCAGCCCCGGCCAACGTGGGGACAGGCGGCCGCTTGCTGGTACCCGGTCCAGGGTGGGAATAGCGCCGGGCCTTGACTGTGCTGTGGGTGTTGCAGGGTGTGAGGGAAAGGGGATGGTGCCCAGCTGGCATGGGTGTGCTGGCAGAGCCGTGCAGGGCTCGTATCTCGCCCGGGGCCGGCCCCGATGGCACACACCCAGCAGGAGCGGGGCTCTGCCCGTGCAGCTCCCCCGCCTCTGAGTGTGCGTCGCGGGCCCAGCTGCCTTGGCGGGGTGCTCCGCGTGTGGACGTGGCCCTGAGCACCTTCTGCTGGGGCCTGCTGCCAGCTTTCGAGCTAGAAAGTACACGAAACTCTGTTAAAAACCTCAGGCTGAAGTGTGGCAGGGAAGCCCCTGTGGTTTCACCTGTGCCGAGAAGATAAACGTCTAGGCCTCGCTCCACAGGGGGCTGCTCAGCCCAAAGAAATGGCTCTTGGGCTGGGATTGGGAGCACCCTGCAGTGATCTCAGATTCAGCTAGGTTGGAAGAGACCTCAAGATCATCGAGTCCAACCTCTGACCTAACACTAACAGTCCCCACTAAACCATATCCCTAAGCTCTACATCTAAACGTCTTTTAAAGACCTCCAGGGATGGTGACTCCACCACTTCCCTGGGCAGCCCATCCCAATGCCTCACAACCCTTTCGGTAAAGAAGTTCTTCCTAACATCCAACCTAAACCTCCCCTGGCACAACTTTAGCCCGTTTCCCCTCGTCCTGTCACCAGGCACGTGGGAGAACAGGCCAACCCCCACCTCACTACAGCCTCCTTTAAGGTACCTGTAGAGAGCGACAAGGTCGTCCCTGAGCCTCCTTTTCTCCAGGCTGAACAAGCCCAGCTCCCTCAGCCGCTCCTCGTAGGACTTGTTCTCCAGACCCCTCACCAACCTTGTTATCTCACCCCACCTCCCCCATATCGGTTCACACTTTGAGTTTCGTTTAGAAATGGGGTGTTCCTGTTCCATGGCACCCTAATGCTTCAGAGCAAACACCGTGCAGGCCGTGCCAGAGCAAGGCCAACCCCGAATCTAGCTAGGTGTTACCTTCTCTGCCCCCTTCCAAGAACCCTAGGAAGATCTGCTCCCTCTTCCCCATCCTGCCCTGTGTGGGGTAGCGGATGTCCCAGCCAACGCAATACCAAATTCACTTTTTTGTTGTTGTTGTTATTGTTGTTGTTGTTTCTTGACGGGAGATTAAATCAACATGCAAAACCCACATCAGAAAACTGGAATATAATTGCGCTTTACCCCGGGGCCGTGGCAAGGGCGTGCGACGTTCTTTACAGGTTTTTCACTGAGATCGTATTTTGGCCGCGGAGCCCTTTTATTTGTTTGAACTGGGGATGCTCCCTCCTCCTGTTTACTGTTTTTCCCCCCCCCCGTGCAAACCAAACATCCCTCAGGTGCGCAGCTGAGCGAGTGGCAGGTGGGTGGGACTGAAGGCAAGAGGAGGACAAGCGTATGCAGGAAAGGGCAGATTCTGGATTCCTGCTGTGGGGATGAGTAATCGCTGGAGGTGAAAGCAAAACAGGAAAGCTGCAGACACCGTTTGGGCTTTTTCTGACATCCCCCTTTTCCCCACCTGAGACCTGCGTACCTTTTTGTTATTTAAGCTCTAAGCAGGTGAGCCTCAGAGCTGCAGGAAAAGGTGTGTGGGTTGTGGGTTTTGACGGTATGGGAAAAACTTGACAAATTATCTAGGTATTTTTCTGTTTTTACCATCAGCTTTGAAAACGTATTAGATAGCCAAGTGCCAGATACTGGATTACGTACCAGGAGGATAGCATAGTATTCATTAGACAGGAGGTAAAGGAGTTTGTGTGCCACCTGGGTGTGAAAAAAATTCCTGATTTGTTTTTCTAGGATTAAATTTGACTACATAGTGTTTTGGGGAGCACAAGGCATAAATGGAGACTACTGGCGTGATCGCACAGCCTGGCAGTGGCAAAAGCTTTGTGTACGAGACCATGAACAATGGCTCTAAACGCGCTGCTATCGATTTTCTTCCCGCAGTGTTTCATAAATACTGTGCAGTTTAACTCGGCTCTTAACCTCGCGCACAGGTTGAATGGTGAGGCTTCTCACCCGTGTCAGATGGCTCACCCGGTAAAAAAAAAAAAAAAGCACCAATCCTACAGCCCAAATCCCATCAGGACATGAAAACGTGCCCATTTGCAGCCTGATATCACCCAGGGCAGCACGCAAGGTCTGGTAGCCCCCAGGGTGATCCCTGGAAGGTCTGGCAAAGCTCAGGGAGAGGAGCACGAGGGCTTCAGGCTCCTGACCCTGAGCATGACTTGGTTTTCACCAAACGGTTGCTATTTCGTTGAATATTGCATCGGATATTCAAGCGGGTGAGCTTCCCTCTTTCTTCATATTTTTGAGATGCTCCCATTTTGCTGGATGTGCAGGTGTCTCATTTACATTCCTAGAAACACAGCCCCGGTGTTTTCTTTAAAGTCAAGGTTTCTGATCTGCTGCACCGACTTCGCTTAAGGCATCCTTGGCATCACTTTTGGCTTGCCTCTCTCAGACGTATCTCCTAGAGTGGATTGTTTCACAATGCAGTCACTGTAGATGGTGACGTAGCCGTGATACTACCGAAAGGAAAGCAAGCAAAAAAAAGGACCTGTTGGAGTGAGGTTCCTCCTGCCGCCTGTCATTTGTGAGCCCGTGTGTGCTCTTGCACACGGGTTTCTGTCTCACTGTATCTGATTTCCAGCAGCGTGTTGTGATGTGCCTCTCTGATACCTGACCTTTGTGGAGTTTCTGCTCAAAATTTCGCAAAGCTGGCTTTGGTTAAGCGCTGCCCTCCCCTCCCGGGCTTACTAATTGCCGTTTCATAGGGCAGAGCAGTGCGTACCGCTGAAAGATGTGCTCGGGAGTACCAGCGGGAGAAAAGCCCGCGCTGATCTTGTCTGTAGGAGGAATGACTACCCCTCATAAATAAGGTGACTAACACCCATGCAGGCAGACACACACGCACCAGGAGAAAAAAAATTAAAAAAAATCCCCCCAAAATCCCAGAAACAGTCTGGAAATGTTCCCTTTTCCTTTACACGTCACACAACTTGCTCAGGGCAATGACCTCGTGCTCCAAATTTCAGATGAGAGGCTCCTAAAGAGGTGGAGACAAAGCAGCTGTTTGGAGTTTCTGCTTGCCCCACCGTCATCCTCACTGCTTTTCACCTGCACCTCATCTGTTTAGCAGCCCACTGAGCTGGAAGTGCAGTGCGTGATGTTTTTGCATATAGGTGCAGTAACCAAACACTCCAAGATTGCCCCCAGAATCAATCTGGTGCTGGGCAAAGAGTGTAACTGCAAGCATAGTGTTTGTTTTCCTGAGTACTCTTCATCTGAACTTCGGTGAATGATAAAGTGTTTTGTGAAAGAGTTTGAAGGCTCTCACAAAGGTAGGAGAAGGGAGGTTTCGCTGTAGGATCAGCTAAAGGCAAAACAGGATAACCTGGAGGTGGTTGAAGCAACTGCTGGCTAAAATTACCCTCTGGCAGTTTGCTAATAACTCCCCCAGGTGCAGCACTGGGAGGGATAACGTTTTGGAAAAAAATCATGTTTAGGGTTGTTGAGCCCTGACCTAATCTCTAGTTAGAGGTATCTCAAAATGGTACGCCTCAAAGTGCCATCAGGGCATGTATGTGGGGGGCAGTTGTGATATATAGGGTCTTTGTGTCAGAAACAGAGATGAGAAAAAAAAAAAAAACAAAACCCACAATGTGCAATTTTATGTCTTTGAGTTTTCCACACGTGCCTGCTTGTACTTCTGCTTCAGCTCAAGTTATCAACGCCAGTGTCTAATTGCGAAAAGACCCTGGTACCGAATGCAGCTTTTAAGGCTGAGCTCTTCCAGGAGCCAATTTATTTCATTTTAGGGTGGAAACATTTTAAGCAAGGACAAGTGCTGTGTATCTCTGTGTCTATTTTTTTAGGGGACATTTCAGAAAAAAAGCTCAGTGCTAAGGTGAGTCGATTGTACCCATCAAGGCTCTGGTAGGTTGCCTGTGTGTACCCAGGCGTCGTGGTGCAGATGTTGGGATCCCTACCCGTGCAGAAGTTGTGTCCCCACGGCATGCAGGCACACAGCTTGGCTATTTGCTGAAAAACTGCTTTATTGACCCCGCCCTGTGGAAAAACACAGTCCGTGCACATACTTCAGGCGACTGTTTGCCTTGCAGAGGGTCAACTACAACACCCTTTGTGGAGTTATTCTCCTCAACACCCCTTTTCTGAAAGCCTCCTGAAGATTGGTGGGCTCCAGCCGTAGGGGTCTTGCTTCACTGACCCCTCTGTCCTGAAGGAAATGTAACTGTAGGAGAAATACAGCTTAAATGCCTCGGTTATTTATTTTACCCTTCCATTACACAGGCCTCCCCTCCCTCCTTAGGCTGGGGGGTCAGGGTGTGTGTGTGTGGGGCTGTGCTCTCGGGGAGAGGAACCCCGCTGCACTGGCACTTGTGGGCCTCCTTTCGGCTCTGGCCCCCTTATTGTTTTAACAATTAATCCTTCACCCGCTTATAATTTAAAACACTAATAAATACACCGCTCTCCTCCCCAAAATTCTCAGAAATCTCTGCAGCCTCCTGCTCCATTACATATCTCTGAGCCTGCACAAATAAGTCCTCCGGTGGTATCTAGCCAAATTAAACCTTGAAGGGATGCGTTTGACCTTGGTTTGTGCAGTTACTGTACGTAACCCGCCTGTCCCAAAGCCTGCGAAGAATGTTGACATTCACAATGTGAAAATAAATATTTGAAGATAGGTTTTGGTCTGCTTGATTTGCTCTGTCAGCATAAACAAAATCCCTCTCTTGTTTGCATTGTAAGGGTCCTTGTTTTGTAGCCTTTACAGTACCAGCCTGGATGATCTGCAAACCTTTCATAGGAGGCGTTTTTAAATTAAAAGTTAGAGCAGAAAACAAGCTGGAAGTGAAACTCACGCACTCCTGTTGTTGCTTCCAATCCTTTCTTCCTCCTATATTCCAGTTATAAATATATATATATATATTATTTTGCATATTCCCACAGCAAATGGGATGCTTGCTACCCACTCACTATCTCAACCCCGTGCCCCATACCTTGCTTTCTTAGGAGGCTTTAATTTAAAATTGAATTTGAGCTTTTCTGTGGGCTGCTAAAGAAAACTTGGAAGGGTTTCTTTGTGGTGGAGCTTCCACCTTCCTTTGTAGCTGTGGAAATGAGTGGAAGACTTGTTTTGGTGACCTTGTGTGTTTTCCTGAAAGCCTTCCTTTTGCATTCGTGAGCGGAGGGACACGCTCGAAGAAGTGTAGTGGTGAGCCAAGGGAACTTCCCAGAGCAGGACTTGTAGCAGAGGGAAAGGAGCAAAGGCCCAGATACTTGCTTTTAATTCCCTGTGTCTGCCTCTGCTCCTACAGACTGTGAGGTGGAACAAATTGAAGATTCAAGGATTCCTGGTTCATGGCTTTGTGTTTGTGTGCCCCTTTGTTTCTCTGTGCTGTCAAAGAAGTGTAAGCCCTGGTTTTAGACCATTCCCCATCCTATTAGGACCACATAAGAATGAAAAGAGTGGCATGTTGAATGTGGACTGGGCCAATTTTGTTTGCCTGAGGCCTAACAGGGAATCATACAGTGAGCTCTACAGGAATAACCTTGTGCAAAGAGAAGGGTGGTTGGTGCAGGTTGCACGTGGCGAGCCTGTCCTCAGCGCTGAGCTGTGTGTTCAGGTGTCCTGACACAGGACACCATGCCAGCAGGACGGGGCTTGAAATGGTGGAGAAGGCAGCACTGCCTCCCCAGAGAAAAAATATCCAGCTAATAGTGCAGAATTTCTTCTGGAGTTTTGCTTTAGAGACAAAAGGGGACCAGAAGCCATTGATGTTGGGTCAGAATGCCAGGATTGTTGTTCTCCTGCCTTCTCTTCATTTCTAAAGCCAAGGTGTGAGGCTGGTAGTGATCTGCAGGATGTTTTTTGCTTGTTTTCAAGGTACATCCAACAGCGCTGTGCCTGCTGCTGCTGTTGCAGACCTTTAGGATTTTGTTTTGCTCCAGAGACCAGAGAAGAGCAATTGTCCTTATCAGTTTCTGCGTGGAGAATTCTCTGAAAGTCCGTGATGCATGCAGGGACCAGATCCATTTTTGATCTGATTAGCTTGATTATAGCTGGAGGTCGAGGAGCTGCAAACTGCCTGGAAGCCACTTTAGCCATCCTTTGTTTGCCCTGGCTGCTTCAGGATGCTGTTGCTTATTCTGGGAGTGTTTCTCCTTCTTGGTCACCTCCCTGCTCGAACGGCATGTGCCCCATTTATGTGAGATTGCAGCATTTGTGGAAAATGTAACAGTGACAAGCTGTAATATATTTAAAGGGCTTTCTTTGAAACCTCTTTTTCATCTTGGGGCTTGCTGGCAGGCTGACTGTGCTACAGAGCAGACGTGTGGGGTCAGATTTCTTGTTTTGGTTAATTTGTAGGTCATTTGGAGCGGAGGGTGTTGCAGGGAAAAGGCAGCAGAGCTGCGTGAAAAACATGGGTTTTATCACTTGCTTCTCTTTTTTGTAAGCTTACCCTGAGGAATTAATTTGGGGAGTTTCTCTGGGAAATTTCAGACAGAAGGGGAAACGTCAGTTTACGACAACAACGTAAAAACCTGTAACGTTTTGTTCGAGCCTACTTTTGTCAGATTCAGCATGAGTTGGTGCTGGTCTGTGTGGTTTATGAGGGTTTCATCTTCCTGAAGATGGAAAAAGGCTGAAGTCTGAAAGCTCAAATTCCTGGTTTTGATGGAAATTTTCACTCTGGAGCCTGACCTCGCTGTCAGCAGGAATGCCGGGAGCCCTGTGGCTTTAGCGTGTGGGGGACGATGTTGCTGAGGGCCTGCGAGTTTCTGCCGCCTCAGAAAAAAACCTTGTCTGCGGATAAGGGTAAATCTTTATTGTAGGTAATTATACAGGAATGTTTGACTTGCCTTAAAAGAAGGAGGCTGTGCTCAGTGGAAAGCTGTCTCCTGTGAGGTATTGTTTGAATGTAGGCACCAGCAGGCCGACAGTCGGCCGTGACGGGGTTTCTGTCTTTAGCTCAGGCCCTGCCTTTACAGCCCATGTTCTGAAAGTCAGCGATCCTGCAATGGAGAGGTAAATCTAAAGTTGGCAGGCCAGCTTTCTTGTTTATGTTGTCTTGTTTGTTTGTTTGAAAGGAAGTTTTAGGTTTTTTAAAGGTTGATGAGGAGGCAGTGTAACCCCTGCTCACCAATGGTACTTCCAGCTCCCCCTCAGCAGCGCCCTTTGCTCTGTGGTGTCCTGCCTGGAGGTGATGCCCTGCTGGGACTGAGGCCTCATCAGGGGTCCCTAAAGTGAAGACAACTCCATGTAGAGTCCCATCTGTCCAATTACAGCCTCAGCTGTAGCTTTACTCTGGCAGCACTAAGTTACAAATATGATTGTTGATGGTGCGGGATGCACAAGATATAGGTACTAAAGACAAGGGGTACCACCAGGTCTGTCCCATTCTGAGTTCAGATCATCTGGCTCCTGAGGTGTACAGCACTGTGAATGGCAGCTCCTTAAACCCTCACCTTATCTTTTACTCATTCTTTTCACTGTCCGTGTAGAAGTAAGGCACGAAAAGTATGACGTGGGTAACGTTAGAGAGGTGATTCAGGAGAGGTTCTCTGTTCCCTCCGGTGCAATATTAACCTTGTAATGGCCTTTGGGGTAAACAAGTGCTGGGATCGGTTCAGAGGTCTGAAGTCTGATCGCTTCAGCCAAATCCGTGGTCAGAAACAATGCCAGACAAGAGGACGGAGCCGGTGTTCGCTAAGCTGCTTTGTCTTCCCCGCGAAGGGCGCCTTGTTAATCTGTTACTGCCATGAGGTGCCCGCCCAGGTGCTCCTCAGCGAGGTCGTGGAGGAGCTGCAGTGGGTTTATGGGGAGCACCGAGTGGGATGAGTCTGAAACGGGAAAATCCCTGCTCGGTACAGACAGCTCCTCAAACAATTACATCAGGATGTCAGTGTCTGGTCGAAGCTGAATCATGAGCTTGCTAACATGGAGTGTGCTTTGCAGAGGGGCAAGGGGAAGTTTATGTGATACCGTGCTAGAGGCAGGCATTAAGAAGGGAAGGCTGACAAATTTCCCTTTAGTCAGCCAGGGGGGAAAGAGCCCTCGTTAATTAACAGATAGAGAAGAAACCGGTTGTGCGTTGCCTATGTGGCACGGACCTTTTCCCAGGCACAGGCAGGTCCGCATCCCCACTCAACTGCTGCTGGGGCATCTCTCACTTCAGCAGTGATGAGGCACATGCTGTTTTACAGCTGCTTTAACTTTTTATTATTATTTATTGGCATGATGTGCAGAACCTGGGAGAATTCAAAACGCAGTTTTTGGGTGGCAAGGTCTTACTGGAGCCACTTGTGCTGGTGGCTTTCATCTGCATGGGCTTCGGGGCTGAGTCGAGACCCGAGGAAAACAAACTGAGTGGAGAACACTTTGGCGTGCCTACGTACCGTTTAAAGTACTTCTGTGTGTGGTTGTGATTTGCTTTCCCAGAAGTATTAAGTATTCATCCTGTTTCGCCGGCTAATTTTTTTCCTTTAGTGTAGTGGGGGCCCGAGTTTTCCAGAACTGAGAGGAAAAAAAAAAACAAAACACATGGATGCGTTTACGCGAAGGAAGCCTCCAGCAGCCTGGTGCTTGTCTACATGGGGCAGTTAGTGCGCAGTAAGCTAGGGTGTGAACTGACAGCACGCTAGCTGCTCTGCACTAACTCCCCCTGTGGATGCTGAGTGTGCACTAAGGGCGCCCGTTGTGCGAGTTAACTCAGTCCGCTGAAAGAAAGTGTGCTGAAAATTCACACTGTGGCTCCCTTCACCCTGACTTTCCCATGTAGACAAGCCCTTAGTCAGCTGAGGATAAAAAGTCCTTGTTCAGAGTTCTGGCTTAGATTCTTTCTTTTTCTAAATTCATTTAATTTTTCTACCAGATTCAGTGCAGATCAGGTTTTAATGGGGCTTTGTTGGCCTGGCGGCTGGTAAAGAGTCTCTGTACATTTAACTCTGTGGGGAAGGAAGGAGTGACTTCTGATGGAGACCAAAAAGTCCATCACATGCGAGTGTAAATTGCTCCTGGACCAGGTGCAGCAAGGTGTGTGTCCACCAGAGCAGAAGGCAGGTTTGACACAGCCTAAATGGAGTAACCAAAAGCTGGAAAGAGCATGGTGATATGGAGGAATTTTCTTCCCCTTGCTTAGATGATGAGGAGCTATTTCTTCATTGAAGTGTAGTTTTGTAGAATCATAGAATTATCTAGGTTGTAAGACCTTCAAGATCATCATGTCCACCCATCAACCTGACCTGTCAAGTCCCATCACTAAACCATGTCCCTAAGCACCACATCCAAATGTTTCTTAAATACCTGCAGGGATGGGGACTCCACCACTTCCCTGGGAGACCCCTTGCAGTGCCTAACCACCCTTTCCATGAAGAAATCCATGCTAATACCCAATCTAAACCTCCCCTGGCACAACGAGAAAAGAGCAGGACGCCCTTCTTGCTGCAACCTCCTCCTCTCAGGGAGTTGTAGAGAGTACCGAACGTGTTTAAACTTCAACTATTAGTGAATCCCCCCCAAAAAAAATCTGGTCTAGGTAGAGGAAGTAATTCTGTTCTTGATTTCTGAGATGTCAGGGTAGATAAGTGTCATGGAAATTACAGAAACAGATTAAATTTCTTATAGGATGTACTTACTGGTGGTTATTTCCCTCATCGCATTTCATTGCCTGGGATCTGTTTATTTCCTCTTGGGAGGCAGAAAATGTGAGAAGGAAAATTGTACAATCTGGTACAAAATGCGGAGCCTTCAGTTGTTTTGTTTTTATCTATGGCCTAGCATGGGAAATTCTGGCTGTGTCCTACTGATTTTTTGGCTGTGTCCTGCTAGCTTTTGGAGACATTGAGGGCTTTGATGACTTAAATGCTGGAACATAACTTTGAGTTTCTTCCTCTTCAGTGAGTGAGGAAGCAGGGTCATGTACATGTACACGTCTTAAAATGAATGACCCTTTTTCAGTTCATCTCACTGCTAAAATAAGCCCAGTTGAAGGGGTGAAATGGGCCAGGTACGGTGTTATGCCATACTGGCTTGTCAGATGCATATCCTGGTTTGGTGGAGTTTCAGAGAGAGTTTTTTTCAGCTTGCCTGCCCCAGCCCTGATGCAGAGAGCCACGTATTTCCTCTTTTTTTAATTTTCTTTCTTTTTTCTCTCCTGTGTGCGCACACTTGCATACAATTCACCTGCATGTGGTTGTGTTGGATGCAGAACCCTTCATCCAGCACTTCCAAATGCTAAAGAGGGTGAGTAATTTCAGGGGTAAAAGAACAACTCCGGGGCCCTCTCGATGTAAAGATCTTGTTTCACAGACATGCACAGACGCTCGCTGAAGTGCAGACACCACAGGCTGAGCCCAGGGCTTCTTCGTATGTTACAGATCATCCCCGTAGGCCCTCTGGGCTGTCTTAATGGTCCTCTGTCCTGACAGCTTAGAGGCACCGCCAGAGGGGATATGGGGGGATTTATGTTGCTCTTCCCAATCCCTGTTTGTGCGGCGCTTAAAATCAAAGCAATTATATCATCCTCTTCTGTTCCTCAGCGCCCGTGTTGTCCTTGATGCAGTTTGTCATTAAAGTGCAGCAGTTACAGCGGTGGCTTCTGTTTGGTGTCCTGCCTGATGTGGCAGTGAGTTTCTAAAGCAAGCTTTGGGCTCCCACAGCAGAGATCGGGAGCAGTGACCACGGATATGCCACCGCTTTGGGGTGTTTTGCCACCTCTTTGGAGTGTTCTTCCTATTGCAGCTTCTTGTCTGCTGCAGTGCATCAGCTAGTCGTTTGTCAGCCTGCAGGCATGTATTTCTTTATCTTATAGAGAGTTTATAAAACACAGGAAAAAGTTGCTGTAGGATTTGGAAGGAGTAAGCAAAGCCCCAGCATATCTATGCAGAAGGGGCAAAAGCTGTGCTTTATGTTTAATTGTAGCATATTCCTGAGGGATGTCTTTTGTTCAAGCTAAAAAAAATCACAATCTCTTCTTATGATTTCCCTTCTGAACTAAGTGATCTCATGCCCTATTTTTTTTTCCTTGCCTGGTGTAACCTCACTTACATTCTTTTGAGCACTTTTTTTTTTTTTTTTATGCCCTGGCTGGTAATTTCCTTTCTTTTCTGGCATCCGTGGTGGGAATATGCCTCTGTCCAGACACTCCTCCCCTCGTTTCCATGTTTGGGAGACCCTTCTCCTATAAATGCTCCCAGTGCTGGCTCCTGGCCGTGCCAAGCAGCAAACAAAGCTGAACTTTAGCAGTCTTCTGCCTTGCCAGCCGCTTGCCAGGCTCTGAATAGCGGTCGCGGAGACTGATGGGGCACTGTTCGCTTTCCACTTCTTTGCTCTTTGGCACGGTGAGGCGGGCCGCGGGGACTGTGCCCTTGCAGGCTGATGAAGACATTAGTCGCCTTCTTCTGCCATGGGTTTGGCTTTGAGTGGCTCCCTTCATAGCTCCCAGGGCACAGGCGCGGGATTGTGCCTCTGCTGAAAGCTCGGGCTCTGTGGAAGTTGTGGGCAGTTGCGGTGGGGCCCTTCCTGTTTTTCCTGGGCTAGGAGAAATACTCAGAGCGGGGTTTTTTCTCTTTCAGACTGAAAGATCTGAATGCAATTAAGCAGAAGGACAAAAAGGAGCAAGGGGCAGCCCTGCCACGATGCCCGCAGCATCTCGGCATCCCCGCTGGCAGGCTGGGAGGTGGCTTGGGTGCAAGCAACCCGCCTAATAAAGGACTTATTTCGGCCTTAATAAGCTCCTTGGACAGATGGATTCTGTTGGACAGATGGATGTAATCTGGAGAAATGATTACACGGCTTTCGTACTCATTAGCGCTTTTCGTCTTTGTATTTATGCGGTAATATTCTTCGGGGAGGTTGGTAAAAATGCTGGCGACGCAAACCTGTGCAGCGCTGGGGCAACACAGGGTACCTTTATGCTGCCTTTCTCACACCGTGTGTGGTGAACACATGTGCCTGTGTTTATACACGCCGTATTTTCATACGAGTTTTACGTGGCCAAAGTGGAAACTTTTATTTTGACACAGCGCCGAAACCATGTGTCCTGAAGGTGCAGCTGTAAATGATTTCCCCAACAGGAATATTTGGCCCGCAGCTCGTGAGCAGCCACCTTCCTGAAGGAGTCTAGTTAATGGGGGAGATCAAAGTGGGGACTGTCCGTCTGTCTTGGATAGCGGGACAGAC